>NW_006789896.1:896056-910811 GCF_000442215.2 Lipotes vexillifer | reverse complement strand
CCCCCCAAAGCAGGAATGCCTCCTGCTAGTTTAGCCCCAGCCAGCAGACCTGTGTAAATAGTGCTTGTTTGGCCTGTGTCTCTGCTCTCAGCGATCCTGTGGTTGGGATGGCAGTGCCTTTTCTTGGGCCTTGGGGAGCCAGGTTCTGGCCGGGGAGTGTGCCCAGCCCAGTGGGGCACTGCCAGGAGCTATTGTTCAATGCCTAGCAGCGGCTGAGTCTCGCTGTGAGGTGTCTGTCTGGAGGTGTCTGTCTGGGCGCTCTTCCTGCAGGAGGGAAGGGAGGACTCCCGGCAGGCCGCTGGGTGAATGAGGAGTGGGTGGGAGGGAGACCGGAGGAGAGGGGACTGAATGGGGTCACCGGGCAGCCTCTGTAAACACGAAGCCCTGCGGAGCTGCTCTGCTTGTCGTGATCGCAGCCCATCTCGTCAGAACAGTTGGATCCAGAACGATTGGGCTGTGCCTCACAGTCTGTGGGTTGCGGTGGATCCAGAACAGTTGGGTCGTGCCTCACAGTCTGTGGGTTGTGGTGGAGACGCCACTGCTGGTAGGGGAACTCTCTACTCAAAGTCTCCCCTTTGCCTGCGTATTTCCCAAGAAGGGAGCTGGCGACGCCTGGCAGTGGTAGCACGGCCCCTTCCTGTCCCCCAGGAGGCTGGGCCAGCAGCTCTGCGCATGCCAAAGGGTCTACAAGCCTGGGCTCTTCCACACCTAGGCTGGAAATGAGGCTGGTGGTGGAGCCTTTGTTTCTGAGTCATTTGCTGGGGATTCTCCCTCTGGCCCCCACCTTCATTCCTCCCAGGACCGTGACTGCCATCAGGCAGCAGGGGAAGTGGGTTCTGTATGGCACCGCTCAGCTGCACCACACCAGCCTTCCCTCCATGCCGCCGGCAGCTCCGCGGGTCCCCTCGGGGGACGTCGAGCCTGTGCTCTCTGCAGGGCAGCAGTACAGCCCCCTCAGCCTGGCCTATTCATGCTGAGCACCCAGGTTCCTCCACCAAGTTCACAAAGAGAAAGATCTGAAGCTGTCTATGAGATGGGTGGTGGTTTCCAGCCGCAAGGAAGAGACTCTACCGCCTGGTCTTTTAAGGAAAGGAGGCAGGGTGGCCAAGTGGAAGGAACTTGGCGTGGGAGTCATGGCCGCTTACCAGCTGAGCTGAAGCACAGACCCCCCCACCCCCAGGGTCTTTAGGATTCACTGAGATGTGTGTGCGACATTTGTGGCCCCAAAGAAGTGAGGGCTCCTTTTTCTCCTCCTCCTCGATCACTTTTCTCAGATAAACAGCAGCTGTCGGGGAGGGGGCAGAAGTGTGCCATCACCTCCCACCGCAGCGCTGTCACAGAGAGCATCGCCCGCCACTCTGGGCTGGCTAGAGGGCCAGGCATTGGCACCATCAGCACCATCCCTCAGGCCAGGCACACTTCCGCACTCCCCCCTGGGCAGGGCCGTTGGCTTTGCACACGGTGTCAGGAAGCTGGCGGCTGTGGGTGCTTGAGAGGCAGTAAGAAAAGGGAAGAAAGAACAGCTTGGTTCTGTGTTATCAGCCAGCATCAGTTGAGCCCCCCTCCTCTAGGGACCTCGCGTGCCCCGGGGCGTTTGGGTCCATCTGCAGAGTGGCCTTAACTTGGGCCAGGCTCGGGGTTCCCGGCTTCAGACTGCAAAGTCCTCCGACAGCAGACAGCAGGCTCCCATCACAAGAGTGCGGAAGCCTCGTAGGATCTGGGTGATAGCCAGGCTTCAGCTTCAGCCATTTCCCCTCGCCTGCTAGGCGCCCAGGGACACCTGGGGGCTGCTCACTCCTAGAGCCCAAGGATTGGGACGGGAAGTTTTACCCAACCCACTCAGGCCTGTGGCTGGATTTGGGCTCCTGCCTTCCGCTGTGGGGAGATGTTGCTCCCCAGGCACTGCGCTGGGTGTGAGCACTCCCTGCTGCCCCGCGCTCTCAGGGTCCCAGCCCTGGCTCCTCTTCACCCCAGGACCCCTCAGGCAGCCTTTTGCAGCCAGGGCTCTGGGTGCTGGTGAAATGTGCTCCCCACTGTGCCAACCGGGCAGGCAGCTGTGCGGTTTAGTTCTTCCCATCCGTGCTGCAGACCCAGGCTGGCTGCTAAGCACTGTGCATGAAGATGCTCTGTATGGGTTGTGTGGTGGCAATCGACTGCTCGTAAGAAAAGTCTACTGTCTAGCCTCCATGTGCTCAAGTCTGAGTCCTTGATAAGAAGATGAACCACCCTCGTGCCTCTTTCTCCTTCCCCTTCCCCTAGTGATACCTAGCGAGAAAAGAGAGTCCAGTCCAGTCCCGCTGAAGAAGCAAGCCCCAGGTCTCATCCCCTTGCCTGGCTCCTGCCCCCTATCCCAGCCTGGACCTGACAGGACAGACGGAGCGCAGCTCATGCAGAAAACTGTTTGGGACTGAGGAAATTCTGACTTGCCCCTGGGCTCCCAGCTGACTCACCAATCAGAAGGGGACGCTGATTCGGAATCAGTAATGTTGCTGTGTTCCCAAGGAAATCATCCATAAGTGAGGAGGGAAGCACGGAAAAGGGGCTGTATCTCAGATCCTCACTTTACAGATGAGATGCCGGAGACAAAGAGAGTGGGAATAAATGCCCAAGAAGGTCTGCAGTATGACTGCCTTCTCAGAGCTGGTCTATTTTTCCTCCCGTCTTTATTGGAGTTTTTTCCTCCTAGTATTTTATTATGAAAAATGTCAAACGTACAGCAAAGTTGAGAGTTTTGCAGTAAAAACCAAAATACCCCCCACCTAGAGTGTGCATTATACTGTACTTGCTCTATCACACGTCTCTCCACCCACCAATCCATATTATCCTTTTGATACATTTCAGAGTGAAATGAAAACACTAGTCTGTTTCTTTATTGGGGGTTGTTAATTATAAAACTAATGCCTGTTCAAACAATTCAAAAATATATAAAAATATTTTTCTTCTAATCCTCCTTTCCTCCACTACTATTAAAGTGTGTGTTTCCCTCCAGACTTTTTCCTGTGCTTCCACACACACAAATGTTTAAATGTGTATGGTACTAGTGCTTTTTTAAAAATGGGATCATACCCTTTTACAGATGTGCCACTTGCCACGTTTGGAGTCTGAAGTTACACTCCAGTGGCAGACCGACTGTGTGCTGTCTGCTTTTCCCTCCACGTCGCCCTTTCAGGTGGGCTTTGGGGCTTTGGGTTAGGCAGATCTTAACAGAGAACATGACCACAGGCTGTCCTGGTGGCCTGGAAGCTGAAAGTGACTTCTCTCCCAGCTCTTGTGCATAAGGACTTAAGTATTGAGTTGATTCTGTCTTAGTTGTTTTCCTTGGGGTTCCTGATGGGGGGCTCTGAGTCACCATACCCTTCTAGGCCATGAAGAATCCTCATTTTATGGGCCCCAGATGTTTCCCCTTCCACTAAAGTTATCAGAGGGCACAAAGAAACCGTAGTGGTGGAGGGCAGCCCCACAGAGGGTCCCTGGCCCTGCCCCATTCATGAGCCCTCTGACTTTGGCAAGGTGTCTGATTCTCTGGCTGCAGTGTCCCCGTTTGCAAAACAGGAATAACACCGTGTACCCTGCCTGGCTTGTAAGATCCTGAGGCTCACCGAACACACATGAAATCTCAGTGTGTATCACTGGCAGTGTTCACGATCAGTTAAAATCTTTCAGAAGTGGGGAGTTGCCCTGCTTCAGGCTTTGCTTTCTTTACATCCAGAACCTGTTCTCAGGGTATTTCTCCTATGGTTTTGAGAACTTCTGGGTAACCTTTTGCTGACTTCACCTCTTTCACCTGCCTTTCAAATATTAGAATTCACCTGGGTTCAGTCGTCTGCCTTCTTGAGATTTGTCTAAGCTCTTTATCCCACATCTACCCCTGTTGCCCACATCTCTCCTCTAAACCCCAGATCTGGACTTGAATGGACTCCAGCAGGTTTCCATTAGCGCATCCTGGGGGAGACGCCCGGTCAGCGCCTACCACCCAGCTCTGAGCTCATCATTACTTCCCAAGCTGGCCCTCCTCCTGGCTCCCTCTCGCTCTGACAAGTGTGCGCTCCCCTCCCCTGCCCCCCGTTTGCCCAGCTGGCCCAATTCATGCCATCCACCTCCCCCCATTGCTGGTGCCGGCCTTGAGTTCATCTCTCCTGCACCACGGCATTAGCCTCCATAGCGGGCTCCCCATCTGTGGGCTCTTCCAGTCATTTCCAGTAGTTTCAGGAGACTAGGTGTGATCAGTGCGTCTCCAAGGCCCTTCAGTGACCCAGATAAAGCCCAGGTAGCACAGCAGGATACAAGTCCGTCCTCAGGAAGTTGGTCTCACCTACCCCCCCATGGCCCCAGGACTCTGCACTTACCACAGCAAACATCCTGCCTTGCCAGGTGCACAGATGCTGTCCCCTTTGCCTGGAATATCCCTCCCTGAACAGTCCCCTCCCCGATTGGGCATCTCCCGTACTTTTCACATCTGGATCTGTGTGCATCATAAGACTTCCTGGAATTCCTGTGCTGTTCATTTCCGTCTTCTTGTTCAGCCGCCCCTGCTAGGCTATGAGTTTCTTGAATCCTGAGACCGTGGCTTATTCACTGAGTCACCAGTGCCCAGAATGTCATAGAAATGTCGTAGGGGATGCTGGCTCGGTCCCCTGTTGTGCTCAGGCTGTTCTGGTCACGGCTTCGCTTGGGGCCATGGTGGGCAGCAGCTTCCTTCCATTCATTCTTTTCTGGTGGGGTGTGGGGTGTCTTTTTAAAATATGTAACTGAGTTAAAATTTGTGTAACACACAAGTAACCATTTTTACATGTACAGTGTAGTAGCATTTGGGACATTCACAATGTTGTGCAGCCACCATCTCTGTCTAGTTCCAAACATTTCATCATCCCAGAAGGAACTCCTTGCATGATTCCACTTACATGAAGGATCTAAAGCAGTTAACCCCATAGAACCAGAGAGAAGTGTGGTTGACAGGGGAGAGGGAAACAAGCAATTGCTATTCAACTGGCAGAAAGTTTCAGTTATGGGGCTTCCATACAATAGTATACTGTATTCTTACATTTTTGTTAAGAGGGTAGATCTCATGTTAAGAGATCTCACGTTACCACAAGAAAAACAAAGGAAAATCCCTTACTCATTAAGCAGTCACTCCCTAGTGCCCCCTGCCCCCAGCCCCTGACCTACTTTTTTGTCTCTGAATTTGCCTCCTCTGGACATTTCACATAAACGGGATCAGAAAGCAGGTGGCCTTTTGCATCTGGCTCCTTCCACTCAGCGCCATGTTTTCGAGGTGCATCCACGTTGCAGCAGGCGTCAGCTCTTCACCCCTTTCCTGGCTGAGTGCATACGCCGTTGTGTGGGTCCACGCAGTTCATTTCTCCATTCATCCGCTGGCGGACATTTGGGTTGTTCCCACCTTTGGCTCTTGTGAATAATGTGGACACACATGTACGCGTATTTGCTGGGGTACCTGTTTCTTCCCTTCACCCTTGCCTCGTACCACTCTCCTCATCACCATTTTTTCCAAGCCAGAAATCCAGTGCACCTGGTCTGTGTGTATGTTTAGGGGGAAAGTCTGTTCAGGGAACCATTCTGTCTCGTGCTGCCTGTGCTGCACGCCTCCTCCTCCAAGCCTTTTTCGTCCTTCCTCGCCTGGGCCGCTTACTTGGTGATTAATCCCATTTTGTCTTCAGGTAGTTAGCGTGTGGTTTGCATGTCTTGTGTCCACAGTGAGGACCTTTATGTCAAGGTCCCTCTTGGGCTTTCGCTGACTCAGGTGACCCATGCAGTCCCAAGCAGCTCCTAGATCCCTGCCTGCTGGTGACTGACCCCCCGACTCTCCTCTGTCCCCCCTTTGCAGATGACGTGCTGACTAAAGATGCGGGTGAGTGTGTGATCTGCCTGGAGGAGCTGCTTCAGGGGGACACGATAGCCAGGCTGCCCTGCCTGTGCATTTATCACAAAAGGTACGAGAGGGCCGGCAGGGCCAGCTTAGCTGCACCCCAGACCCCAGAGGGCCCCTTCCCTGTGGGTGGGGGGAGAGAAGGGCAGACTGTCACTAGCCACCCCGTCCCCCAGCACTCTGAGTGGAGTCGAGGCAGAGGTCAGCAGGTGGGGAGTTCTGGACGTGCTGAGCACAGAGCCTGGGTGGCGGGCCCGACGGGGAGGCCTGTGGAGCCCCTGCCCCCTGGAAGTTTGAGTCCCCCTCCATCTCTGTGAGCCCCTCTGCTCCAGTGTGCAGACCCTGGTCTGGTGGCGGGGGGGGGTGGGGGCGCACGGGCGGGGGTGGCGGGGGGGGGGGGGGGGGGGGGGTCAGCACGGAGGGGTGTGCTGGCTGCCCTGGCCCTGCCCCTCCTCCCCAGAGGCCCAGCAGGCAGGAATAGCCACTACCTGTGGGCCCCCGTGCTGCCAGCGGCTATAATTAGCAGGACTGAGATTCGCCCTCAGGCTCCAGCATGAGCCTCATTCTTGTTTACAATTGGAAAGAAGACACCTCCTTACCCAGGACAGGAGGACGCTCTGTGCTGCCCGTGGCCTCCACCTGTTCTCGGCCCCTGGAGCCCCAGAGCTGCTTCCTGACACACAGGCTTTTCCAAAGCCTGATTCACGGGGCCACTGGCCATGGGGCAGCACATGGATGTGGCCGGTGTCAGAAAGGCGCAAGTGAGGCCTAAGGGGAGGGGTTCTTGGCCTGGGCGCAGCACCCAGCACTCCAGTGTCCCAGGGAAGCATTGACCAGAGCCAGAAGAAGGGAGTCTTCAGCTCTGGGAGAGACTTATGCAAATGATCTGTCTGGTTCCTATTTTGAAAATACCCAGATGTTTTACAGAAAGCTGTCTTGGGCCAATTTCTGTTCCCTCTCTGTTCAGACAGTGCTTTCTGTAAACACTAGAGACCAGGATTTCCTTGCTAGCCTCTTGTCTGGCTCTCCTGAGCAATGTCACTAAGCCACAGGGCCAGTCCTCCCCTGGCGCACCTTCTCCAGGAAGGAGGACTAGATGCTGGCTGCCCACCACAGCCAGCCAAGCCAGGTAGAGCTTGGGGGTCTCCTGAGAGGGAGACCAGGGAGGGAACCTCAGGCTGCTCCTGTGACTCAGGAGAGGGCTTGCTCAGGGCGATGACCAGCCTGCCAGGGCTTTGTTCCCACTTCTTTGCCCTTTAAGCCTTGGAGATAGTTGACTGGCTGCCCTGTGCAGCCTCCCACTCTCACCCTCTGACCCGTAGCTGTTGCCGTCCTCCTGGGCTCCATGCCCCTGAGGCCTTGTCCCTCTCGAGGGCACACTTCCTGCATCCTGCAGCGCCTAGGTCCACCCCAAGCCCATACGCACTGCACCGGGACCCCGGCTGTGCCAGGACCTCCCTGGGTGTCCTCCCTTCTGCTAGCAGACAGTGGGTATGTGGGGTCCCCGCAGGTGAGCATCAGGCATTCCCTGCCCAGAGACCCGACCCTTGGAGCTAGCCCCCAGGGAGCGGCCTGGCCAGCCGGTGATGTGTCTCCCTTTACATCTCCCCTCAGTTGCATAGACTCGTGGTTTGAAGTGAACAGATCTTGTCCAGAACACCCCGCGGACTGACCCTGCTGGGCTCGCTTGCTGACTCCTCTCAAAGGTGAGCCCGTGGTTGGGGTCGTGTCGCTCTGGGGCCTGGAGGCGGGGAGGGGGGCTGAGCTGCCCTCACGGCACCCCATGCCCCGCCTCCCCCGGCCAAGAGGGGTCGGGGGAGAGGGGAGCATCTCAGCAGCAGGGGTTCCGTGGGGTGGGGAGGGTTCCTGGGAAGGATGAGAGTCCAGACTCGCACATTGCGAGGAAGAACCTGCCGGGTAGAGGAAGGTGAGTTGGGGGGAGGCCCCTCATGTTCCCCGTGTCTAGGGCGAATCTCCCCGAGGAAGGTTCAGGAAGGTCCCTTGGAAAGTGCTGGGCAGGAGCAGCAGCACAAGCCCTGGGACAGGATGCTGCTTTGCACCCCAGCTGTGCCTCGTGCTTGCTGGGGGGCCGGGGCAGCTCCTTGCCCCTCGGTGGCGTGGGTATCTCTGCTGCTTCTTTGGGGATGGGATAATCTTGCTTGCGTCCCCGCGTGGACAGCACACTCATTGGACAAGACCGAGTGTGGGACGGCGCCTCGTTCCCTGCAGCGCTTGTCAGCAGTCAGCGCTTGGCTGGTTCTTCCCGCCTGCACCCACCGCCCTCACCCGCTTCCAGATGAATCTGAGGCCTCCAGGCCAGACCTGGGGCCCTGCCACCCAAGTCTCTGTTTGCACAGCAGACCAGCACAACCAGCTTCCTCCCGAGATGTGCACATGTGCTCCCCTATCACCGTCGTCCAGGCCCAGTTTCTCCCCCAGGCGCCCTGCTTTACTGCTGACCATTCTCTCCTGTCCCCATCCTACCTGTCCCTCCCAAGTTCTGGGCTGGCACTTTTCTGTTTTCTGCCCAGAGAAACCAAAACCCAACTCATCTCATGTGAATCCAAGGGTTTGGGGGCCTCTTTTGCGCGCGCTCTCTCTCTCTCCCTCTCCCTCTTTCTCTCGTTTTTTGTTTTCTTTTGTTCTTTGTTAGGTTTATTTTATTTATTCCAAGTAAACTCCCAGAACAGCTGATGATGTCAAACTATTCAGGGACATTTGCCCTTTTTACCTTCACCTCAAAAACTGAGGACGTGGGGTGAAGAAAAGGCGAGGGGAAGAGTGAGGCAGAGGGAATGGAGCTTGGTGCCGGCTGCAAGTCCAAATTCCCGGCATGATGTTTGGCTTTGGGGCCCCTAGACCGGAACCACAGGTGCCCCTGCCCGGCCTCAGCGGGATGCACGTGGCTGGCCTCGGGCCCGATGGAGCACGACTTACATCTTACGGTCCCCACAGGGACAGCCAGGCCCCCGTTCCTGAGAGGAGGCTTCGGACACTGGGGCAGAGCTGAGCTGGGGACACCAGTGGGAACAGGGCACCCCTCCTGCACTGACTTCCAGAGAATGGTTCTCCCTTTCTCCCTGAGGACACCAGATTGAATGAGAGCGAGTTTGAGAGAAGAAAGAATCACCCAGTATCCTTCCCCTCATCCTCATCTCAGGAGGGAAAGGGCATTTTCTTTTTCACCTTTGAAAGGCGTTGTGGGTCTGTCTCTAAAGTGTTTACAAAAAAAAAAAAATTATAAAAACAAAATGTCTAGTGTCGACTGGTGTTTTCCCTCGTGATGTTTACAGATTGCCGTCTGCTGCCCGGCCAGAACCCGCTCAGTGACAAAACGACCAGAGCCGGGTTCTCGCCACTCGCAGAGCAGAGCTCACAGCCCTCCTGTGCCCGGCACCCGGTGGTCTCTCCATCAACCGCTCTGCCTTGGTTTTTTTTGTTGTTGTTGTTCGTTTGGTTTTTTTCCCCAATTTTCTGGCTTGGTTTTGCACTTTTCTCCCCTTGGGACCCTGATATCTTGACTTCATTGCCAAAAACCAACCCACTGAGGACCTTTTCCCCTCCTCCTTTCCATTTCTCCTCCCCTCTTCCCTCCTGGTTCTGGTCAGTTCAGAGGATTTAACAATCACAAGTGTCCTGCAAAAATGCCTGAACGTTTTTCTTAGACCCTTGTGGATTTTTTTTTTTCCCAGAAAACCTAGACAAACTAAAGACTTATTAAAGGGATATGTACAGCTGCCCCTGTTTTCAGGCATTCTGTTTGAGAACATTCTAGCCATTGATGTTCACATGTGGCATCAGCCCCTGCAAGATAGGTTTCTGTATTTATATTTTAAAATACAAAAAAAAAAAAAACCTTATAAAATGTTTAAAAATACGTTCAAAGCTGGGGGAAAAGGCTTTCTTCATTAGTCAAGGTGTTTTGATATGGTATTAAAATAATGTCTAATAAAAGATGCACTGTGTGACTTCACTTTAATCAAGTATTGTTACACAATCAAGAAATGGGCGTTGACGGTCTGTCCCCTGCTCCCTTGCCTACCTCCTTAGCCTTCCTTCAGGCTAGCGTCGGGGCTACAGGTGTGTGATGTGGTTCTCAGCGGTCAGGCCTGGGTGAGGGAACGTGGCAGGTCAGGCCGGAGTCCCGCAGCTTTACAACCCATTCAAGCCTCGTGGAATCTATCTGCCATCAGCTGTGGAGTGGTCGTGACAGAACTCTTCTGGAAAGATCTGCAGGGCAGAGACCTTGCAGCGGATGGAGGCTGCAAGGATGCGGGTTCTTCCAGGCACTGGCCCAGACCGCCCCCCGCCCAATCCCTGGCTCCCTGTTCCACACCCTGCCCTTCCTGTTGCTCCAGCCACATCTCAGTGCTGACTCATGGGCATCCTTCATTGAGGCCCAGAAAGAGGCCCTGGTTTGGGGCTGAGCCAGCTCAGAGCCCTTGAACTAGAACCAGCCACTCAGGGCTCACACGAGTTGGCACACCTTGGGCTGGGTGGGAAGCTCAGGGCAGCAGGTAGCAGTGCCCACCTGGCCTCTGTCCCTGTGCCAGACCGGCTCCCGGAGCGGCATTCCAGAGCCTCCTGCAGAGCCTGTGAAGGAAGCTGTGGAGGAAGACACCTGCTCCGCCCCTTCTCGGGCCCCCTGTGTGCTGCTGCCTCTATGGGCTCTGACCCTACCAGGCCCAGGCTCTGCAGTTGTCTTCTGTCAGACACTTGCTGAAGCACCTGCTCTGTACGAGGGCATTGCAGGCTGGTGGGTGAATCTAAGCCAAGGCACTGGCACGCTCAGCATTTCAGAGAAATACTCAAGAGGAGTTTGTGGGTCTGAGCTTGTGGGGTAGTGACCTCGGGGACCCGCAGTCGCCATGGTGGCAAAAACCTGGGCTCTAAACTGTCTGTATGGGGCTCCTCTGCCTGGCAGAACCACGCTGGGGAAAGGACTTCATCTGAACTTCAGATGCCCCACACGTGAAGTGGGAACAAAGTCACGCAGCTCAGAGGCCACCGTGAGGGTCAGAGGATCTGCCCAGAAGCCCCTAGCACGTGCATAGCAGGCTCGCTCGTGGCTTTGTCACCACAAAGAGCACTGTTCTATTCACAGCACCTCCTGCTTCTGCCTGGCAACTATGTCTGCCTGTTCTATATTTAATTCCTCCAGCAAAGCTGGCCCTGAGGATCTCCTTGCCTGACCCCTGGGCCTGCAGGCGGAGGAGGCCTCTGTGCCCACCTCCGTGGCTTAGGCCCGGCAGCCTTGGCAGCGCCCTGGGTGAGCTGAGGGGTCGAGCTGGGTGGGGCAGGGCTGGAGCCCACGCCGGCTGCTATTCCAGGCTCCTGGGGCTGGTGCCTATCCCACCCCCAGCGACGTCACTCCCACCTGGCACACTGCAGCCCTCTGCTGGTTGCCGTCTCCTCCAAATTCAGACCCAGATTGCCAGGTCCTGGGCGGGGGTAGGACTGGGGTTGTCCGGGCTTTCCAGATGGAACTGGTGTCTGTCATCCTCCATCCCAACAGCTCTCCTCAACTCTGCCTTTCGGGGAGGGGAGGGAATTGGCAAGGACTGGGAGGTGGGTTCCACCCACTCCCTCTGCTAAGGGCCCAGCACACGTGAAGGGGAGGGGGCTTCCTGGAAAGGGGCACCTCACTAAAACCAGTCATCTAGGAGCCATATAATGGTGTCGAGGTTTTTAGGTCCTTATTCCTAAGGAATAGATGCTGAATTATGTAGGTGAATGATGTCAACAAATTTGTAACTCAATTCCAAATGGTTCCCCAAAAAATACACGCACGAAGTAAGTAAGGCAAAAATAGTCATTGTTGAATCTTCAGTGGCTAGTATTTCAGTGAACAGTGTACTTGTTCTTCCAGCTGTCCTGCGTGTTTGGAGTTTCTCCTAGTGAAGAACTGGGGGGAAGTGGCCATTTGCTGAACACCTACTAGTTGCCAGGCACTGAGGGGCACATCAGAGACAAGCCCTGCCCTGTAGGGGAGGAGCCTGCCCCTGCAGAATGCTGCCCCCGGGGGGCTGCTGGTGGCGGGCGTGGAGGGGAGGGCACTGGTGGCTGATGGTTAGGTGGTTCGAGTCTGCTTTATTGGGTGCTTGTGGGGGAGGGCCCATGAGACTTGCCCCACACCACCCCCTGGCACATCCAAGGGACAGAAATGTCACAGAGGAGCGAACTCAGGGCTCAGCCCCGAGTTAGCAGAGAGGAGGGGTTCCAAGAACCAAGCTGGTCTCAGGAGCCAGAGGGGCTGCCTGAACAGCTGGGGGGAGAGGTGGGGAGGGGTGGAGGGGGTGGAGGTAGGGAAGGAGCTCAGCGGTGGCTTGGGAGAATGGGAGTGAGGCGAGATGGAGTGTGCCCCTGGCTCCCCTGCGCCCCTCGCTCAGCCCCTTTCCTAAGGGCCAAGGCCTTGGGGTGAGGGAGATGGGCCTGCACTAGAGGCTCCTGGGACCTGCAGGGGAGTAGAGAGCTTACAGACTGGTTTCCAGGACTCCAGGCACCTGCTAGACCCTGGGAAGTGGGGGGCCCAGAGCTGAGAGCTGCAGGTCCCTGCAGAGGTGAGTGCTGGGCACCACTGCCCCAAGCAGATACTGGTGTCTAAGCTTTGAGGTGTTCGGCGCCCTCTCGTGGGCTTAGGGGGAACAACCGCCAGGTACCCCGGACAAGGTCCTCTGATCAGGAATCCTGACCAAGGCAGGAGCAGGCCCCAGGGTGGACAGAGCCTGAGGTTGAGGGCAGAAAAGCTGGTAGTATAATACATCACACTGTGGAGAGGTGTGGTACCAGGAAAATCACTTCCATTTGCAATGGTTGGTAGCAGCCACTTGAAGGACATGTTCAGAATGTTCTAGAGCCCAGTTGGGGCTCAGTGGGGGAGTCTGTGGTAAGTGATGATGGACATGGGCAAGTCCTTAGGCCCTGGGGCTCTGAGAGGCAGAGCAGCTGCCCCTCCTCAGGCTGCAGCAAGTCAGAGGGCAGGCCCGGGATGAGGGACGAGGGCATCACCAGCCAAAGGACAGAGACCTTGGAGGAGGTGGGGCAGCCAGGCACAGGGGGCCATTCACAGGTGCTGCCTGCTCATCCCTAGACAACTGCAAGTGGGGTTCAGGTTTATTTGGGGGTGTCTATGAGTGTGGAGCGGAAGGTCCCTTCCCCCACCAGCAAAGGAGCATTCCTGTCACCAGGCAGATGGAGTTGGGCTATGGGTGCTGGGGCCCCCAGCCTTTGTTCTCCTGCCCTGGCAGTGGGGAGGCTAAGGTAGAGGGGAGTCGTCCTAGTCTTTGGGGTGACTGACCCACACCACCTTACAGGATGCATCAGCGAGCAGAGAGGAAGCAGCTTCACCGGGAGTGACCCTGAGCCATTTACTGGACCAGCAAGAGGGCCAGGGAGAAGACCGCCAACCAGGCTTCTCCCTCCTCTCTCTGGCCTCGGCTTGGATAAAAGGGCTAGCGGGCTGGCGAAGACCCCTGCAGGGTCTGGGCAAAGGCAGAGCTATTCCGTGGCGGGAAAACAGGTTCCGGAACGGGAGGTGCCACTCTCTGGGGGCTTGTGGGCCAGGTGCTCCGAGTCCCTCACAGCACCTTGCCTGGGTTCATGAGGCCTCGGGGGTCCAGCGTGGCCTTGAGCTGCCGCATGGTCTCAATGCCCACTGTGCCCACCTCCTCCTGCAGCAGCTGCCGCTTGCCCAGACCGATGCCATGTTCCCCCGTGCACGTGCCATGGAGTGCCAGTGCTCGCCTGGGAAGCAGCGGGAAGAGGTCCTCAGCAGGTGCCGCTCCCACTTCCCTCAGCTCCCCCCCACCCTGCTTCACGCTTTGCCCTTACCTGACCAGCTGTTCTGCAAAGGCCTTGACCCTGAGGAGCTCCTCGTGATCCTCCGGGTCTACCACCAGGATGCAGTGGAAATTGCCGTCACCCACGTGCCCAACGATGGTTCCTGGGTGCCCAGAGGACAGAGCTGCTGCCCCAGCCCCGCCCCCACCCTCCCACCGCGCCCCGCATGGGGCCGGCAGAACCTGTGAGTCCCGAGGCCTGCAGGTCCTCCTTGGTCTGCACCAGGATCTCCGGCAGCCGGGAGATGGGCACACACACGTCGGTGGAATAGCCCTGAGGAGGGGCAGGCCGGTGAGCTTTCCTCCCTCACCCAGCCTGCCCGGGAGGTAAGGGGTCAAGGGTACGAATGGGCTCAGGGGGCTCGGCCTCTCACATGAACGGGCCTGCTGTCTCTAAGCCTCAGTTTCCCCTGTGCAACAAGGCGACTGGCCCGGCTAGGCTCCCAGGGCTCTCATCCTGCTCCCCACCCCCGCTACCGTGCAGGGCCCCCAGCACCTGGAGCCCAGCCTCCCCTTCCTGTTGGCTACGACCTTCCTCTTCACCACCTCTTCCTCCAGGAAGCCTGCCTTCTGTGTCCACACTGCCTCTGCTCGGTCCCTGCACCCAGGGCCTGGCTCGGGGCAGGGGCTCCCTCCCGAGGATTTGGCAGTCCTGCCCGCCGGGGCCTCTGCCCGCCGGGGCCTCTGCCTGCTGCCCTGGACAATAGGGCAGTAGGCTGAGGAAAGGCTCCCACGTCCACCCCTACCCGCTCACCTTGCAGCCTGGCCGCAGCGCCAGGGCAGCGTACCAGGCGTTGTGCCGCGCTGCCCAGAGCCGGCTGCGGTCCTCCGCCTCGTTGGCCCAGGAGAAGTGAGAGCCTCCGTTGTGCCGGATGATCTCCTCTGTCGGGGGCGGGGGGTTGACACCAGGCCCTACTCTGGGGCAGCCCGGGCCCCGCCCTGCTCCTCCCCGCCCACAGCACCTCAGCATACCTGTGCGCTGCACCTGCTCTGCCAGCGCCTGCTCGGAGCCGTGGAACTCGAGGAAGAGCGA
>NW_006789896.1:875778-895884 GCF_000442215.2 Lipotes vexillifer | reverse complement strand
AGAGCGTGGGCGCCACGCAGCAGTTCAGCTTGCTATGCCTGTTGCAGGCATCCATCATGACGTCATCCAGGAACTCTGGGACCAAGGAGAGGCCACGTGAGGTGACGCATGGCCTTCAAAGGGGGCCTCCTCCAGGGAGCCCACCTGGACGGCCCAATCCCAGGCTCACCAATGCGGGCCACGGGCACTGCAGCCTGGAGGATGTGTATGGTGCTGTCCACGGCCGCCTGGACGCTGGGGAAGGCACAGGTGGCGGCCACCGTGGCCTCAGGGGCAGGGTGCAGGCGCAGTGTGGCGGCCGTGATGAGGCCCAGCGTTCCCTCGGAGCCCACAAACAGCCCTGTGAGGTTGTAGCCAGCTGCACTCTTCCTGGGACCCCGGGGACATGAGGTAGGTGAGTGCCCAGGCCACGTGACGACAGATTTCTGGCCAGAAGCCAGGTGGGGAGCTAAGCCTGAGGTCTGGGCTGACCCGCCTCTGTGCAGACTGCCACCCAGGCAGCCGTTTCCTGGCACAGCCCAAACAGGCCTCCGGACCACCAGCTTTGGCCCACAGGGCAGTTTCGTGACCCGCCTCTCCAGGAGGCCCCCGTCGCCGCCGGTAGAGGGCGCTCACCGGAAGTGACGTCCCCGGCCCGCGGTGTGAAGCAGCCGCCCTCCCGGCAGCACCACCTCTAGGTTCAGCACGTTGTCGCGCATGGTGCCGTAGCGCACAGCGTTTGTGCCCGAGGCGCCGGTGGCCACCATGCCGCAGAGAGAGGCGTCTGCACCTGGGTCTGGAGGGCAGAGGGCAGGCAGAAGGAAGCCTGGGGCGGGTGCCCCTGGGCAGAGGGATCCCGCCAAGCCCCAGAAACACGCCTGCCACCAGGGAGCCCTCCAGGCCCAGGAAAGTCCTGGAGCCCCAGCCTACCCACAGGGAACCAGAGGCCGCTGTCGCGCAGGTGGGAGTTGAGGGCTTTGCGGGTGACACCGGGCTGTACCACCACAGAGAAGTCTTCCGGATTCAGCTCCAGGATTCGGTCCATGTGGGTCAGGTTGACACAGACGCCGCCCTGGCGGAGGGCGTTCAAGCGGTCACTGACCTAGATCTTTCGCCAGGACACAGCCCCCAGGACCCCAGCTCGAGGCCGACCTCCCAGCAGCCACACCAGAGCCCCGGGATGGCAGGTAAGGAGGGCTGGACCTGGCCAGCCAGGCTGGTGTGGTGGAGGAGGCAGCTGCCGGTGTGACAAGTGTGGTGGGACTAGAGCCTGGCCGGGGGAGGAGGCCACCCACCATACATACCTGCACGGCACAGACTCCACCCTCAAGCCCGGTGCCCGAGCCGAATGGGATGATGGGCACGCCTTGGCCATAACACAGGGCTGCCAGCCGGCTGACCTGCTCCACATTCTGGGGCCACACCACGGCGTCCGGAGGTTGGCACCTGGAACCAGACCCTCAGCAATGTAGGGGTGTGTGGTATCCTCTGGTCCTGCTCAAGTTTGAAGGTATGGCAGGGCCTGAGGCTACACAGTGAGCGAGGGGCAGAGAACACCCTTCTGGGGGCATAGAGGAGAGGTGGAGAATGCCAGAGCACCCAAGAATACATGGCGGGGGTTGAGGGGCAGAAGATAACCCAGGACCCTCACTCCCAGCCAGGGGTTCTGATGCAGTGGGTGGCGGAGCCCACCTGTGCATTGACTCATCGTGCCCGTGCTGCTCTCGGACCACAGCAGCAGTAGTCACATGAGGGCTCCCAACAACTGCCTTCAAAGCCTCCACAAATCCCTCGCTGAGCTCACCCTGCAGGGGAGAAACACATTGGCAGGGTCACTCAAAGATACCTGGGGCCACCTGGCCGGTGGGAGGGGTGGGAGTGGGGGTCCCATTGCCTGTGAACAGAGGCACCCACACCCCTACCCCGCCTTGGCCGGGGGCTCGTAGGGCTCTTGGACCCCTTCTGGGGATTTCTTCCCATTTTACAGATGAGGAAAAGAGGCCAGCAAGTCCAGGACAGGGCCTGGCCTAGAACCCAGCTCCTTGCCTCCCAGGCATTCTTTCAAAATGTGTGTGCATTCCGGGGCCTCAAAGGGGTGCCCTAGAGTCCACAAATCTTTCATTTGACACCCCCCAGCCCCACTCATGGCAGCTGTGAGGGCTTCAGCCCAGCTCACTGAACACCCACATTTGACCTGGGGTGAGCCCAGCGAGCCTCTGCTCAAGGTCTCCTGGTGCTGGGGCAGCACAGAGTCTGGCCAGAACTCGGCATCGGGGGCCCCCCACCCTCTAAGGGGCTCCTCTCCTCCCACCTACCTGCGTCCCCCTGGAGCAGTAGCTCCTCCAGGGGAACATCCCCCAAGTTGCAGCCCGGAGCAGGCTGGCCATAGCTGGGCAACAGCCGGTGACCACCCCAGCCTATTGGTTGTGCTGGGGGCAGGGCTGCTTAAGGTGGCACGGCCTTAAGGTGGCCCTGCCAGCCCTCACTGAGTCAGTACTTCTTAAAGGAGAGGTGAGGCTTACTAAGCACAAAGGGAAACAGAACAGCCGCCACTTCCTGGCTTAAGACTATGCAGTGGCTTCTTGTGGTCCGAATACCCAGAGCTCCAGCAAAGCTCGGGGGCTTGGGACACACCCTTGATCTTTCTCACCCTGCAAGTCCCAGCTCCAGTGTCACAGTTAGGGTAGGCCTTGATCAGGACTATGAGGAGGAAAGCACAGGGAGGCTCTTGGGGGTTAGGATGGGGTAGGGCAGTAAGGCAAGCCAGGAAGACTTCCTGGAAGAGGAGTGCTAAGGATGAGCAGCAGTTTGCCAGATAAGCGAAGGAAAAGACTGTCGCATCCCTTTGTCTCCACTCTCCCACTGGGCATATCCCAGGATCGAGGGGAGTGATGTGGCTGCTGCTCTTGAAAGTATTCCAAGCTCTGTTTTCCTCCCACAGCAAATTTGAAGAAGCGTGTTGCTAACATTACTGAGATAAAGCTATTTCTGGCTTTGTTTTTCTTCCCAGTCAAACCAGGAATACAAACTCCTACTTGGGTCCTTCTCCCCATCCACATTTGAATGAGCCCACATTTCCATTCTCAGTGTGTTGCTTAACTGGCTTATCTCAAAAAACATCTCTTTTACAGTTGGTTAGTTCAAATCAAGATCCAGGGAAAGTCCACACAATGTATTTGGTTAATGTGTCTCATAAGCAACTTAATCTAGAACAGTTTCCCTCTCCCCCATTCTTCCATGACATTTATTTGTTAAAGAAACTGGGTCACTTGTTCTGTAGAATTTTCCGCATTCTGTTTTTGGATGGTTGTATCCTTGTGAGATTCTGTACTTCTTGTAAACTGTTAGATCTAGATGTGGTGCTGTCTGATACACTTGCTGAACTGATAGAAATGTTCTGTATCTGTGCTTTCCAATATGGTAGCTGTTAGCCACATGTAGCCGTTGGTACTAGAGGTATCTATGGATGGAGGAGAGATGCCAGGTAGTTTTGTGGCAAACCCTAAAAAGAAGAGCCATGATAGAGATTCCTAAGGTTCTGGAGCAGGGTCATGACATCTGCAACAGAGACCTACACACTATACAAAAAACTGCCCCAGCCTACTACTGGGTCCTGGTTAAGATGGTGAGTGTGGCCACAAGATATCATTGAGTGATCATGTGGCCAGAGCTGGCTGTCATGACCTGTCTTCTATTAGACCCACCAAGTCATAAAGTCAGGCAGGTCCAAAACAAAAAGGGGAACAAGAAAATTGGGCACAAGCAGGGCCAGAGGGCAAAGTCAGCTGCATGAGTAGGTGGCCCAGACCCCCATGTCACCCACCATTGCTTGGCCAGTACCTTTCCCTCAGCTCACACCTACAGCCGTATGGGGGAACTCTTATGACCAGCTGATGGAGGAGGAAAAAGTTCAAGCTTGATTCGTGAATGGATTGGCTCAATATGAGGGTTTGAGCTGAAGATGGACTGTTGTACTACAGCCCCACTTGGGGGTAACCCTGAGATCCTCCCGATTGGCAGAGCTCCAGGTCATGCACCTAGTCATCCCCTTTTGTAGAAAGAAAAGGGGTCCAATAGAAGAATATATATGGGCCCATGGGCAATGGTGAATGGCTTGGCTGGTTGGTCAGGGGCCTATGAGGAGATTGGAACATCAGGGTCAAGGAGGTTTGGAGAAGAGGCATATAGATGGACCTTGAGGACCAGATACAAAGTGAGGTCTTTATAGCACGCGTATCATATGTCAACGCCCACCAGAGAGCATCTACCATGGAAGAGACTAAACCAAGTAAACAGCGTGATTCAGCCAGCAGTCATCGGCCAGCCGCTGTGAAAGACCCCCCCAGCGCTGGCACAATGGCAGTAGGGGAGAGGCTAGTAACAGGTCCACCAGCATGGACACCCACTCACTAAGGGTGACCTAGCTGCTGCCACTGCTGAGTGTTCACCCTACAGCGACACTGAATCTGCCACATGGCACCATTCCTCAGGGAGACCAGCCAGCCACTTGGTAACAAGTTGACCACGTCAGACCCTTTCCACTCTGGACAGGGAGCAATTTATCTTGACTGAAATCAATGCAGTACATATTATGCGTATGGGTTAGCCTCTCCTGCCTGCATGGCCTCAGCCAGCACCAGCATCTGAAGGCTCACACAGTGTTTGACCCACCGACATGGTATATCACATACCATCCCCTCAGGCCAAGTGATCCACTTTTTAGCAAAGGCGGGTGCAGTAATGGGCAGATGACCATGGGATCCACTAATCCTAATGTCTACCTCCCCATCCTGAGGCCGCCGACCTGACAGAGCAATAGAAGGAATGGCCTTTGGAAGGAACGGCCTTTGGAAGGAACAGCTAACATTCCAGCTCGGAGACGCATCAACTCAACCAGAGTGCCAAAAGAGGAAGATATTTTCATATGATTAACGGATAAAGGGTGAGTATCGAAATTATTTTTACCTTTTTGTTTCAAAGTAATTTTATTTATTTATTTATTTTTGTTAAAAATATTTATTTATTTTATTTTATTTATTTGACTGCACCAGATCTTAGTTGTGGCATGTGGGATCTTTAGTTGAGGCAAACTCTTAGTTGCGGCGTGTGAGATCTAGTTCCCCAACCAGGGATCGAACCCAGGTCCCCTGCATTGGGAGCGCAAAGTCTTAGTCACTGGACCACCAGGGAAGTCCCTCGAAATAATTTTAGACTTACAGAAAAGCTGCAAAAATAGTACAGAAAGTTTCTGTATACCCTTCACTTAGTTTTCACTAATGTTTACATTATACATAACCACAGTACAATTATCAAAACTAAGAATTAGTAAAATACTAATTGATACAATTAGAGAATTGGTACATTACTAAACTGCAAATTTGATTTCACCCGTTCTTCCACTAATGTCCTTGTTTTCTGGGGTGTTAGTTGTCTTGTCTCCTTCATCTCCTACAATCTGTGACAGTTCCTCAGTCTCTCCTTGTCTTTCTGACCTTGACATTTTGAGGAGTATGGATCAGTTACTGTATAGAACGTTCCTCAGTGTGGGTTGTCTGATGTTCTCTCACGAGTAGATGGACGCCATGCATTTTTGGCAAGAATACTACAGAAGTGATGTTCCCTTCTCAATATATCACGTCAGCAGTGTAAGGGGTCAATATGTCTTATTACTGATGGCAATAGCCTGGATCATTTAGTTTAGTTCATGTCTGTGGTGTTTCTGCACTGTGAAGTTACTATTTTTCTCTTTGTGGTTAATGAATATACCAGGGTAGAAAGTTTAAGGCTGCAGATATCCTGTTTCACCTCACTTTCACTCATTATTTTTAGCATCCATTGGTGGATCTTGCCTGCCTTCATTGTTGTCATGGCATTCTAACAGTGATTTTCTATGTCTCTTATTTCTTGGATATTATTTAGTTAGAATTATTCTCTAAGGAAGAGCCATCCCTTCTGCTTCATTTATTTATTTACTGAATCATTTGTACATTACCAATATAGGCTCATGGATATTTTTTTTTATTCCATAGGTTATAATCTAATACAATCATTATTTATTTTGTTGTTCAGATTATCCCAGCTTTGGTCACTGGGGGCCTCTGTCATATAGGCTTGTCTGCCCTTTAGACTGGCCCTTACCTTTTGATGAGCACTGTCTTACATTGTAGTACCATAAGATGCTCCGGGCTCATCTTGTCTTTTCCCTGCCCAGATCAGTAATCAACTGCTTTTCCAAGGAGTTCTGTTCCTTTTAGTCAGGGATAGTTTTTAGAAACCAAGATTTGGATGCTAGATGTGCTCTTAAAACCCAACAGGAGGAGTCAAGATGGTGGTGTGGGAAGACGTGGAGTTAGCGTCTCCCCACAACTAGGGCGCCTGCCAGCTGCTGGTGGGGACTCTAACCCCCAAAGAGACAGGAGGAACCCCAGAGTGAACTGGTAGGACGTAGGGGGACCGAGGGGGGAGAACTGGAGGTCACACCAGATCAGCACCCCTGAGGCCAGGGAGATCAGGAGAGGCAGGTGGTAGGGACTCTCCGGGAGGCACGGGAGAGGAGCGGAGGGCAATTGCCCTGCTCACTGGGGCCCGGGGAGCCTGCTGAGCTCCCAGGCCGGTCCCCTGCAATCCAAAGCGCCCTCTAGGCCGTGTGGGTCCTGGGGGCATAGGAGGGAGGCCAGGGAGATCAGGAAAGACAGGCGGGAGAGGAGTGGAGGGCGATTGCCCTGCCCACTCGAGCCCAGGAAGCCTGCTGGGCTCCCTGGTGAGGTGCCCTGCCCTCTGAGACCAGGGGTGGGGGGCACGCCTGGGCCCCTTCTGTTCCTGGAGCCTAAGCCCCACCGCCCACAGCCCCCAGGGTTTTCCAGCCCTGTAGGTCCTGAGCATTGGCCCTGCCCACCACCCAAACCTCACCCTTTCTTAGGCCCCACTCTCCACAGCCAAGGCCTTTCCCCCTTCCTTTTTTTTTTTTTCTTTTCCCTCCTCCTCTTTTTTACTATTATGGTACTGACATACCTTGTGGTTGTTGATTCATCTATATTTTTATTTTTACATTCTTTCTAACATATCTGTTAGTTCCCTAGTCTAATTTTATTTTTTACTTTGTTATTGTTCTCTCTTTTTTTCTTGGGGGGCCACCCCACGTGGCTTGTGGGATCTTGATTTGCCAACACGGAGTCGGGGGGAAGGTCCTGCAGTGGGAGCTCTGAGTCCAAACCATTGCACTAACAGAGAACCTCAGACCCCTGGGAATATTCATTGGAGTGAGGTCTCACAGAGTTCCTCGTCTCAGCACCAAGACCCAGCTCTACCCAATAGCCTACAAACTCCAGTGTTGGAAGCCTCAGGCCAAACAACCCATAAAACAGGAACACAATCCCTCTCAAAAAAAAAAAAAATGAGACTGCAAAAAAATATGTCATAGATGAAGGAGCAAGGTAAAAACCTAGAAGACCAAATAAATGAAGAGGAAATAGGCAATATACCTGAAAAAGAATTCAGAGTAATGATAGTAAAGATGATCCAGAATCTCGGAAATAGAATGGAAGCACGGATTGAGAAAATACAAGAAATGTTTAACAAAGATCTGGAAGAACTAAAGAACAAACAAACAGAGATGAACAACACAATAACTGAAATGAAAACTACACTGGAAGGAATCAATAACAGAATAACGAAGGCAGAAGAATGAATAAGTGAGATGGAAGACGAAATGGTGGAAATAACTGCTGAGGAGCAGAATAAAGAAAAAAGAATGGAAGAGACCTCTGAGACAACACTAAACGCACCAACATTCGAATTATAGGGGTCCCAGAAGAAGAAGAGAAAAAGAAAGGGTCTGAGAAAATATTTGAAGAGATTATAGTGGAAAACTTCCCTAACATGGGAAAGGAAATAGTCACCCAAGTACAGGAAGCACAGAGAGTCCCATACAGGATAAACCCTAGGAAAAACACACCAGGACACATATATATCAAACTAACAAAAATTAAATACAAAGAAAAAATATTAAAAGCAGCAATGGAAAAACAAAAAATAACATACAAAGGAATCCCCATAAGCTTATCAGCTGATTTTTCAGTGGAAGCTCTGCAGGCCAGAAAGGAGTAGCAGGATATACTTAAAGCAGAAAAACTGACAACCAAGATTACTCTACCCAGCAAGGATCTCATTCAGATTCTATGGAGAAGTCAAAAGCTTTTCAGACAAACAATAGCTAAGAGAATTCACCACCACCAAACCAGCTTTACAACAAATACTAAAGAAACTTCTCTAGGCGGGAAACATAAGAGAAGAAAAAGACCCACAAAAACAAACCCAAAACAATTAAGAAAATGGTAATAGGAACATACATATCGATAATAACCTTGAATGTAAATGGATTAAATGCCCCAAGCAAAACACACAGACTGGCTGAATACATACAAAAACAAGACCCATGTATATGCTGTCTACAAGAGACCCACTTCAGACCTAGGGCCACATACAGACTGAAAGTGAAGGGATGGAAAAAGAGATTCCATGCAAATGGAAATCAAAAGAAAGCTGGAGTAGCAATACGCATATCAGATAAAAGAGACTTTAAAATAAAGACTGTTGCAAGAGATAAGGAGGGACACTACATAATGATCAAAGGATCAATCCAAGAAGACGTAACAATTATGAATGTTTATGCACCCAACAGAGGAGCACCTCAATACATAAAGCAAATGCTAACAACCATGAAAGGAGAAATTGACAGCAACACAATAATAGAAGGGGACTTTAACACCCCACTTACACCAATGGACAGATCATCCAAACAGAAAATAAATAAGGAAACACAAGCTTTAAATGACACAATAGACCAAATAGATCTAATTGATACTTATGGAACATTCCACCCAAAAGTGGCAGAATACACTTTCTTCTCAAGTGCACATGGAACATTCTCCAGGATAGATCACATCTTGGGTCACAAATCAAGCCTCGGAAAATTTAAGAAAATTGAAATTGTATCAAGCATCTTTTCTGACGACAACTCTATGAAATTGGAAATCAATTACAGGAAAAAAAACTGTAAAAAACACACATACATGGAGGCTAAACAGTGCACTACTAAATAACCAAAAAAATCACTGATGAAGTCAAAGAAATAAAAATACATAGAAACAAATGACAATGAAAACACAATGACCCAAAACCTATGGGACGCAGCAAAAGCAGTTCTAAGAGGGAAGTTTATAGCAATTCAATCTCACCTCAATAAACAAGAAAAATCTCAAATAAACAATCTAACCCTACACTTAAAACAACTAGAGAAAGAAGAACAAAGAAACCCCAAAGTCAGTAAAAGTAAAGAAATCATAAAGATCAGAGCAGAAATAAATGAAATAGAAAAAAAGAAATCAATAGCAAAGATCAATAAAACTAAAAGCTGGTTCTTTGAGAAGATAAATAAAATTGATAAACCCTTAGCCAGACTCATCAAGAAAAAAAGGGAGAGGATGCAAGTCAATAAAATTAGAAATGAAAAAGTAGAAATCACAACCAATACTGCAGAAATACAAAGGATTATAAGAGACTACTACAAACAACTATATGCCAATAAAATGGACAACCACAAAGAAATGGACAAATTCTTGTAAAGGTACAATTTTCCAAGACTGAACCAGGAAGAATTAGAAAATATAAACAGACCTATCACAAGTAATGAAATTGAAACTGTAATTAAAAATTTTCCAACAAACAAAAGTGCAGGACCAGTTGGCTTCACAGGCAAATTCTATCAAACATTTAGAGAAGAGCTAACACCAATCCTTCTCAAACTCTTCCAAAATATTGCCAAGGGAGAAATACTCCCATATTCATTCTACAAAGCCACCATCACCCTGACACCAAAACCAGAAAAAGATATCACAAAAAAAGAAAATTATAGACCAATATCACTGATGAACAGAGATGCAAAATCCTGAACAAAATACTAGCAACAGAATCCAGCAGCACATTAAAAGGATCATACACCGTGATCAAGTGTTATTTATCCCAGGGATGCAAGAATTCTTCAGTATACGCAAATCAATCAATGTGATACACCACATTAACAAATTAGGGATAAAAACCATATGATCATCTCAATAGATGCAGAAAAAGCTTTTGACAAAATTCAACACCCATTTATGATAAAACCTCTCCAGAAAATGGGCATAGAGGGAACTACCTCAACATAATAAAAGCCATATATGACAAACCCACAGCAAGCATCATACTCAATGGTGAAAAACTGAAAGCATTTCCACTAGGATCAGGAACAAGACAAGGAAGTCCACACTCACCACTCTTATTCAACATAGTTTTGGAAGTCCTAGCCATGGCAATCAGAGAAGAAAAAGAAATAAAAGGAATCCAAATTGGAAAAGAAGACGTAAAACTGTCACTCTTTGCCGATGACATGATACTATCCATAGAAAATCCTAAAGTTGCCACCAGAAAACTAGAACTAATCAATGAATTTGGTAAGGTTGCAGTATACAAAATTAATGTACAGAAATCTCTGGCATTCCTATACACCAACAATGAAAATCAGAAAGAGAAATTAAGGAAACACTCTCATTTACCATTGCAACAAAAAGAATAAAATACCTAGGAGTAAACCTGCCTAAGGAGGTGAAAGACTTGTATTCAGAAAACTATAAAACACTGAGGAAAGAAATCAAAGATGACATAAACAGATGGAGAAATATACCATGTTCTTGGATTGGAAGAATCAATATTGTGAAAATGACTATACTACCCAAAGCAATCTACAGATTCAATGCAATCCCTATCAAACTACCAATGGCATTCTTCACAGAATTAGAAAAAAAAATCTTACAATTCGTATGGAAACACAAAGACCCTAATAGCCAAAGCAATCTTCAGAATGAAAAATGGAGTTGGAGGAATCAGGCTCCCTGACTTAAAACTATGCCACAAAGCTACAGTAATCAAGACAGTATGGTACTGGCACAAAAACAGAAATATAGAACAATGGAACAGGATAAAATGCCCAGAGATAAACCCATGCACATATGGGCACCTAATTTATGACAAAGGAGGCAAGAACATACAATGGAGAAAAGACAGCCTCTTCAATAAGTGGTGCTGGGAAAACTGGACAGCTACATGTAAAAGAATGAAATTAGAACACTCCCTAACACCATACACAAAAATAAACTCCAAATGGATTAAAGACCTAAATGTAAGACCAGACACTATAAAACTTTTAGAGGAAAACATAGGAAAAACACTCTTTGACATAAACCACAGCAAGATCTTTTTTGACCCACCTCCTAGAGTAACAGAAATAAAAACAAAGAAATGGGACTTAATTAAACTTAAAAGCTTTTGCACAGCAAAGGTAACTATAAACAAGACAAAAAGACAACCCTCAGAATGGGAGAAAATAGTGGCAAATGAAACAACAGACAAAGGATTAATCTCCAAAATATACAAACAGCTCATGGAGCTCAAGATCAAAAAAACAAACAATCCAGTTAAAAAAGGGGCAGAAGACCTAAATAGACATTTCACCAAAGAAGACATACAGTTGGCCAAGAGGCACATGAAAAGATGCTCAACATTACTAATTATCAGAGAAATACAAATCAAAACTACAATGAGGTATAACCTCACACTGGTCATAATGGCCATTATCAAAAAAGCTAGAAACTGTGCTTCCCTGGTGGTGCAGTGGTTGAGAGTCCGCCTGCTGATGCAGGGAACACAGGTTCGTGCCCCGGTCTGGTAAGATCCCACATGCCACAGAGCAGCTGGGCCCGTGAGCCATGGCCGCTGAGCCTGCGCGTCTGGAGCCTGTGCTCCGCAATGGGAGAGGCCACAACAGTGAGAGGCCCGTGTACCTCATAAAAAAAATAATAATAAAGCTAGAAACAATAAATGCTGGAAAGGGTGTGGTGAAAAGGGAACCCTCCTACACTGTTGATGGGAATGTAAATTGATACAACCACTATGGAAAACAGTATGGAGGTTCCTTAAAAAACTAAAAATAGAACTACCATATGACCCAGCAGTCCCACTACTGGGCATATACTCTGAGAAAACCATAATTTAAGAAGAAACATGCACCACAATGTTCATTGCAGCACTATTTACACTAGCCAGGACATGGAACTAACCTAAATGTCCATCGACAGATGAATGGATAAATAAGATGTGGCACATATATGCAATGGAATATTACTTAGCCATAAAAAGAAACGAAATTGAGTTATTTGTAGTAAGGTGAATGGACCTAGAGTCTGTCATACCGAATGAAGTAAGTCAGAAAGAGAAAAACAAATACCGTATGCTAACGCATATATATGGAATCTAAAAAAAAAAAAAAATGGTACTGATGAACCTAGTTGCAGGGCAGGAATAAAGAGGTAGACATAGAGAATGGACTTGATGACATGGGGTGGGAGGGCAAAGCTGGGACGAAGTGAGTGTAGCATCAACATATATACACTACCGAATGTAAAATAGTTGGCTGTTGAGAAGCAGCAACATAGCACAGGGAGATTGGCTCAGTGCTTTGCGATGACCAAGACGGGTGGGATAGGGAGGATGGGAGGGAGGCAAGAGAGAGGGGATATGGGGACATGTATATGCATATGACTGATTCATTTTGTTGTGCAACAGAAACTAACACGGTTTTGTGAAGCAATTATACTCCAATAAAGATCTATTAAAAAAAAAAACTCAGCAATAAGAAAACAAACAACCTGATTTAAAAACGGACAAAAGATCTGGGCTTCCCTGGTGGCGCAGTGGTTGAGAGTCCGCCTGCCGATGCAGGGGACACGGGTTCATGCCCCGGTCTGTGAAGGTCCCACATGCCACGGAGCGGCTAGGCCCATGAGTCATGGCCGCTGAGCCTGCGCATCCGGAGCCTGTGCTCCGCAACGGGAGAGGCCGCAACAATGAGAGGCCCGCATACCGCAAATAAATAAATAAATAAAAATAAAAACGGGCAAAAGGTCTGAACAGGCATTTCTCCAAAGAAGATATACTGATAGCAAATAAGCATATGAAAAGGTGCTCAATATCATATGTCTTCACAGAATTGCAAATTAAAACAAAACAAGATGACACTACACATCTATTAGGATGACTAAAATTTTAAAAACTGACATCGAATACTGATGAAGACACAGAGCAACAGGAATTCTCACTCATTGCTGGTGAGAATACAAAATGGTACAGTCACGTTGGTAGACAGTTTGGCAGTTTCTTACAAAGCTAAACATAATCCTACTATATGATCCAGCAGTCACCTTTCTAGGTACTTACCCAATTGAGTTGAAAGCTTCTGTCCATACAAAAGCCTGTGCACAAATATTTATAGCAGCTTTCATAATCTCCAAAAACTAAAATGTCAACAACCAAACAACCAAAATTTCCATCCAAAGGTGAATGGGTAAACCAATGGCAGTCCATTCATACAATGTAATATTTGTCAGCTAAAAATAGAAATAAGCTATCAAGTCACAGAAAGACATGGAGGAATCTTAAATATACATTGCTAAGTGAAAGAAGTCATTCTGAAAAAACTACACCCTGATTCCAACCATGTCACATTCTGAAAAGACAAAACTAGGGAGGCAGTAAAAAGACCAGTGGTTGCCAGGGATTTGAGACCAGGGGGGTGGTGATGAATAAATGAAGTACAAGGGATTTTTAGGGTGGTAAAGCTATTCTGTATGATACTGTAATGGTGGATACGTGACATTATGCATTTTTCACAACCTATAGAACTTTACAACACCAAAAGTGAACCTTAGTGCAGGCAAATTTCTTTCTTTCTTTCTTTCTTTCTTTCTTTCTTTCTTTCTTTCTTTCTTTCAATATTTATTTATTTTGGCTGTGCCAGGTCTTAGTTACAGCAGGCAGGATCTTCATTGTGGCATGCGGGATCTTTAGTTGCGGCATGCAGGCTTGTTAGTTGCGGCATGCGAACTCTTAGTTGTGGCATGCGTGTGGGATCTAGTTCCCCCACCAGGGATCAAACCTGGGCCTGCTGCATTGGGAACGCAGAGTCTTACCCACTGGACCACCAGGGAAGTCCCCAGGCAAATTTCTAAAAAAATCATTTAGGAGATTGGCAGATCCCAGGAAAGAATGCAGACTGTGACAAGACAGTCTAACTCTATCTTGCTAAATGTATGAAATGACCTCACTGAAGAGGGTGAGGGAAACAGGTGCTGACCTAAATGAATGGAGTTTATTAGATTACAGGCAAAAGGAATGGCTCATAAGCACTGTACTCTAATCAGTCAAGTTGTTTCCCACAGGGGTACGAGTTAACACTTCTGATACAGCTTTACGTGTAACTGGATTGATTGAATAAAGTAGTAAATGGGGAAAAGAGACAAGTCTCCCATTCAGAAGAATTCCAAATAAATTATGTAGCTACACCACCCTCAAGGGAGGAAGCATAACTTCCCACTCCCTAAATGTGGGCTTTTCCAAGTGACTACCTTCCAAAGTACAGTATGGAAAGGGGGAAAGAAAAAGGGTCACATTATAGTGGAGAGACCTGGCAAATGCTACTTCAGCCAGGTGATCAAGGTCAACATCAACAGTCAAAAACCACATTGATGGGGATTCCCTGGTGGCGCAGTGGTTGGGGGTCCGCCTGCCGATGCAGGGGACACGGGTTCGTGCCCCGGTCCGGGAAGATCCCACATGCCGCGGAGCGGCCGGGCCCATGAGCCATGGCCGCTGAGCCTGCGCGTCCGTAGCCTGTGCTCCGCGGCGGGAGAGGCCGCAGCAGTGAGAGGCCCGCGTACTGCAAAAAAATACCAAAAACAAAACAAAACAAAACAAAAAACCACACTGATGGTATGTACCTGTACCGAGTTCAGTAGCATCCTCCCAAAATTCATGTCCTTCTCAGGACCTCAGAATGGTCTTTATTTGAAAGTTGGGTCTTTGCAGATGTAATTAGTTAAGACAGCGTCCTACTAGAGTAGGGTTGGCCATTAGTCCAGTGTGACTGGTGTCCATATAAGAAGAGGCGAAGAGACAAAGACACGTGAGGAGAGAAACGTCACGTGACCATGGAGGCAGCAGTTGAGGTGCTGCAGCTCAAGTGAGTCAAGGAAGCTGGGAAGAAGCAAGGAAGGATTCCCCACTATGGGTTTCAGATGCTGCATGTCCTTGCCAACACCTTGATTTCAGACTTCTAGCCTCCAGAACTGTGAAAAAACAAATTTATGTTGTTTTAAGTCACTTGGTTTGTGATGCTTCATTACAACAGCCCTAGAAAACTAATATAATACCCTTGATATGGTATGATAAAAATGGTCCTTTTTACCTCTGATGTCGTCCTCCCCAAAGCCCATAACCTCAGTCTAACCATGACAGAAACACCAGACATGTACCAATAGAGGAGCATCCTACAAAATGCCTGACTAGTACTCCTCAAAACTGTCAAAGTCATCGAAAACAAGGGAAGTCTGAAAAAACCACAGCCAAGGAGAGCCCACCTTAGTCCATTCAGGCTGCTGAATGGACTTCGTCAACCCATGAACAATATTTATTGGCTTAAATAATATTTATTTCTCACAGTTCTGGAAGCCGGGACGTCCAAGATCAAGGCTTCGGCAGATCTGGTGTCTGATAAGAACTGCTTCCTGGTTCCTAGACAGCTGTCTTCTCACTAAGTCCTCACATGGTGGAAGGGGCAAGAGAGATTTCTGGGGTCCGTTGTATAACACTAATCACATTCACGAGCGATCTGGCCTCCTGACCTGACCACTCCCAAAGGCCCTACCTCCAAATACCATCACATTGGGGATTAGGTTTCAACATATGAATTTTATGGGGACACAAACATTCAGTCTGTAGCAGAGCCTAAGGGGACATGAAGACTAAATGTAATGTAGCATCCTGGATGGAATCCGGGAACAGAAAAAGGACATTCAGTAAAATTAAGGAAATCTGAGAAAACTATGGACCTTAGTTAATAATATACTAATGTTGGCTCATTAATTATAACAAATGAACCATACTAATTAATATAAGATGTTAATTAATAATAGATGCAGGGACTTCCCTGGAGGTGCAGTGGTTGAGACTTTGCCTTCCAGTGCAGGGGGTGTGGGTTTGATCCCTGGTCAGGGAGCGAAGATCCCACATGTCTCACGACCAAAACACCACAACATAACAGAAGCAATATTGTAACAAATTCAATAAAGACTTTAAAAATGGTCCATATCAAAAAAATCTTAAAAAAAAAAAAATAGGGACTTCCCTGGTAGTGAAGTGGTTAAGAATCTGCCTGCCAATTTGGGGGACACGGATTCGATCCCTGGCCCAGGAAGATCCCACATGCTGTGGAGCAACTAAGCCCATGTGCCACAACTGCTGAGCCCGTGAGCCACAACTACTGAGCCCACGCACCTAGAGCCAATGCTCCACAACAAGAGAAGCCACCGCAATGAGAAGCCCACACAACACAACAAGGAGTAGCTCCTGCTTGCCACAGCTAGAGAAAGCCCACGCAGCAATGAAGACCCAACGCAGCCAAAAAAAAAAAAAAAAAAGTAGATGGAAACTGTGCACTCTTGTGGGGGCATATTTGGAACTCTGCTATCTGCTCACTATTTGGTAAATATAAAACTTTTCTGAAAAAATTAGGTCTATTAATAAAAATATAAACAAAAAAGGGGATTAATGAGGGGGGATTGGATGCTAGTAGATAACTAAACATACCAAAAGACACAATAATGAAAAGTGTGGTATTGTTGCATGAATAGACAGAAAGACTAATGGAACAGAATAGAAAGTTCAGAAATATAACCAAATACACACAAATATTTTATGTATGATGAAAGTGGCACCATAAGTCCGTGTAGTAAAAAATGGACTTATTAACACGTGTTATCAGGGAGAAAAATAAAATTGGATCTGTATCCAAGGTGAATACCAAAGAGATAAAATATTTAAATGTAAATAAATGAAATCATAAAAGTATTAGAAGAAAATGGCATTTTTTGAATTAATGTGTTGATCCAGTAGATTGCTAATCACAGGTATAAAATTTCTGTTATGTGAAATGAATAAATTCTAGAAATCTACTATACAGCACTGTGCTTGTATATAAGTGCACAGTGCACTTAAAAATCTGTTAAGTGGGTAGATCTCATTTTAAGTGTTCTTACACTTAAAACAATTTTTTTAATAAAAAATTTTTAAAGATCTAGTAGACAAGTAAAATGATGAAAGACCCCTTTTTTTCTTTTAACTAAAGAACAAGTATTGCTGAGGCTTCATTGCCACATTCCTTAGAACCAGAAATGTTGGGTTGACAGTTCTCTGATTTGTGTTAATACATTTGTATTTCAAAAAGTACTTTTGTTCCTCCATTTACTACCCCACTGTATCAGTTAGCTATTGCTGTAGTTTAACAAGCACCTAAAACTCCGTGGCATAAAACAATAAACATTTATTCTTTTTTTTTATCTCTTTTTTTTAAAATTGAAGTATAGTTGATTTACAATGTTGCATTAATTACTGCTATACAGCAAAGTGATTCAGTTATACATATATATACATTCTATTTTTAAACTCTGTTTTGGCTGCATTGGGTCTTCGTTGCTGGGTGTGGGCTTTCTCTAGTTGCGGTGAGCAGGGGCTACTCTTTGTTGTGGTGCGCGGGCTTCTCATTGCGGTGGCTTGTCTTGTTGCAGAGCATGGGCTCTAGGCACGCGGGCTCAGTAGTTGTGGCTCGCGGGCTCAGTAGTTGTGGCACACGGGCTTAGTTGCTCCATGGCATGTGGGATCTTCCCGAACCAGGGCTCGAACCTGTGTCCCCTGCATTGGCAGGTGGATTCTTAACCACTGTACCACCAGGGAAGCCCTCTATTTTTAAAACATTCATTTCCATTATGGTTTATCACAGGATATTGAATATAGTTCTCTGTGCTATGCAGTAGGACCTTGTTATTTATCCATTCTATAAATAAAAGTTCACATCTGCTAACCCCAACCTCCCACTCCATCCTTCCCCCAACCCCCTTTTCCCTTGGCAACCACCAGTCTGTTCTCTATGTTCGTGATTCTGTTTCTGTTTCATAGATCGGTTCATTTGTGTCATATTTTAGATTCCACATATAAGTGACATCGTATGGTATTTGTCTTTCTCTTTCTGACTTACTTCAGTTAGTATAATAGCCTCTAGATAGGTCCATCCATGTTACTGCAAATAGAATTATTTCATTCTTTTTTATGGCTGAGTAGTATTCCATTCTAAATATGTACCACATCTTTTTTTTTCTTTAGATTTTTTTATTTTTATTTTTATTTTTTTATTTTTGGCTGTGTTGGGTCTTCATTGCCTTGTGTGGCCTTCTCTAGTTGCGGCGAGCGGGGCTACTCTTTGTTGAGGTGCACAGGCTTCTCACTGCAGTGGCTTCTCTTGTTATGGAGCACGGGCTCTAGGTGTGTGGGCTTCAGTAGTTGTGGCAAGCGAGCTCTAGAGCACAGGCTCAGTAGTTGTGGTGCACGGGCTTAGTTGCTCTACGGTGTGTGGGATCTTCCCGGACCAGGGCTCGAGCCTGTGTCCCCTGCAATGGCAGGCGGATTCTTCACCACTGAGCCACCAGGGAAGCCCCCCACATCTTCTTTATCCATCCATCTGCCAGTGGACATTTAGGTTGTTTCCATGTCTTGGCTATTGTGAATAGTGCTGCTATGCACATAGTGGTACGTGCATCTTTTTGAATTATAGTTTTGTTTGGATATATGCCCAGGAGTGGGATTGCTGGATCATATGGCAACTCTATTTTTAGTTTTCTGAGGAATGTCCATACTGTTTTCCACAGTGGCTGCACCAATCTACATTCCCATCAACAGTGTAGGAGGGTTCCCTTTTCTCTACATCCTCTCCAGCATTTATTGTTTGTAGATTTTTTAATGATGGCCATGCTGACTGGTGTGAGGTGATACCTCACTGTAGTTTTAATTTGCATTTCTCTGATAATTAGTGATGCTGAGCATCTTTTCATGTGCTTTTTGACCATCTGTATGTCTTCTTTGGAGAAATGTCTATTTAGATCTGCCCATTCTTTGATTGGGTTGTTTGTTTTTTTGATATAGAGCTGCATGAGCTGTTTGTATATTTTGGAAAGTAATCCCATGGATAAAGAAGATGTGGTACATGTATACAATGGAATATTACTCAGCCATAAAAAGGAACGAAACTGGGTCATTTGTAGAGATGTGGATGGGCCTAGAGACTGTTATACAGAGTGAAGTAAGTCAGAAAGAGAAAAACAGATATTGTATATTAATGCATATATGTGGAATCTAGAAAAATGGTATAGATGAACCAGTTTCCAAGGCAGAAATAGAGACACAGATGTAGCGAACAAACTTGTGGATACCAAGGGGGGAAAGAAGGGGCGGGGGTGGTGGTGGTGGGATGAACTGGGAGACTGGGATTGACATATATACACTAATATGTATAAAATAGATAACTAATAAGAAACTGCTGTATAAAAAAACTAAAATTAAAGAGAATTATAATAATTTAAAAAAAGAAAAAAAGAAAGTAGTCCCTTGTCATGTCTGTCTCTTCCTTTGCAAATATTTTCTCCCATCCTGTACGTTGTCTTTTTGTTTTGTTTAAGGTTTCCTTTGTTTTGCAAAAGCTTGTAAGTTTGATTAGGTCCCATTTGTTTATTTTTCTTTTTATTTCTATTGCCTTGGGAGACTGACCTAAGAAAACATTGATATTATTCATGTCATTTATTCTTTTTTTTGTTTGTCTTGTTTTGTTTTTTCTTTGGCCGCATGTGGAATTCCCCCAACCTGGAAGCATGGGGTCTTAACCCCCGGAAAACCAGCGAAGTCCAGTAAACATTTATTCTTGTTCATGAGTCTGTAGGTCAGCTGGGTGATTCTTCTGGTCTTGGCTGGTGTCACTTGTGCATTTTTGGTTAATTTGGGGGGTTGGGTAGGCAGCTCTGCTGATCTTAGTTGGAATTTCTCATATATCTGGGCGTCAGCTGGCTGTAGGCTGGTCTAGAAGGGACTCAGAAGGACAACTTGCTCTCTTCCACGTGGTCTCTCGTGTTCCAACAGCATTCTAAGGGAAAGCAGGAA
>NW_006789896.1:868823-875768 GCF_000442215.2 Lipotes vexillifer | reverse complement strand
GGAATGTGTGACGGCCAATATATCATTATTTTCATAGCTTTGTAGCCAAGCAAGTCACAAAGCCAGCCTCAATTCAAGAGGCAGGGAAATAGACTGCACCTCCTGATAAGAAGACCTGCAAAGTCAAGTGGTAATTGAGGCCACTCCTTTTCCATAATGACCTCTGAATCCCACTGAGATATCAACTACTTTTGATACAGAAATAAACTTCCTTCAAGCTATTTAGCAAAATGTGACCCACGGCTGGACACAAAGAAATGATAGCTTGTGTATGAAGAACACCTCAGTGTTCTTCAGGATTGCCTTCCTGGAAAAACAAAATACAAAACCAATTTCCCGTGGCATAAAAAAAGCACTGTAGGGCCTTATGCAGTAAAGGGTTAACTTAGCAAGTCTGGATTGTCTAAACCTTGTGCCTTCCAAAGGAAGGCTTGACTGTTGCCCAGCCCTTGGGAGGTAACTTCTAACCTCTAAGCTGGTAGAATATCCTGTCTGATAAGAGTGTTTTTCTTTACCTGGAGACCTTGAACCAGACAGATGCTTTATGCTGGGGCCCTCAGTCCACATGGTATCAGCTCGACCTGGGGAGAGGCTGGAGACTAAGGTCATCTGTGTGGGCAGTCAGACATGCCCATAGCACCAATCTGCAATAAAGACCCTGGACACCAAGGCTTGGCTGAGCTTCTGGTTAGCAATACTCCATGTGTGATGTCACATACCATTGCTGGGAGAATCAAGCGCTGTGTGCATGACACCACTGAGGGAGGACAGATGGAATCTTGTGCCTGGTATCTCGAGGACCTTGGCCTTTGTGCATTTTTCCATTGCTGATTTTAATCTGTGTCCTTTCACTGCAGCAAACTGTAACCATGAGTGCAGCAGCTTGCTGAGTTCTGAGTCCTTCTAAGGAAAAACTGAACCTGAGCATGGTCTGTGGGACCCCCTAAAACAGTCATATTATCGTTTTGAAGCCATAGACAGATTATCTTTTTCAGAATTAAAACTTGTTGGCTTCTCCAGGCTTTTGTTTTTCCGTTTGTAAACAGGTATTTGGACCAATAGACTCCTGATCTATTCTATTTATGGATCTACTCATAAAATAGGGGAAGCTTTGATGCAGTCGCTTTATTTTGTAATAATACTTTGTCCAATAATACTCAAACCCACATCTTTCTGACTTGTATGAAATTAGCTCTAAATTCTCTATAAAAAACAATGCACCCAGTAATAAACCTGATTCCAAAAGACTATGATTTTTTTTCCCCAAGGTGGGATAAATAGGATATTCTTTAGGTGTCTCTCCACAAGGACGAGATATAGCAAGGAACTAGCTGGAGTTCTTTGCAGTCCCAAGACCCGGCTAGCAGGAAAGAAGAACTGAAGGAGCAGCTACCTACCCTGGTGTTATGCGGGGCCACCACCATTCCACTGAGGTGGGCAGCCCTGAAAAGGTGGATGATGCTGGAAGCTACCCACTCCAGCAGGATGCAGGATGCGTAGGCAGCACTTGGTACACTCAGGTGGACAGGACTACAGAACTGCATGATACTGATAGTAGTTGGGTTTCAAGCGTCGTTACTACTTGCCCCAGTCATTCATTCATTCCTCATCTATACCAAGCACAGTGCTGGAAAGGCCTCAATAAATGAGACAGACAGTCCTTATATGCCCGGAGGATCCTTGATGAAGACTTCTAAGCCATTAACCATGTAAGATCGCTTCATTAACTGAGGTGAAAGATGGCCTTGTCAAACACTCAGTTAAGATAACTAAATTTTTCGAGGTTCAGGTTGGTTCTGTTCTCCAGAGTTAATTTATGTTAAAAACAAAGGAAAGATAGCATGAGATATTCACTTTGTTCCAAATAAGGAGAATTTTTGCAGGCTCCCTACTTTGTAATTTTGTTTTGTTTTTTCAATATTTATTTTTTATTTCACACCAGATCTTAGTTGCAGCACACGGGATCTTCATTGTGGCACATGGGATCTTTTTTTTTTTTTTAGTTGCGGCATGTGGGCCCTTTAGTTGTAGCATGTGGGCTCTTAGTTGTGTCACGTGGGATCTAGTTCCCTGACCAGGGATTGAACCCGGGCCCCCTGCGTTGGGAGCACAGAGTCTTAACCACTAGACCACCAGGGAAGTCCGTGTAATTTTGCCATGAAAAAAAAAAATAGAGGCCACTTCTCAGAGCCCCAGATGAGGAGGGAAAAGCCGTGATTAGATATCATTCCTTTCCATCATCTCAGGTATATAGAAGAGGGAGGCAGGTCGACTGGCTGGGAGAAATTGGTGACCAGATGGAGTGGTATTGTCAGACACTGGAAATAATACAAGGAAAGGAACATCCACTGGTAGGTGTCTGATTATGGAGTCTTGGAATCATGATTATAGGGATTATGGAGCCTAATATGTGATTATGGAGTCTTGGCTCAAACCTCACCTGCTGAGTAAAGTCTTCTCTAGCCATTCTACTCAAAAATGCACGCCCCCCCCACCGACACTCCTGATACGACCCTCTTAGCAGTGAACTCCATCTGACATGCTGTATGTTTTACTTATTGTTTATTGCCTGTCTCCCTAAGTAGAATGTAAGCTCATAAGGGGAAAGAGCTATGGGTCGCTCACAGCTGTGCCCAAGCACAGTGCCTGCCACTGGCAGGTGCTTGACAAACGTTGATGGCAGGGATGCTGAATAAAGGAGTAGAAAATAAAGATGCTTGGGGAAAAAACCTGAACCTCTCACTCAGAAAAAGAATTGTTTTAAAACCTGGCAAGGAGTAAGGAATTGCTGTTAGTATTTGGCCAAATATTCCTCTTAAACCTTGACCTTCTCAGGTTCTGAGTCTAGATGAAGTAACAGAAAATTGATAATTAAAATTTAAGGTGATCAGGAGAATCCAGACTGTGTGGAAGTTCTTCAGAATAGACAATCCAGTGTTTTCAGCCTATAAATGGCAAAGAAAAAAAAAAAGATATGTATTAAAAGACATAAATCGTGGGATGTGGATTCATTTGGATCTTGAGTTTTTAAAATTTGAAGAAATGTTCATGGAAACAATTTGGAAGTATAAACAACAATTGGACATTTGAATACTATTAAGGAAACTTTTTAAATATTTTAGGTGTGATAATGGCGCACAGTGACTATGCTTTACAGTGTGATCCACAGGCCCCTGGGGTCTCCAAGACCCTTGCATGGGATCCAGGAGGTCAAGCCTCTTTTAATAATAACACTTCGGCATTATTTTCCTATTTCGTTGAGTTGACATTTGCACTGATGGTGCAAAAGCAGTTGGTGGGGGAGCTTGCTGGTGCCACAGCAGGATTCCAGACAGTGGCACCAAGCTGCACTGGAAGTCACTACCTATTTTTTTTCTTTTGGCAGCGCTGCGGCCTGCAAGATCTTAGTTCCCCAACCAGGGATGGAACCCATGTCCCCCTGCAGTGGAAGCACGGAGTCCTAACCACTGGACCATCAGGGAATTCCCTGGCAGTCACTGCTTTCTGCGCTCTCACGCAATTGCAGGAAAGAAGTGCCAGTTTCACTTAAGAATGACCTTAATGGAGCAGTCAAAATGATTAATTGTATTGTCTCAACCTTTGAGCGCATGTCTTTTTAATATTCTGTCTGATGAAACGGGAAGTACGTACAAAGTACTTCTGCTGCACACACAGAAGCAAGACGTTATCTCCAGGAAAACCACTTGTGCGGTTGAGTCGTGAGCTGAACTAGCTGCTTTTCTCATGAAACATTTTTACTTGAATGGCTGACAGTCAAACAAAGGCTGGGTGTTTGGCAGACATTTTCTCAAAAATGAATGAAGTGAGCTGTCATTTCAAGGAAAACAAGTGACTATATTTCTTGCCCAATGATAAAAGGAGCTTTCAAGTAAAAATTTGAATTTTGGCAAAAACCTGATTCTGCTTCCCAATACTTATTAAAGCTTTTCTGATGAGACCAGTGGTGATATTATTATGGTCATTTGATACTATGTAATAAAATGTATCAACATTTCAAAGATGTTTATGACTCAGTAAGCCAGTGTTTTTCAAAGACCAGGGCATGATGTTACAAAATCATGCCTGGATAAATGATCCATTCAAAGTACAAGAAAGACCGATGGATTTCAATATAACAGAGTATACAAGTGCTTTGATAAAATCATATGATCTAGGGTCTATGACCCATGGGAATGTCATTTGAGCATGTAAACAAAAATAAAAATTTTTGTCAGTATCTATGAGCTAACCACACTGTTATTTATGAGCTTTGGGATATTTGCTCCACTTTAAACAGTCACTGTAATAACAGTTAAAATCTCTTTACATCCAATAACAGTGCCATACAAGCATGTACTTACTGTTGGTGCCAGTGCTTGTTGGAACGGAAGTGGATATTATTACAACATGCTCGGAAGATCAAACAACCACTAGGACATGCTGGGTAGTTGATTGAGAAGAGAGTATGAAACCTCAGTGGAAGGTCAAAAAAATTTAAAGCAACATTTAAATTAAAATATGCAATATGTTTTTTTAAAAAACATCCTCTATACTTTTCCTTTATTCCTAAGAGGAAATTAATAGAAAATAATGTGGTTTTGAACTTTGCATGGTCTTCAGAAACAGTCCATGCACACAGTACTCTATGCTGTTATGCATAAGGCAGTAGGGAGTTTATTTTGTGTGTGTTTATTGGGGGAAAGTGTATATTTCTTCTTTTTGTACATTTCAGTATTTAGTCTTTATGCATAATTTTTACAAAAATAGGATCACACTCTGCATACTCTTGTGTGATCTACATTTTTTCATTTCTCAACTCATTAGACACCTCCCCCATGGAGTTAGTATACATTATCATTTTCAATGTCTCCCCAAATTCCACTTACATATCAATTTAATTACATCTATTGAAAGATTTTTAGACTGTTTCCAGTGTTTTGCAGATATAAGCTGTAATGTGAGAACATTCATGTATATACATCATTGTATAAGATTAAAATCTATGATAATTTAAAATTTTTAACTTTTGATACAATGAGGACTTCAGAAAGATTTTATGTACTATAGTCCCACCAGAATTGTATAAAAATTTTTTCCAAGTTGTTCCAATCCTGGGTCTCATTACTCTTTTAAACATTGGCCAAACTTATAGGTCAAAATGATATTACATATGTTATCACATAGCTTTTCTTTGATTTTGAGTAGAGAGAAAACATTTTTGATAAATTTATTCTGTGTATTTCATCTTTAATTGGTTCTTCATGTACTGAGCTTATTTTTCTTAATGGGGTTAAATTAACATATAAGAGGAGTTTATAAATTAAGACTATTCTTTTTCTTCATTCATGTACCATGTATATATTCCCAGCTTATTTGTCTTTCACTTCGTTTATAGCATTTTTTTCAAAATTTGTCTCTATAGTTGAATTTGTCAGTTATTTCCTTGATGATTTCTGCCTTTGGTGTCATAGCTTCTCACCCAACGAATATAAAAAACATTCCCTTATCATTTCTTTACAACTACTTTGATACTTTCACTTTAAAATTTAAATCGTGAATCCGGCTTATACTTAATTGTCCTAATATGCAGTCTTAGGAGTCTAACATTTTTTTCCTCCAACTTGTTAATTAGTTGCCCAAGAACAATCATGGAAAATTCCAATCTTTCACAAGTGCTGTGGAAACAGACACTAAATTAGTATATACACCTGAGTCTTTTTTTTTTTTTTCTGGAGCCAGTACTAAAAAGTTTTCATGTTTTAGCTTTGTAATACATTTTTATATCTAATAGTTATTAGTCTCTCTTTTAAAAAAATATCCTGAGTATTCTGTTTTTCTTTCTGATGAAGTGTGGAATTATTCCATCAAACAAAAAATAATCAAAAGGGTACAAACAATAGATAACAGAAATACCTTGCTGAGACTTTGAGTTTTAGTAATTTACAGAGTCATGCAACAATCACTTCAACCCAGCTTATTATTTTTTAAAATTCTGGTAAAATATACATAATATGAAATTTACCATTTTTAAGTATACAGTTCAGTGGTGGTAAGCACATTCACAGTGTTGTTTATCCATCACCATCATCTCTTTTCAGAACTTTTTCATCATCCCAAATAGAAACTCCCTACCCATTAAACAGTAACTCCCATGCCTTCCCCCACTCTTGTCCCCAGCAATCTCTACTTTCTCTCTATGAATTTGCCTATTCTAGATACTTTATGTAAGCAGAATCATACAATATTTGTCCTTTTGTATGTGGCTTATTTCATTTGTATTTTCAAGGTTCATCCATGTGGTAGCATGTACCAGAACTTCATTCTTTTTTTGACTGAATAATATTCCACTATATGTGTATACCACATTTTATTTATCCATTCTTCTGTTGATGGGCGCTAAAGTTGTTTCCATCTTTTTGCTGTTGTGAATAGTGCTGCTAAGTACATTGATGTACAAGTAATATATCTGAGCAGAACCCTATGATAGGGTCTTCCCAGGAGAGAACTGCCCCCACCAATGTCCTCTGACTGGCTCTTGTTTGTAGAAAACTTTAGCCTTGTAGGCCTTCCCCAAGTTCCAAAGAGCAAATTTAATCAGAGAAGTGAGAAAATACAAAAACAAAGAAAAACAGTCAAGCAAGGCAAAATAATAATTGTTCGGCCACTAAACAAACTCAAGGACCTTTAGTTCCTTCGCAAGGGCTATAGATAACATTTTGAACCATATCCTTGAGCTATTTTGCAAATCCTGAAACCTCCGCCATGTGGAATAAGTTAACTACATGTTGACCACAAGCACATAGACCCCAAGCTGGTTGAAACCAGAAGGTTAATGATGTTGACTTCTGATTACCTCGCCACCAATCAATCATAAGGATGTCCATGAGCTGATTACTCCACACCCCACAATCCTCTCCCTCACCCTGTCTTTAAAAATCTTTCCCT
>NW_006789896.1:835938-868762 GCF_000442215.2 Lipotes vexillifer | reverse complement strand
ATCTTTCCCTAAAAGCCATTGCGGAATTGCAGTGTTTTAAGCATTATTCGCCTCTACTCCTTGCTTGGCCTTGCAATAAACCCTGCACTTTCCTTCACCACAGCCTGGTATCAATAGACTGGCTTCACTGTTTGCATACAGACCCAAGTTTGGTTCAGTAACAGTAGCTTTTTGAGACTATATGTTGTTTTAATTAAAAACTAGTTGCTACCACTACACACCTATTAGAATGGCCAAAATCCACAACACTGACAACACCAAATGCTGACAGGGTGTGGAGCAACAGGAACTCTCATTCATTGCTGGTGGGAATGCAAAATGGTACAGCCATTTTGGAAGACAGTCTGGCAGTTTCTACAAAACTAAATATACTCTCATCATAAAATCTGACAGTTGTGTTCCTTGATATTTATACAAATGAGAAACTTATTTTATTTCCACACAAAACACTGCACAGGGATGCTTATAGCAGCTTTATTCATAATTGTCAAAACTTGGAAGCAACAAAGATGTCCTTCAATTGCTGAATGGATAAATAAGTGGTGGTACATGCATACAATGGAATATTATTCAGTGCTAAAAAGAAATGAGCTATCAAGCCATGAAAAGATATGGAGGAACTTTAAGTGCATATTACTAAGTGAAAGAAACCAATCTGAAAAGGCTACATACTGAATGATTCCAACTATGTTACATTCTGGAAAAGGCGAAGGTGTAATAGGGAAGAAATTTCGTATTCTATTACAAGTTAATCACTAAAGGGATGTTGCCTGTAAGCTTAAATTATACATAATAGACCATCTCTGGGAACCCCTGCCTCCCAGGTAATGTGTATTAAGCTAAAATACCTTTCTTCAGCTCACAGGAAACATCTTGACCAGGCCCACCTGTGAATGACTGCAGGAAGAAGAAATTAACGTACCCCCTCCAGAGGCTGAGGGGAACCAGGAACTGTTTCACCCTACTCCCTCCCTCTTTTTAGTGTAAAAGAAGCCTGAGTTCTAACTCAGGCAAGATGGTTCTTTGGGACACACATTCATCTTCTCGGTCTGCTGGTTTTCTGGGTTTAGTCGCTATTCCTTGCCCCAAGAACGTCTCTTGATGTATTGGCCTGCGGTGAAGCTTGGACTTGGTAACAGTCCTAGGAGTACAGTAAAAAGGTCAGTGACTTTCAGGGACTCGGGGAGAAGGAGGGAAGGATGAATAGATGGAGTGCAGGGGATTTTGTGGGCAGTGAAACTATTCTGTATGATACTATGGTGGTGGATACATGTCATCATATATTTGTCAAAATCCATAGAATGTTCAACACCCAGAGTGAACCCTAGTGTAAACTATGGACTTCAGGTGATTTGTCAGTGTACGTTCGATCGTAGCAAATGTACCACTGTGGTACTGGAGGTTGATAGTGCAGGTGGTATAGTGGAACTCTGTGTTCCTCATAGACGAACTGCATCTCCTCACATTTTACTGTAAACCTAACTTTAAAAAAAAAAGTTGCAGCACATGGTATCTTTATGGCCGATTTTATTATTTAAAAATATCAGAAAGGTGTGAACTTAATGTTACATACGGTTATCTTTGAAAAGTGAGATTATGGGTAATATTTGCTTTATTTTATACATATTTTCTAATTTAAATGCTGTTACCATTGGTTACCTGTGTAATCTTTAAAAGCCAGGATTTGTATTTTGGGGTAGGTAGTGGTTATAACTCATAAACCGCTCTGGTGGAAGTGGAGTCCAGGCCAAGGGATTATCTTGGTCAGCGCTCATCCGACCGGCTAAACAAGGTGAAGACTTTCCTGAGAGTCCCTACGGTGAGGCCCTGCAGGCTTATGGGAAATGTAGTCCCGAAGTTCGATGGACCACCCCTCGGAGGACCCTGGGACGGCAAGCAGCCCCTGCATTTGCGCATGTGCAATGCTGCGAGCGCGCCGGTGGCGCCCTTCCCCCACCTCCCGCCGCGAGTGGGTGACAGGGCTCCGGTCTCCTCGCGTTTTAGCCGCCACGCGCCGTGACCCGGCCTGGCACTGAGCCACGAGCGGAGGCTGTGCCCCTCCAGGTATGAGGGGGCCTGCCAGGCAGCTCCGCGGGGTCTGGGGGCCGAGGGGAAGGAGATGAGGGATGGGCTCGTGCCCGCGTGGGGTGGAAGCCCAAACTTCAGTGACTCGCAGGCGGCGGCGACCCTCGGGGTGGTGTCCGGGGCGGCCCGGCCCTCTCCTCGGCGCGGGACCGGCTGCGCCATCCTGGCCGGACGTGCGGGGGCGGGAACGGCCGAAGGGGAGGGCGGTGGCGAGGGCCAGCCTTCCTTCCTTTGTCAGGCAAAGCGCCTCCGACCCGCCGCTAAGGTCTCCGGGTGCGCGGGAGCAGGTCCTGAAACCCGGCGGGCGGGCGGGCGCAGGGCGAGGCTGGGGGCGGGGCCGGGCGCACCTGGCAGCGCCCGGAGGCCGCGTGCGGCTGCCCAGGGCCTCGCGGGGTGGAGGGAGGCTTGAAAGGTTTCGCAAGTTTCCTGATGCGCAAATTGCTGAATGAGTAAGACCTGTGACCTCTTTGCAAGAGCCTTTTCAGCTGAAGTGTTCACCCAGCCTTCACGCCTACCCTGTGTCTTCGCTTAGTTCCTCAGTTTCAACAGAAGGAAAAGTGAAGGCTCTGGTGAAGTGATTTACCCAAGGTCACACAGCCAGCTGGTATTTTGTCATATGAATGGGAAGTATTTTTTCATTTGCCTTTAATTTTGCTCATTGGTGGGTTTTGCCATGGAGGCGTTTTGAATTTCTTTATGGTTGAATTTGCTGCTCTACCTTTTTATGACACCCACAAGCTTTCACTACTTTGAGATTATACAAGTTTTACTAATGATTCCCACTGGTACTTTAGAATAAGTTATATTTTAAAGAAATTTGTTGGTACTTTTTTTTTTTTTTTTTTTTGCGGTACGCGGGCCTCTCACTGTTGTGGCCTCTACCATTGCGGAGCACAGGCTGCGGACGCGCAGCCTCAGCGGCCATGGCTCACGGGCCCAGCCGCTCCGCGGCATGTGGGATCTTCCCGGGCCGGGGCACGAACCCATGTCCCCTGCATCGGCAGGCGGACTCTCAACCACTGCGCCACCAGGGAAGCCCTGTTGGTACTTTTATTATGATCCAGATAATGATTACATTTAATTAGGGGGAATGTACACCTTTATGATGTTGGATCTTACTGTAGGCCTTCCCATTTGTTCCTCTTTCATTTTTCCCCCTTGCCAGCACTTTATAAGTTTTTTCATAAAATATTTGCATTTTTATTAACTTTATTCTTATGTAGTAATTTATTGCTATTGAAGATGGAATTTTTTTTCCATTATTTCATCTTTTTTCTCTTGAGTTTGTTGATATTTCCCACTTTTCTTATTTTGTGTATTTGGGATTGCTCCTTTTTCTCCTTAATTAACGTAGCTAATGTTTATCAATTTTTATTGTGAAAGAATAACTTTTTAATGTCTGTAGCATCTGTAGTAACATCTCGATTATTCTTGACATTGTTTTTTTTTGGTATTTTTTGGCTGCGTTGGGTCTTCGTTGCTGCGTGCGGGCTTTCTCCAGTTGACACGAGCGGGGGCTACTCTTCCTTGCGGTACACAGGCCTCTCATTGCAGTGGCCCCGCTTGTTGTGGAGACTGGCTCCAGGCGTGCGGCCCTCAGCAGCTGTGGCACATGGGCTCAGCAGTCGTGGCTCGCGGGCTCTAGAGTGCAGGCTCAGCAATTGTGGCACACAGGCCCAGTTGCTCTGCGGCATGTGGGATCTTCCTGGACCAGGGCTCGAACCCGTGTTCCCTGCACTGGCAGGCGGATTCCTAACCACTGCGCCATCAGGGAAGTCCCTTGACATTGGTTTTAATGCTATAAATGTCCTCTAAATACTGTCCTCTAAATACTGCTTTAGCTGCATCCCTCAAATTCTGGTATGTTTTGTTTTCATTTCCATTCAATTCTGTGTTTGTTTGTTTTAAAAACTTCCCTTGTGACTTCCTTTTTCACCCATTGGTTATTTAGAAGTTTGTTATTTAATTTCCAAACATTAGGGGATTTTCTACATCTCTTTCTATTATTGATTTCTAGCTTAATTCTGTTTTGGTCAAAGAATATACTTTGTTATGTATTTCAGTTCTTTAAAACTTGAGATTTGTTTCATGGCTAAGGATATGATCTACCTTGGGGATTTTTTTAAAATATTTATTTATTTATTTGGCTGTGCCGGGTCTTCGTTGATGCACGCAGGATCTTTTTAGTTGCGGCACGTGGGCTCTTTCTTGTGCCATGCAGGGTCTAGTTCCCTGACCAGAAGTTGAACCTGGGCTCCCTGCATTGGGAGTGTGGAGTCTTAACCACTGGACCACCAGGGAAGTCCCTGGGAATGTTTTTTATGTACTTTAATGACTATTGTGCTGTGTTGGTGGTAGAGTTTTCTGTCAGTACTAAATGGGTCAGGGTGGTTGATAGTGTGGTTGAGTTCTTCTGTATCCTTACTGGTTTTTTATCTACCTCTGTTGTCACCTACTGAGAAAAGAATATTGAAGTCTCAAGCTATAATTGTGGTTTATCTATTTATTCTTTCACTTTTATCAACTTTTCCTTCTTGTATTTTGAAGTTCTTTTGTGCATATACATTTAGGATTGTTATGTGTTCTGGTGATTTGATACATTTATCATGTGTCATTTATCACAGTGACATGTAATATCACACTTTATCCCTGGTGATATTTCTTATTAAGTCTACTTAGCTTGATATTAATCAGTCCAGCTTTCTTTTGATTAGTGTGTGCAAGGAATATCATTTTTTATTTTTTATTTCTTCTTATTTTGGCTGTGCCTTGTGGCATGCAGGATCTTAGTTCCCCAACCAGGGATCAAACCTGTGCCCCCTGCATTGGAAGCGTGGAGTCTTAACCCCTGGACTACCAGGGAAGTCCCAAGGAATATCTTTTTTTATCCTTTTACTTTTGATCTAGCTATTATTGAAAATTCAATTAACAATCAAGAAGGAAGAGAATTTTATTTGAGCCAACCTGAGGATTGTAACCCAGGAGACAGACTCTAAGAAGCTCTGAGAACTGTCCTGCCTGTTAGAAGTTGAAGGCACAGTCATATACATTTTTTGAGACAAAGGATCATACATCAAAATGATGTACTGACATAAAGTTCACCAATATACAGTAGTCCAGGTAAGCACTTACAAAGTGAGCAGCAAGTCATTATGACCCCCTTACAGAGTTGAGAAAGAATGTTAATCTTTTAAGAAGTTACATTGCTAGCATCAGAAGAAAGAAAAAAAGATCTTTATGGTTGAGTAGGCATTCCCATCTTTGAGAAGGTCTGGTTAAAGTGTAATGTGGCTGGATGTTGCACACGAAACAGAGAGGGAGGAGGCCCAAAGGACAGAATTTTATGTTTAAATTTCTTGTTCTGCCTTAAAATTTTATTTCGTCACTATGTTTTTATATTTAAAACACATTGCTTCTATTTTATTTATTTTTAGCTGTGGGTCTTCATTGCTGCGTGTGGGCTTTCTCTAGTTGCAGCAAGAAGGGGCTACTCTTCATTGCAGTGTGTGGGCTTCTCATTGTGGTGGCTTCTCTTGCTTCAGGGCACGGGCTCTAGGCATGCGGGCTTCAGTAGTTGTGGCATGTGGGCTCAATAGTTGTGGTGTGCGGACTCTAGAGCACAGGCTCAGTAGTTGTGGCACACGGGCTTAGTTGCTTCGGGACATGTGGGATCTTCCCGGACCAGGGATCGAACCCATGTCCCCTGCATTGGCAGCCAGATTCTTAACTACTGTGCCACCAGGGAAGTCCCAAACACATTGCTTTTAGACAGCACGTAGTTTGGTCTTTTTTAATCCAGTTTGGCAACCTTTGTCATTTAATTGGTGTGTTTGTACAATGAATTATTGACATGGTTGGGTTAAAATCTACCATCTTGCTAGTTTTCTTCTACTTGGCCCATCTGGTCTTTGTTCCTGTTTTCCTCTTTTTCTGACTGCTTTTGGATTTAGTGGTAGTTTTTCATGAATCCATATTTTTCTCCACTATTTGGTTATTGTTTATACCTCTTTAAATTTTTTTGTGGTTGCCCTAAGGTTTAAATAAACTTCTTGAGTGAATCATAGTGAACCTTTAAATATAGTCTATTGTTTGTGTGTAATGTAAGATCCTTAAAACAATATACTGCCATCAATAATTTCATCATCTCATCTATGTGCTATTATCATTATATATTTTACATATGCTATAAGTTCACAAAACTTGTCTACTCTTTTTGCTTTAGACAGTCAAGTATCTTTTAGATTGATTAAAAGTAAGAAAAAATGTCTTTTATATTTCTCTTCATTTTAACCATTCCCAGAGATCTTTATTTCTTTGTGTAGATCCACATTTCTGTCTGTTATCATATTCCTTCTACGAAGAACTTCTTTAAATATTTCTTGTAGTACAGGTCTACTGGGAATGAGTTTTCTGGTTTTTTTTTGTTTGAAAAGGTTTTTATTTTCACTTTCATTTTTTGAAAGATGTATTTACTGGGTATAGAATACTGGATTGGTAATTTTTTCTTTCCTTTTTTTTTTTCTTCTTTTCTAAAGCACTTTAAAGATGTCACTACATTGTCTTCCAGCTTGTATAGTTTCTGATGAGAAATTCTCTGTGATTCTTTAATTCAGTTCCAGATCATTGCAATAAAGCAAGTCACATGAATATTTTGGTTTCTCAGTGCATATAAAAGTCATGTTTACCTTTACTGCAGTCTGTTAAGTGTGCAATATCATTATGTCTAAAAAACAATGTGCATACCTTAATTTAAAAGTACTTTATTACTAAAAAATGCTGACCATCATCTAACAATGCAAAGTTACCACAAACCTTCAATTTGTTTAAAAAAAAAAAAAAAAAGGCAATCTGTGATGAGCAATAAAATGAGGTATGTCTGTATGTAACGTGTCAGGTTTTTTTTCTGGCTGCTTTCAAGAATTTCTTTCTAACTTTGGTTTCCATTGGTTTGAATATGGTATGTCCAGGTGTGTCCCTTTTATTTTGTTTTTTTTGTGTGTGTGGTTTTTTTTTTGTGGTACGCAGGCCTCTCACTGTTGTGGCCTCTCCCGTTGTGGAGCACAGGCTCCGGATGCACAGGCTTAGCAGCCATGGCTCCCTGGCCCAGCCGCTCCGCGGCATGTAGGATCTTCCCAGACCAGGGCACGAACCTGTGTCCCCTGCATCGGCAGGCGGACTCTCAAGCACTGTGCCACCAGGGAAGCCCTATTTTGTTTTTTGATATTTATCCTTTTTGGATAAATTATCTGAGTTTCTTGGATCTGTGGTTTGATATCATTCAGTATTTTTGGAAAATCCTTGGTCATTATGTCTTCAATACTCCTTCTGTCCCATTTTCTCTTCTTTTGGGATTCCAATACATTCTTTTAAAGATTATTTATTTATTTTATTTATTTTTGGCTACGTTGGGTCTTAGTTGCAGCACGCGGGCTCTTTCGTAGCAGCACGCGGGCACGTCGTTGCAGCACATGGGCTTCTCTCTAGCTGTGGCATGCAGGTTTTTCTGTCTCTAGTTGTGGTGCGTGTGCTGTGTCGTTTGCAGCACGCAGGCTCTCTAGTTGAGGCTCGTGAGCTCAGTAGTTGTGGTGCAAGGGCTTAATTGCCCCACGGCATGTGGGATCTTAGCTCCGCAACCAGGGATCGAACCTGTGTTCCCTGCATTGGGAGAAAGATTCTTTACTACTGGACCACCAGGAAAGTCCCTGGGATCCCAATACATTTTTGTTAGGCCATTTGATATTGTACTACAGCCCTTGGATTCTCTGTCCTTTTTTTTCCCCCTTTGCTTTCTCTTTGTGTCTCAGTTTGGGTAATTTCTTTTGACCTATCTTCAGATTTACTGAAAATTTCCTCAACTCTGTTGTAATACCTATTGAAGGTATTCTTTCAACTCTGTTACTGTGCTTTTCTTAGCATTTCCATTTTTTTCTTGAAGTTTCCATCTCTTGAAATTCTCTGTTCATTCATTTTGTAAATCTTTTCCTTTAAAACTTTAATATATGAATCATAGTTTTAAATTCCCTGTCCAGTAATTTAATCAGTCATGGTTTCTTTTCACTGTTTTGTCAGTTGATAGTGGGTTGTCTTTGTCTTACCTTTTCAGATATTTCATAATGTTTGATTGAAAGTGAGTGCTGCCAGCATGATCCTTTTTGCCCCTTCTGAACAGGCAAAAGGACTAGCTCAGGAGGTGGTATTTTCTCAGGTGATGTGTGAGGATTTCCAAACAAGTCATTCTAGAAGTTCTGAGGCAGGTCAGATCTTTAATAACAATACCTTTCTTTTTCCTCTATTTCAGTTCTGCCTTCATAGTTCTCTGCCTTCACCCAAAAGCTGTAGAAAATGAACAAATCCCAGGTGAGTTGTTTGTTTATTCCCAATTTTATTTTTCTGTGCATTTGAGGAAGTTTATAAGGACCTAGAAAATGAAATAGAGAAAGGTATAAATGAGTAAAACTCAGGAAAACATAGTAAGAATAATCAATACCAGCAGCCAAAAAGTAAATCAAGTTAATTAAGTGTCTTGCATTGATTATGAATATCATTTCCTTGGTTCTCTAGTATTAGGTCTGAATAAATTTTATGGACCTTCATATAGATGGTGTTTTGAACAGCATCCCCAGAAAAATAAATTAAACAGCTTATTGTTTTGTCTCTGGTTATTTCATATAGCATTCTTCAGGGTACTATAGTGTGTATTTTATTTTTCTGGTCAGATTAGCATGATGCTAGAGAATTCACTAAATATCCGGATGTGTATTTAAATTCTCCCCCTAATTTCCACGAGTTCCATTGTCATTACTTTCTTGAATGGCATTGCAGAATGTATTTGTACATATTTACACAAGTATAAGTACAGGTTATTATAAGATAGCATATTAATCATACTGTTCTGTTTATATGTGTTTTGTTTTACTTTTAATGAACAGACTTAATTTTTAGAGCAGTTTTGGGCTTACGGAAAATTTAAGTGAAAAGTACAGAGTTCCCATATACTCCTTTTCTCCCTCTGCACAGTTTCCCCTGTTACTAACATCTTGCATTAATGTGGTATACCTGTTACAGTTGATGAGCCAATATTGATACTTTAAGTAAAGTCCATAGTTTACATTAGGATTTGCTTTTGGTGTTGTGCACTCTGTGCGTTTTGACAAATAGATAATGACGTGTATCCACCATTATCGTATCTTACAGAATACTTTCACTGCCCACAAAATCCCCTGTGCTCCATCTATTCATCCCTCTCTCCCTTTCCTTGAGCACCTGGAAACCACTGATTTTTTTTTTTACTGTCCCCCTAGTTTTGCCTTTTCTAGAACATCATACAGTTGGAATCAGTCAATCAGTCAGTATGTAGCCTTTTCAAATTGGTTTCTTTCACTTAGTAATACGCATTTAAAGTTCCTCCATGTGTTTTCATGGCTTGATAGCTCATTTCTTTTTATCACTGAATAATATTCCATTGTCTGGATGTACTACCATTTATTTACCCATTCAGCAATTGAAGGACATCTTAGTTGCTGCCAAGTTTTGACAATTAAGAATTAAGCTGCTATAAATGTCTCTGTGCAGTGTTTTGTGTGGATGTAAGTTAATCATTTGGGTAAATGCTAAGGAACACAATTGCCAGTGTGTACAGCAAGAATATGTATAGTTTTGTGAGAAACTGCCAGACTGTCTTCCAGAGTAGCTGTAACATTTGCATTCCCACCAGCAGTGAGTGAGAGTTCCTGTTGCTCCACATCGTCGTCAGCATTTGGTGTTGTCAGTGTTGTGAGCTTTGGCCACTTTTTTTTTTTTTTAAAGGGCTTCAAATGCTTGGCTTTCTATTTATGTATGTATGTATGTATGTATGTATGTATGTATGTATGTATGGCTGTGTTGGGTCTTTGTTTCTGTGCGAGAGCTTTCTCTAGTTGTGGCAAGCGGGGGCCACTCTTCATCGTGGTGCGTGGGCCTCTCGCTGTTGTGACCTCTCTTGTTGCGGAGCACAGGCTCCAGACGTGCAGGCTCAGTAGTTGTGGCTCACGGGCCTAGTTGCTCTGTGACATGTGGGATCTTCCCAGACCAGGGCTCAAACCCATGTCCCCTGTATTAGCAGGCAGATTCTCAACCACTGCACCACCAGGGAAGCCCCACTTTTTTTAAAAATTATTTTATATTCATTTATTTATTATTTATTTATTTAGGCTGCGCCGGGTCTTAGTTGTGACATGCGGGCTTCTTAGTTGCGGCATGCATGCGGGATCTAGTTCCCCAACTGGGAATCAAACCTGGGCCCCCTGCATTGTGAGCATGGAGTCTTACCCACTGGACCACCAGGGAAGTCCCGAACTTTGGCCACTTTAACAGGCATTTAACAGTGTTTTATTGTTGTTGTAATTTATAATTCTCTGATGATATGACATGATGTTGAGTATCTTTATGTGTGTTTATTTGTCACCTGTATATCTTCTTTAGTGAGGTGTATGTTAAGGTCTTTGGCCCTTTTTAAAAATTTATTTTATTGAAGTATAGTTGATTTACAATACTGTGTTAATTTCTGCTGTACAGCAAAGTTATTCAGTTATATATACATTGTTTTTTTAAAATATTCTTTTCCATTAAGGTTTAACATAGGATATTGAATATAGTTTCCTGTGCTATACAGCAGGATCTTGTTGTTTAATATAATAGCTTACATCTGCTAACCCCAACCTCCCACTCCATCTCTCCCCCAACCCATGATTCTGTTTCTGTTTCACAGAAAGGTTCATTTGTGTCATATCTTAGATTCCACATATAAGTGATATCATATGATACTTGTCTTTCTCTGAGTTATTTCATTTAGTATGATAATCTCTAGGTCCATCCATGTTACTGCAAATGGCATTTTTCATTCTTTTTTATGGCTGAATAGTATTCCATTGTATATATGTACCATATCTTTATCCATTCCTCTGTCAGTGGACAGTTAGGTTGCTTCCATGTCTTGGCCATTGTGAATAGTGCTGCTATGAACATAGGGGTGCATGTATGTTTTTGAATTATAGTTTTGTCTGGTGATATATGCCCAGGAGTGGGATTGCTGGATCATATGGTAATTCTATTTTTAGTTTTCTGAGGAACCTCCATACTGTTTTCCATACTGGCTGCACTTTGGCCCATTTTTAAATCAGGTTGTTTGTTTTCATATTGTTGAGTTTTGAGAGTTCTTTATATATTTCGGATATCAGTCCTTTATCAGGTATGTGTGTTGCAAAGATGTCTTTGTCTTTTCATTCTCTTGATTATGTGTGTTTTTATCACTCAATAACATATTTTTGAAGTCTTTCCATATCAGAGCATAGAGTTTCCTCATTTTTTTCTGATTTTTTTTTATTGTGTAATGTAATATGTGTACAGATGAGTGTATAAAGCATTATAATACTCTTTATGCATGTAATAACATGTATAAAAATATGTGTACATTAAAGAATAAATGGGCACTCACATTAAGAAATAGAACATTATCTGTTCTTTTTTAAAAATATTTATTATTTGGTTGTGCTGGGTCTTACTTGCAGGCTTCATAGTTGTAGCAGGTGGGCTCCTTAGTTGCAGCTCGCCAACTCCTTAGTTGCTGCATGCAAACTCTTAGTTGTGGCATGCATGTGGGATTTAGTTCCCTGACCAGGGATCAAACCCGGGCCCCCTGCATATTGGGAGCATGGAATCTTAACCACTGCGCCACCAGGGAAGTCCCTGTCTGTTCTTCATGATACATTCTCTGATTGAATCCTGCTAGTAGGTAGCCACTATCTTGACATTTTTGTTATTTATTCCCTTGCTTTCCTCAGAGATTTTACCATGTATGTATATATCCCTAATCAATACAAAATTCAGTTTTGAAAAACTATAACTGCGATTTATATTGCATAATTTTTTGTCTGATTGGTGGAGTTTTTTTTTCTTTTTCTCGATGTATACAGTCTAAAAGATGTCCTTTTATGTACCCATGTTTCCTTTAGCAAGACAAGATTTTTATCATTGCTTTTTCAAGATATATTAGCCAGTGTTAGCTGTAGAGAGGTGAAACCACTCATGCATTGTTTGTGGTAGTAAAAAATGGTACAGACTTACTGGGGAGCAATGTGGCAAAACTTATCAAGCAAGCACAAATCTAATTGTGTGTAGAAATTCTGCTACTATTGAATAAAAGCTCCTGGGAGATGAGCTGAATAGAGTCTCTGAGTCATAAGTCTGGCTTCAGTTTTTCTGAGAGTTTACAAAAATCTCATTTGGAGAAGTCATTGGCAAGGTCATGAAAAACATAGGAAAACATAGGGCTCACATGGTTGGACCATCTGGCAGGGTCAGAGTGTGAATCAGGTATTGAATGTCTGACAAGAATATAATTAGAGTGAGTGGGCTGCTCAGTGTTCTCTGCTTCTTAGCTCACTAGTCAACTGCCAACTCTCAGGAGTAGATCAAAGCAGAGTACTTCTTTGAGATGAAATGAGTGTTCTCATGTGATCCAAGTCAGCCTGGTGTGGAGGGGAGAGATAGATGTCATCAGGACTTGTTCAAGACAAGCCAAACCAAAGTTAAACCAACCCCAACAGATAAGAAGCTGGGCCAGGATCACCAAGGTATTCTGCCCTCAGGTTAACAAGGTGATACGATGTCACTAGGCATCTTATGACGGCCCTCAAAATACCTGCTTTTGAATCACCCTATTCCAATCTGTATGACAAACAATTTAGTATTAATGGAGAATCACTACCATTCTGCAATCTCCTTCAAACTCCTCCTAGGGATTTCCTTCACCTTTCCTATTGATCTTTTGTTTGCCTTTTCCCCTGTCTTTGTCTTTTTTGAATTACTATTTTATTGGAGTAGATTCTTCAGTAGCTTCTTGAGAAAGGGTATGTGAGAAATATATTTTTTTAAACTTTGCTTTTCTGACAATGTCTTCATTCTGATCTGATACTTGGTTGATAGATAATATGAATGTGGATTTGTCCATTCTTCACTTTAGTTCTGTCAGTTTTTGCGTGATGTAATTTGAAGCTGTATTGAGTTCATGTACATTTATTGAGTGCATGCACACTTACGATTTTTCTATCTTCCAGATGGATTTACTGTTCTATCATTTTGGGATGTCCCTCTTTACCTCTGGTCATACCCCTTGTCTGATTTAAATATAGCCATACCTACCTTTTTTTTTTATTTTTATTTTATATTGGAGTATATTTGACCTACAATGTTGTGTTTCAGGTGTACAGCAAAGTGATTTAGTTAAACATACATATATCTATTCTTTTTCAGATTCTATTCCCATATAGGTTATTAGAGTACACTGTGCTATACAGTAGATCCTTGTTGATTATCTTTTTTAAAAATTATTTATTTATTTATTTATTTATTTTGGTTGCGCCTGGTCTTAGTTGCGGCATGCAGGATCTTCGTTGCAGCACACAGGATCTTTAGTTGTGGCATGCGGACTTCTTAGTTGCAGCATGCATGTGGGATCTAGTTCCCTGACCAGGGATCGAACCCAGGCCACCTGCATTGGGAGCACGGAGTCTTACCCACTGGACCACCAGGGAAGTCCCTGATTACCCACTAGATTTTATTTTGTTTACTTTTTTAAAATACATCTTTATTGGAGTATAATTGCTTCACAATACTGTGTTAATTTCTGTTGTACAACAAAGTTTATCAGCCATATGCATACATATATCCCCATATCCCCTCCTTCTTGAGCCTCCCTCCCACCCTCCCTATCCCACCCCTCTAGGTCATCACATAGCAGCGAGCTGATCTCCCTGTGCTATGCGGCTGCTTCGCAGTAGCTATCTGTTTCACATCTGGTAGTGTATATATGTTGATGCTGCTCTCATTTCGCCCTAGCTTCCCTCTCCCCTCCCCATGTCCTCAACTCCATTCTCTGTGTCTATGTTTATTCCTGCCCTGCCACTAGGTTCATCAATACCATTTTTATTTTTTAGATTCCGTATATTTGCGTTAGCATATGGTATTTGTTTTTCTCTTTCTGACTCACTTCACTCTGTATGACAGACTCTAGGTCTATCCACCTCACTACAAGTAACTCAATTTCATTTCTTTTTATGGCTGAGTAATATTCCGTTGTATATATGTGCCACATCTTCTTTATCCATTCATCTGTTGATGGACATTTAGGTTGCTTCCATGTCCTGGCTAATGTAAATAGTGCTGCAGTAAACATTGTGGTACATGTCTCTTTTTGAATTATGGTTTTCTCAGGGTATATACCCAGTAGTGTGATAGCTGGGTCATATGGTAGTTCAATTTTTAGTTTTTTAAGGAACCTCCATACTGTTCTTCCTAGTAGCTGTATCAGTTCACATTCTCACCAACAGTGCAGCAGGGTTCCTTTTTCGCCACACCCTTTCCAGCATTTACTGTGTCTAGATTTTTTGATAATGGCCTTTCTTACCAGTGTGAGGTGATACCTCACATTGTAGTTTTAATTGCATTTCTCTGATAATTGGTGATGTTGACCATCTTTTCATGTGCCTCTTGGCCATCTCTTTGTCTTCTTTGGTGAAATGTCTATTTAGGTCTTCCACCCCTTTTTTAATTGGGTTGTTTGTTTTTTTGATACTGAGCTCCATGAGCAGTTTGTATATTTTCGAGATTGATCCTCTGTCTGTTGTTTCACTTGCAGATAATTTCCTCCCATTCTCAGGGTTGTCTTTCATCTTGTTTATGGTTTCCTTTGCTGTGCAAAAGGTTTTAAGTTTAATTAGGCCTCATTTGTTTATTTTTGTTTTTATATTTATTACTCCAGGAGGTGGGTCAAAAAAGATCTTGCTGTGGTTTATGTCAAAAAGTGTTTTTCCGGGCTTCCCTGGTGGTGCAGTGGTTGAGAGTCCACCTGCCGATGCAAGGGATGCGGGTTCGTGCCCCGGTCCGGGAAGATCCCACATGCCGCGGAGCGGCTGGGCCCGTGAGCCATGGCCGCTGAGCCTGCGCGTCCGGAGCCTGTGCTCCGCAACGGGAGAGGCCACAACAGTGAGAGGCCCACATACCGCAAAACAAACAAACAAACGAAAAAGTGTTTTTCCTATGTTTTTCTCTAAGAGTTTTCCAGTGTCTGGTCTTACATTTAGGTCTTTAATCCATTTTGAGTTTATTTTTGTGTATGGTGTTAGGTAGTGTTCTAATTTCATTCTTGTAAATGTAGCTGTCCAGTTTTCCCAGCACCACTTATTGAAGAGGCTGTCTTTTCTCCATTGTATATTTTTGCCTCCTTTGTCATAAATTAGGTGACTATATGTGAGTGGGTTTATCGCTGGGCATTCTATCCTGTACCATTCATCTATATTTCTATTTTTGTGCCAGTACCATACTCTCTTGATTACTATAGCTTTGTAGTATAGTTTGAAGTCGGGGAGCCTGATTCCTCTAGCTCCATTTTTCTTTCTCAAGATTGCTTTAGCTATTTGGGGTCTTTTGTGTTTCCATATGAATTGTAAGATTTTTTGTTCTAATTCCGTGAAGAATGCCATTGGTAGTTTGATGGGGATTGCATTGAATTTGTAGATTGCTTTTGGTAGTGTAGTCATTTTCACAATATTGATTCTTCTAATCCAAGAACATGGTATATTTCTCCATCTGTTTCAGTTGTCTTTGGTTTCTTTCATCAGTTTTCTCAGGGTATATACCCAGTATTACAGTTTTCAAAGTACAAGTCTTTCCCCTCCTTAGGTAGGTTTATTCCTAGGTATTTTATTCTTTTTGTTGCAGTGGTAAATGGGAGTGTTTCCTTAATTTCTCTTTCTGATTTTTCAGTGTTAGGGTATAGGAATGCCAGAGATTGCTGTGCATTTATTTTGTATCCTTACCAAATTCATTGATTAGTTCTAGTAATTTTCTGGTAGCGTCTTTAGGATTTTCTGTGTATGTATCATGTCATCTGCAAACAGTGACAGTTTTACTCCTTCTTTTCCAATTTGTATTCCTTTTATTTCTTCTTCTTCTCTGATTGCCATGGCTATGACTTCCAAAACTATGTTGAATAAGAGTGGTGAGAGTGGACATCCTTGTCTTGTTCCTGATCTTAGTGGAAATGCTTTCAGTTTTTCACATTGAGTATGATGTTTGCTGTGGGTTTGTCATATATGGCCCTTATTATGTTGAGGTAGGTTTGCTCTATGCCCATTTTCTGGAGAGTTTTTATTATAAATGGGTGTTGAATTTTGTGACAAGCTTTTTCTGCATCTATTGAGATAATCCTATGGTTTTTATTCCTTAATTTGTTAATATGGTGTATCATACTGATTGATTTCTGTATATTGTAGAATCCTTGCATCCCTGGGATAAATCCCATTTGATCATGCTGTATGATCCTTTTAATATCTTGTTGGATTCTGTTTGCTAGTATTTTCTTCAGGATTTTTGCATCTGTGTTCATCAGTAATATTAGTCTATAATTTTCTTTTTTTTGTGATACCTTTTTCTGGTTTTGGTATCAGCGTAAAGGTGGCTTTGTAGAATGAATTTGGGAGTGTTCTTCCCTTGCAATATTTTGGAAGAGTATGAGAAAGATAGGTGTTAGCTCTTCTCTAAATGTTTGATAGAAATCGTCTGTGAAGCCATCTGGTCCTGGACTTTTGTTTGTTGGAAGATTTTTAATTACGCTTTCAATTTCATGACTTGGGGTAGGTTTGTTTATATTTTCTAATTCTTCCTGGTTCAGTCTTGGAAAATTGTACCTTTACAAGAATTTGTCCATTTCTTTGTGGTTGTCTATTTTATTGGCATATAGCTGTTTGTAGTAGTCTCTTACAGTCCTTTGTATTTCTGTGGTGTCAGTTGTGATTTCTCCTTTTTCATTTTTAATTTTATTGAATTGCATCCTCTCCCTTGTTTTCTTGGTGGGTCTGGCTAAGGGTTTATCAATTTTATCTTCTCAAAGAACCAGCTTTTAGTTTTATTGATCTTTGCTATTGTTTTCTGTGTTTCTGTTTCACTAATTTCTGCTCTGATCTTTATGATTTTTTTCCTTCTACTGACTAGGGGTTTTCTTTGTTCTTCTTTCTCTAGTTGTTTTAAGTGTAGGGTCAGATTATTTATTTGAGATTTTTCTTGTTTCTTGAGGTGAGATTGAATTGCTATAAACCTCCTTCTAACAACTGCTTTTGCTGCATCCCATAGGTTTTGGGTCGTCGTGTTTTCATTGTTATCTGTTTCTGTGTATTTTTTAATTTTTTCTTTGATTTCTTCAGTGATCTCTTGGTTATATAGTAGCACACTGTTTAGCCTCCAAGTATTTGTGGTTTTTACAGTTTTTTTTCTGGTAATTGATTTCCAATCTCATAGCATTGTGGTCAGAAAAGATGCTTGATACAATTTCAATTTTCTTAAATTTTCCAAGGCTTGGTTTGTGACCCAAGATGTGATCTATCCTGGAGAATGTTCCATGTGCACTTGAGAAGAAGTGTATTCTGCCACTTTGGGGTGGAATGTTAAATCTGTCTCATCTGTTGTGTCATTTAAAGCTTGTGTTTCCTTACTTATTTTCTGTTTGGATGATCTGTCTATTGTTATAAGTGGGGTGTTAAAGTCCACTACTATTATTGTGTTACTGTCGATTTTCCCTTTCATGGTTGTTAACATTTGCCTTATGTATTGAGGTGATCCTGTGTTGGGTGCATAAATATTTATAATTGTTACATCTTCTTCTTGGATTGATCCCTTGATCATTATGTAGTGTCCTTTGTCTCTTTTATCTGATACGACTATTGCTACTCCAGCTTTCTTTTGATTTCCATTTGCATGGGATATCTTTTTCCATCCCTTCACTTTCAGTCTGTATGTGTCCCTAGGTCTGAAGTGGGTCTCTTGTAGACAGGATATATATGGGTCTTGTTTTTGTATGTATTCAGCCAGTGTGTGTCTTCTGGTTGGGGCATTTAGTCCATTTACATTCAAGGTTATTATCAATATTTATGTTCCTATTATCATATTCTTAATTGTTTTGGGTTTGTTTTTGTGGGTCTTTTTCTTCTCTTGTGTTTCCTGCCTAGAGAAGTTTCTTTAGCATTTTCTCTAAGGCTGGTTTGGTGGTGCTGAATTCCTTTAACTTTTGCTTGTCTGAAAAGCTTTTGATCTCCATCTAATCTGATCTTGCTGCGTAGAGTAATCTTGGTTGTAGGTTTTTTCTTTCATCACTTTAAGTATATTCTACCACTTCCTTCTGGCCTGCAGAGTTTCTGCTGAAAAGTCAGCTGATAACCTTATGGGGATTCCTTTGTATGTTACTTTTTGTTTTTCTCTTGCTGCTTTTAATATTTTTTTAAATTAAATTTTGTTAGTTTGATTAACGTGTCTTGGTGTGTTTCTCCTAGGGTTTATCCTATATGGGACTCTCTGTGCTTCCTGGACTTCAGTGACTATTTCCTTTCCCATATTAGGGAAGTTTTCCACTATAAATCTCTTCAAATATTTTCTCAGATCCTTTCTTTTTCTTTTCTTCTTCTGGAACCCCTGTAATTCAAATGTTGTTGCGTTTAGTGTTGTCCCTGAGGTGTCTGAGATTGTCTTCAGTTATTTTCATTCTTTTTTCTTTATTCTGCTCCTTGGCAGTTATTCCCACCATTTTGTCTGCCAGCTCACTTACTTTTTCTTCTGCCTCTTTTATTGTTATTGATTCCTTTTTTTTTTTAACTGTGATTAGCATTTAATAATTCAGAGGAAGCCTGAGGCCTTCCTGAAGAATCACCTGGAGATTGAACTTCAAACAGCCATAATGAAGAGATAGCTATATCACAACCAGTGGTGATAATTAAATATGTAAAATTTTCATAGAATTGAGAATAAATGAGAAATACAAGGTAAACAAACAGTAGAGTGTATAATGACTATGTGATCTTGTTATAGATTCCTTCTAGTGTAGTTTTCATTTCAGTTATTGTGTTGTTCATCTCTGTTTGTTTGTTCTTTAGTTCTTCTAGATCTTTGTTAAACATTTTCTGTATTTTCTCAGTCCGTGCCTCCATTTTATTTCTGAGATTCTAAATCATCTTTAGTTTCATTACTCTTGATTTCTTTTTCAGGTAGATTGCGTATTTCCTCTTCATTTATTTGATCTTGTAGGTTTTTATCTTGCTTCATCTGTGACATATTTTTTTGCTCTCTTTTTTTTTTTTTTTTTTTGATGGTTGGGATTGTGTTCCTGTCTTACAGCTTGTTTGGCCTGAAGCTTCCAACACTGTAGTTTGTAGGCTGTTGGGTAGAGCTGGGTCTTGGTGCTGATATGATGACCTCCGGGCGACTTTGTTGAATATTCCTTGGGGTCTGACATTCTCTGTCAGTACAGTGGTTCAGACTCAGAGCTCCCACTGCAGGAGCTTTGGCCCAACCCCCAGCTAATGAACCAAGATTCCGCAAGCCGTGCATGGTGGAAAAAAAAGAAAAGAACAATAACAAAGAGTTAAAAAAATAAATTTAGACTAGGAAACTAATAGATATGTTAGAAAGAATATAAAAATAAAAGTATAGATGAAACAACAACCGGAAGGTAAAACAGAACCACAATAGTAAAAAAGAGAAGAAAAGTGGAAAAGGCCTTGGCTGTGGAGGGCGGGGCCTAAGCAGGGGCGGGGTTTGTGTGGTAGGCGGGGCCTATGGTTAGGACCTACAGGGCTGGAAAAGGCCCTGGGCAGTGTGTGGGGGGGGAGCTGAAGCTCAACGGAACAGAAGGGGCCAAGGCATGCCTCTTGTCTCAGAGAGTGGGGGACCCCACCTGCAACGGCAGGCGGACTCTCAACCACTGCGCCACCAGGGAAGCCCTATTCTGGGTCTTTTTGTGTTTCCATACAAATTAAAAAAATTGTTTTCCTACTTCTGTGAAAAAATGCCATTGGTAATTTGATAAGGATTGTGTTGAATCTGTAGATTGCTTTAGGTAGTATGGTCATTGTGACAGTATTGATTCTTCCACTCCAAGACCATGGTATATCTCTCCATATGTGTCATCTTTGATCTCTTTCATCAGTATCTTATAGTTTTCTCAATACACGTCTTTTGCCTCCTTAGGTAGGTTTATTCCTAGGTATTTTATTCTTTTTGATGAGATGGTAAATGGAATTGTTTCCTTAATTTCTCTTTGTGATCTTTCATTTTTAGTGTATAGGAATGCAGTAGATTTCTGTGTATCAATTTTGTATCCTGCAACTTTACCAGATTCATTGATGAGCTCTAGTAGTTTTCTGGTAGCATTTTTAGGATTTTCTAAGTATAGTATCATGTCATCTGCAAACAGTGACAGTTTTACTTCTTGTTTTCCAACGTGGATTCCTTTTATTTCTTTTTATTCTCCTATTTCTGGGACTAGGACTTCCAAAACTATGTTGAATAATAGTGGCGAGAGTGGACATCCTTGTCTTGTTCCTGATCGTAGAGGAAATGCTTTCAGTTTTTCACCATTGAGAATGATGTTAGCTGTGGGTGTGTCATATATGGCCTTTATTATGTTGAGGTAGATTCCCTCTATGCCCATTTTCTGGAGAGATTTTTTTTTTTTTTTTCTTGCGTTATGCGGGCCTCTCACTGTTGGGGCCTTTCCCCTTTGCGGAGCACAGGCTCCGGACGCGCAGGCTCAGCGGCCATGGCTCACGGGCCCAGCCGCTCCACGGCATGTGGGATCCTCCCGAAACGGGGCACGAACCCGCGTCTCCTGCATCGGCAGGCGGACTCTCAAGCACTGCGCCACCAGGGAAGCCCTGGAGAGATTTTTATCATAAATGGGTGTTGAATTTTGTCAAAAGCTTTTTCTGCATCTTTTTTTTTTTTCAGTTTTTTTTCTTTTTTTTTTTTTAATGTGGACCATTTTTAAAGTCTTCATTGAATTTGTTACAATATTGCTTCTGTTTTTTCTGGGTTTTTTTGTTTTGTGGCCACAAAGCATGTAGGATCTTAGCTCCCCAACCAGGGATTGAACCTGCACCCCCTGCATTGGAAGGCAAAGTCTTAACCTCTAGACCACCAGGGAAGTCCCTTTTTCTGCATCTATTGAGATAATGTGGTTTTTATTCTTCAAGTTGTTAATGTAGCATATTCTTCAGGTTGTCAATTCAGTGATTTGCAGATATTGAAAAATCCTTGCATCCCTGGGATAAATCCCACTCGATCATGATCCTTTTAATGTATTGTTGGATTTGGTTTGCTACTATTTTGTTGAATTTTTGCATCTATGTTCATGAGTGATATTGGCCTATAGTTTTCTTTTTTTTGTGTGTGGTATCTTTGTCTGGTTTTGGTATCAGGGTGGTTTTGGTATCAGGTGGCCTTGTAGAGTGAACTTGGGAGTGTTCCTTCCTCTGCAATTTTTTGGAAGAGTTTCAGAAGGATAGATGTTAACTCTTAATGTTTGATAGAATTTGCCTGTGCAGCCATCTGGTTCTGAACTTTTGTTTATTGGAATTTTCTTAATCACAGTTTCAATTTCAGTACTTGTGACTGGTCTGTTCATGTTTTGTATTTCTTCCTGGTTCAGTCTTGAAGGTTGTACCTTTCCAAGAGTTTGTCCATTTTATTGGCGTATAGTTGCTTGCAATAGTCTCTTATGAGCCTTTGTATTTTTGTGGTGTCCGTTGTAACTTTTTAATTTCTAATTTCATTGATTTGAGCACTCTCCCTTTTTTTCTTGATGAATCTGGCTAAAGGTTTATCAATTTTGTTTACCTTTTCAGAGAAACAGCTTTTAGTTTCATTGATCTTTTCTTTAATTTTCTTTGTCTCTATTGCATTTATTTTGCTCTGATCTTTATGATTTCTTTCCTTCTGCTAATTCTGTGTTTTGTTTGTTGTTTTTTCTCTAGTTGCTTTAGGTGTAAGGTTAGGTTGTTTTTGTGAGATTTCTCTTGTTTCTTGAGGTGAGAATGTTTTGCTATAAACTTCCTCCTTAGAACTGCTTTTGTTTTGTCCCATAGGTTTTGGATTGTCATGCTTTTGTCTTAATTTGTCTCTGGGTTTTTCTTGATTTCCTCTTTGATTTCTTCAGTGATCCATTTGTTGTTTAGTAGCATATTGTTTAGCCTCCACATGTTTGTGTTTTTTACAGTTTTTTTCTTGTAGTTGATTTCTAATCTTATAGTGTTGTGTTCAGAAAAGATGTTTGATATGATTTCAATTTTCTTAAATTTACTGAGGCTCGCTTTGCCTCCAGCATGTGATCTGCCCTGGAGAATGTTCCACGTGCACTTGAGAAGAAAGTGTATTCTGCTACTTTTGGATGGAATGCTCTATAAATATCAATAAGTCCATGTGGTCTAATGTGTCATTTAAGGTCTGTGTTTCCTTATGGATTTTTTCTGGATGATCTGTCCATTGATGTAAGTGGGGTGTTCAAGTCCTTCACTGTTACTGTGTTACTGTCGATTTCTCCTTTTATGGCTGTTAGTAATTTGCTGTATATATCGAGGTGCTTCTAGGTTGGATGCATATGTGTTTGCAATTGTTATATCTTCTTTTTGGATTGATCTCTTGATCATTATGTACATCCTTCTTTGTCTCTTGTAACAATGTTTATTTTAAAGTGTAGTTTGTCTGATGTAAGTATTGCTACTCCAGCTTTCTTTTGATTTCCATTTGCATGGAATACCTTTTTTTGCATCCCCTCTCACTTATAGTCTGTATGTGTCCCTACATCTGAAGTGGGTCTCTTGTAAACAGCATATATACATGTCTTGTTTTTGTAGCTCTTCAGCCAGTCTGTGTCTTTTGGTTGGAGTGTTTAATTCATTTAAATTTAAGATAATTACTGATATGTATGTCCTTATTGCCTTTTTGTTGTTTTGGGGTTGTTTTCTTAGGTCTTCTCTTTCTCTTTTGTGCTGTTCTCTTGTGATTTGCTGACTATTTTTAGTGTTGTGTTTGGATTCTCTTTTGTGTGTATATCTATTGTAGATTTTTGGTTTGTGGGTACAAAAGATTTTGATATATCAGTCTATATGTATACAAAATTGTTTTTAAGTTGCTGGTCTTTTAATTTCAAGTATATTCCCAATATGCTGCATTTGTACTCCTCTTCTAACTGTTGCTGGTTTTGATAGCATATTATTGTGTGGATGATTTCCTACCTTTATGTTTGCCTTTACTGGTGAGCTTTGCCATTTGTAATTTTCTGGTTTCTAGATGTGTGTTTTTCTTTCCCGCCTAGAGAAGCTCCTTTAGCATTTGTTTGTGAAGACCTTTTGGTGGTGCTGAATTCTCTTAGCTTTTGCCTGCTGTAAAGCTTTCAATTTCTCCATTGAATCTGAATGAGATCCTTACTGGGTATAGTATTTCTGGTTGTAGGTTTTTCCCTTTCATCACTTTAAATGTATCATGCCACTCCCTTCTGGGCTGCAGACTTTCAGCTGGAAAATCAGCTGATAACTTTATGGGGATTCCCTTGTATGTAATTTGTTATTTTTCCTTTGTTGCTTTTAATATTTTCTCTTTGCCTTCAGTTTTTGCCAGTTCGATTAGTATGTGTCTTGGCATGTTCCTCCTTGGGTTTATCCTGCCTGGGACTCTCTGTGCTTCCTAGACTTGGGTGACTGCTTCCTCTCCCATGTAAGGGAAGTTTTCAGCTATTATTTCAAATACTTTCTGGGCCCTTTCTCTCCTCTCCTTCTGGAACCCCTATAATGTGAATGTTGGTGCATTTAATGTTGTCCCTAGATGTGTCTTAAACTGTTGTCAGTTTTTTTTCATTTTTTTCTTTATTGTGTTCCATGACAGTGATTTCCACCATTCTGTCTTCCAGGTTACTTATCTGTTCTTCTGCCTCATTTATTCTGCTATTGATTCCTTCTAGTGTGTTTTTCATTTCTCTTATTGTATTGTTCATGTCTGTTCTTTAAATTTTCTAGCTTTTTGTTAAGGATTTCTTGTATCTTTTCAGTCTGTGTCTCAATTCTCTTTCCCATATCTTGGATCATCTTTACTATCATTACCCTGAATTCTTTTTCAGGTAGATTGCCTGTCTCCACTTCACTTAGTTGTTCTTTTTTATCTTGTTTCTTCTTCTGGAACATATTTCTCTGCCATCTTGTTTTCTTTAACCTTCTATTTTTGCACTGCACAGCATGCAGGATTGTAGCTCCTCTTGTTTCTGATGTCTGCCCCCTGGTGGATGAGGCTGGTCTAAGAGGCTTGTGCAAGCTTCCTGTTGTGAGGGTCTGGTGCCTTCCCACTGGTGGGTGGAGCTGGGTCTTATCTATCTGGTGGGCAGGGCCATGTCAAGGGGCATGTCTGTAGGCGGCTGTGGGTTTAGAAGAGTTTAAGCAGCCTGACTGCTGATGGATGGGGCTGTGTTCCCACCCTGTTGGTTGTTTGTCCTGTGGTGTCCCAACACTGGAGCCTTTGGGCTATCTGGTGGGGCCAGGTCTTGGTGTCAAAATGTTGGCCTCCAAGACAGCTCACGTCAATGAATACTCCTCAGTTTCTCCACCACCAGTGTCCTTGTCCCTGCAGTGAGCCACAGCTGCCCCCCACCTCCCCAGGAGACCCTCCAAGACCAGCAAGTAAGTCTCTGAGGCTCTTATGAAGTCACTGCTTTTTCCCCAGGTCCTGGTGTGCACACGAAACCTTGTATGTGCCCTCCAAGAGTGATATTTCTGCTTCCCCCAGTCCTGTGGATTTCCAGCAATCAAGCCCCACTGGCCTTCAAAGCCAGATGCTCTCAGGGCTCCTCCTCCCAATCCAGACCCCCAGACTGGGGACCCTGTCATGGGACTCAGAACTCTCACTCCTGTGGGAGAATCTTTGTGAATATATTTTCCAGTTTGTGGGTCACCCACCTGGCAGCTATGGGATTTGATTGTATCAGGAATGCACCCCCCCTACTGTCTCGTTGCAGCTTCTTTGTCTTTGGAAGTAGAATATCTTTTTTGGTAGGTTCCAGTCCTTTTTTGTCAGTGGTTGTTCAGCAGTTAGTTGTGATTTTGGTGTTTTCATGAAGGAGGTGAGGTCAGGTCCTTCTACTCCACCATCTTGTCCAGGCATCCCTGCCTCTAGAGTCACAGGCTGTATATCTACCTTTTTATGATTAGCATTTTCATGGTATATCTTTTCCATTTTTTTGGCTTCAACCTATTTGTGTTCTTATATTTATAGTGTGTTTCTTACCTCTAACTAACATATAGTTGGGTCATAGTTTTTATCCAGCCTGACTGTCTTTTAATTGACTTATTATTTTGTCTGTAATTAAGTTCATGATACAGTTGGATTTAAGTCTGTCATCTTGCTATTTGTTTTTCATCTGTCCTATATGTGTCTTTTTTCCTTTGTGTCTTTCTTTTTTTAAGAAAATGGTTTCTCTAGGGATTACAGTTTCTATACTGTAGTAATCACCCCAAATTAGGATTATACCACCTCACTACAATCCAAGAGCAGAAATCAGTATACTGCAGTGAATTCTTAAAGCTTTTGTTTATCTGTGTATGCCTTTATTTTGAAAAGTATTTTCCCTGGGCATAGAATTCTAGGGTTAATTTTTGTTTCAGTACTTTAAACATGAATTCCATTTCTGTCTCACATCTGTGGTTTCCGTTAAGAAATGGTTCTTCATTTTTATTGTTCTTCCCTAAAGGAAGTGCGTCTTTTTTTTTCTTCTTTCTTTTGGCCACACTATGCAGCATGCAGGATGTTAGTTCCCTGGCCAGGGATCGAACCTGCACCCCCCTGCAGTGGAAGCACAGAGTCTTAACCACTGGACTGCCAGGGAAGTCCCCCTCTGGCTTCTTTTAAGATATTCTTTCTCTGACACTCAGCAGTTTGAATGTGATGTATTTAGGTATAATTTTCTTTGTATTTATTCTGCTTGGGCTTTACTGAGTTTCTTAGATTTGTGCTCATTGCCTTTTATCAAATTTGGAATGTTCTCAGCTATTATTTCTTCAAATATTGTTTCTGTCCTGTTCTTTTTTCCTCATCTTCTGGTACTACACATTATCCTTTTTTGTTTTTCCTTTTAGCATTTTAAGGAATGGTGCATTAGACGTTTTTGGCCATGCTTCACATCTTGTTAATGTTTTGTCTTTTCCCCCATTTTTTTCTCTTCTGCTTCAGTTTGAATATCTTCTTTTTTTTTTATTGTTGTTTTTTGTTTTTTGTTGAATATCTTCTATTTACCTGTCTTCAAATTCACAATTCTTATCTTCTGCTGGGTCTAGTCTACTCTTAAGACTATACAATGAGTTTTTAATTTCAGTTAAAAACTACATTTTGCAGTTCTACAATGTCCATTTGCTTTCTTTTTGTAGATTCCAGTTTTTTGTTGAAATATTTCCATATTTTCACTGCATTGTTTATCTTTTTTTTCTATATTTTTAACATATTACTGTACACTTAATCTGAACTCTTTGTATGCTAACTCTAATATATGAATTATCGCTATGTCTGTTCTTGACTATTTCTTGGTTTTTTGTCTTTTAATTGCTTTTTGATTTTTTTGCATGTCTAGTAATTTTTGTGTGTTGGACATGTTGTATGGTGCATAATTCCCTCTAAAGAATGTAAAGTTTTATTCTGCCAATAACTTAACTATCTGGTGGGACAAAACTGCTATACTCTGCTAGTTCTCCTGGAGGCTTGCCTTCCACCTGCACATGTTAGGAGCCAGCCAAAGGTCTGAGGTGAATTTTTTTTTTTTCTTTTGCAGTACACGGGCCTCTCATTAGTGTGGCCTCTTCCGTTGCAGAGCACAGGCTCCAGATGCGCAGGCTCTGCGGCCATGGCTCACGGGCCTAGCCGCTCCACGGCATGTGGGATCTTCCCGCACCGGGGCTCATTGAACCCATATCCCCTGCATCAGCAGGCGGACTCTCAACTACTGCTCCACCAGGGAAGCCCTGAGGTGAATTTTTACGCAGAATTTTAGAGCCCCTTCTCTATGGCTTCCTATCTCCATCACTCTGCCCCCAAATCCCAGTTGTTTTGCAGACCCAAATCCAATTTTTATTTATTCCATGTAGCAATACTGTCACTTTCTGCTTGATTTCTATTTCTCTGTGCCATAGTCTAGAAAATATCTTTAGGGACATTTTGCTGGATATAAAACTCAAGGTTGATCATTTTTGCCTTTCAGCACTTTTATCATTGGTGTGAATGTTTAGTTCCCTTCATGTTCACCCATCTTTTCAATAATTGTAGCCCTGCTGTGGTTGCTTTCCAGTACCTGCAAACTGTTTTATTTATTTGCCCAGCTTTTGTTGTTTTCTTCTTTCAGAATTTTGAAGTCATTGCTTTTTGGTGTTGTATTTCAACAAGTACAAAGTCCTGTCTATTTATCAGAATGTGACCTGTTCAGTTCTCTCCTGACACTTATAGGCTTTTCTCCTTTTTCCCAGGGTTCTAAATTTTTCTGATTTCTCTTCCTGTTTGCCTAGTAATTCATAAAATATTTTTATTTTTTCTTTCTTTTTATTATTTTTTATTTTTTCTTACCATTTTCTTTGGGTTGAGCTCCAAGGAAGTTTGTCACTTACCTGTGTTTGGTTTGATTCTGTGAAGTATGAAAATGCACAAAAATACAGATAAAAGCATATTAGGTTGAGCTAATGTCCAAATAGTTGAATGTCATCACTTGCAATACAGTTCAGTCTAATAACTATCAACCAGTTACACCATCCAGTAGTCGATATTTATCATCTTGGCTTATTTGCCTCCACACATAATATGTTTTTTCCTGTTTGTTACACAATTCATACATGAATTCTGTCTCTTACTCTCTCTCACTATATCATGGTTCTGCCCTCCTAGCATGCTGTCACTGCGGGTATTAGGTCACCTCACTCAATGCTGAAATCTTTTTGACTATTAAAGCCAGTCTCCTCACTTTAGAGGTAGCCAGTTCTCTTTTCTGATATTTTTATATTCATTAAGTAGAATTTGAGGATCATGGTATATACATATTTATAGAATTTTGTTTTAACTAATTAGTGATGTTCCTGGGCTAGCCGTTACAATGCCTTTTATTTTCAAGCTTTGTGTTATTTAAGTTTGTCTCTTGTAAAAAGTATGTTGTGGCTTTTGTTGTTTTTAAACTTCTCTGAAGGTGTTAATCTTTTATGAAATGTTTTCAAATCTCAGTGTCCCTAGATCAAGTTTTATTGGAACACAGCCATGTCCATTTGTTTACATATTGTCTGTGCCTGCTTTTATGGTAAAACAGCCAACTTGATTAGTTGTAGTTGAGGCTACATACTGTCTACAAAACCTAAAATATTTACTAATTGGCCCTGTATAGAAAAAATTTGCCAACTCACATTCTAGTATTATGAGCGCTTTGAGGGTATTCTGTTACTTTCTGGCTTCCAGTGTTTGTATTGAAACAGAAAACAATGTATTTTTTTTCTTCTGAGATTGTTAGTTTTTTTATGATGTGCCTAAATGTGGTTTTCTTTATATTTATTCCTGGGGTTAGAGGTATTCTATAGTCTGATGTGAGCTCTTCCAGAAAATTCTCAGCCATTATCTCTTCAAATATGTTTCTGTTGCATCTTGCTTCTCTTACTGGGGCTCCAGTTGCAAGTATATTAGACCTTTACTTTGTGCCACATATCTCTTAGGCATTTTGATGTGTTTTCCATCCTTTGTTCTTTTTCTGTTTCAGTCTGGATATTTCTCACTGACCTATCATCAGGTTTAGTAATCATCTCTTCAGTTGAATCTAACCTGCTGTTAAATCCAATTATATATATTTTCTAAGATTTTTTTTCTACTCAGTTTTACGGCTGTGCTGTTCCTTTCTTTTGTGAAAGGTTATTTAGCCCATGACTTATGCCTATGTGATGATGAGTCACATTGTGTCCCTACTTACATTGTACTGACAATGTAGTGATGATTTTACTTATACTTACTCCATGAATAGAGTGACCATATCCTGGATGCTGAAGAGCTAAATTACCACTAATAAGACCAATACCAAAATGCAAATAAATTGTCAAGAACAAGTTCAGCCAGAATTGATCTGGAAATCATGTAGATTACAAACAATAAAAAGCATTTTTAATGAAGAGACAAGCATACTAGGGCATGCATGACATCTCAGGAAAATAAGCCACATTTTAGGATTTACCAGATATTACCAAATTTTTTGTATAATCTGAGTACAGTTCAGATGCTATATTATTTTAGCTAGCTACTTAGGATGTTGCTCTAGGAATTGTGTGGCATGGCTCTTCAGGAAGCAAGAAAATAGTGGGAGAAAAATTTGAATACTGAGCACCATTCAGTTAGCATTGTTTTTTTGTTTTTTATAAATTTATTTATTTTTGCCTGTGTTGGGTCTTTGTTGCTACACGCAGGCTTTCTCTAGTTGCAGTGAGCGGGGGATGCTCTTTGTTGTGGTATGCGGGCTTCTCATTGCGGTGGCTTCTCTTGTTGCAGAGCACAGGCTCTAGGCATGCGGGCTTTGGTAGTTGTGACACGTGGGCTCAGTATTTGTGGCTCACGGGCTCTAGAGCGCAGGCTTAGTTATGGTACTCAGGCTTAGTTGCTCCACAGCATGTGGGATCTTCCCGGACCAGGGCTCGAACCCATGTCCCCTGCACTGGCAGGCGGATTCTTAACACTGCGCCAACAGGGAAGTCTCCAATTAGAATTGTTTTTGTTTTATTTTATTTTATTTGAGTCCCTAACTTGTACTCATGTATTTTGTGCTAACAGAAATACAGAGATACAATTTCTGGTCTAAAAAATCGTAACATCTAACGGGGAGAGTAAAAGCAATAGGGCACATTTTTTTAAAAAGGAAAGAAAAAAGAAAGCAGAGTGAAATACATGCCACAAGAGACATACAAATAAAGTACTCCAGGTTTAAAAGAGAGTAGGGACTCAAATTATGGAAGATCACATCTAAGTGATCTGTGATGTGACCTAAGTGGGAGGATCTGTGCATAGAGAGGGGAGTCAGGGGAGAGAGGAATGGAAGAGGAATTTGAATGGTGTTGAATGCTAGGCAGTCATAGTTTATTTCAAGACATAATGGATGATGTTTCTAATCAAGGTAATTGTATGAGTAGAGCTATACTTTAGAAAAATCACGTTAGCTTTATAATGTGGAGTAGATGAGAATGAGAGGAGACAGGAAATAAGAGTTAGGAAGCTGGGCTTCCCTGGTGGCACAGTGGTTGGGAGTCCGCTTGCCGATGCAGGGGACACGGGTTCGTGCCCCGGTCCGGGAAGATCCCACATGCCGCGGAGCAGCTGGGTCCGTGAGCCATGGCCGCTGAGCCTGCGCGTCCAGAGCCTGTGCTCTGCAACAGGAGAGGCCACAACAGTGAGAGGCCCGCGCACCGCAAAAAAAATAAATAAATAAAATTAAACTTAAAAAGAGTTAGGAAGCTTTTGTGATACCTGGGGTGGCAGTGGAAAGAGGAAGCAAAGGTAAGACTTGAGGGGTTCTATAGCTTGCCTATAAGGGTGAAGAGTGGTCTTGGGTCTTGTGTCCTTAGTACTTAATTTAGTTCCTGGGAAATTTCCTAGTGTTCCTATTTTTAAAGCTATAATTTCAGAAGTGATCTAAAAGTGGGAATAAATATTTACTACTGGGAAAATCTTGACTCCATGATTGTTGACCTCAATATCATTGATCTCAGGCAGATGACCTACCACTGGCATTCTCTGCTCCCATGCCATATGGCTAAAGATTCCTATAAGATGTCATAAAATAATACTGTTGGGTTACCTGAAAATTTGTGCAATATGACTAGGTCATTTGTAGTGCTCAGACCTTTATCTCATTTTTTTTCTTACTTTCTGTGACTTTTCCTGAGGCTACGAGTTATGAGTGGGAGATGGTGGGAAGTCACTGGGGCATGTATTTTAAAGATGGTGACAAGCGTAATGTAGATTGTGGAGGTATTTGGAAAAAGGAGCGGTTAAGGAAATGGAGGTCATAACTGAAGAGGACAGTTACATGGATTCAGTAGACAGGGAATGTGAATAGGTTAAAGAGGATTCTTGTACTCAGAAGTAAATTTGTAGGTGAAGATTTTAGACGCTTAACAGTTTGAAGTGTTGAGGTCTGCTCTGGGTGTCAAATACACTAAATACACCTCTACTCGTGGCCATAGGATTTGTGCTCCGAACACCAAATTGATTCCACATCAAAACTACATCTGTCATTGACAAAAGTAATTCTTTGAGGACAGTCATATTTGACATCCCTTTTAGTCCTATACTATCAGAATTGTGTTTTATCTCTAATTTTTGGAGGTTTTTTTGTTTGTATAGAGTATGGAAAACAGCATTGTGAGAAAAAATACAGAATATTTTCATATTTGATGGTAGAGTCATTTCTAAATCATTGTAACTTGAGCCAAAATGATGTGCCACAGGTTTATTAGCCCTTGTTGGTCTGGCAGCGATGCAAAAGTTCTTATTATACTTATCCTGTGGTCAAGTGAATGTAGATGATTTTTGAAAGTTATCAGATGGTCTTCAGTTTTTTCCTTATAACTCTTCTTGGTTTTTATTACAGTCTTGGTTTTCTAGCTCATGACTCTTCATATTTATATGCTTCAGCATGTCTTTTCTTCCATGCGGATTGTTTAGTGTAGTGAAAAGTGTCATATATACATTCAGACCAAGAAATAAAAATTAGCCAGCATTCTTGGAACCCTTGTGAAATCTTCCCTCTGTAGCTGGAATTAGTTCCTTTTCATTGCTTTATAGTACTGATTGTTTTAATGTACCAGGAGAAATTAATCTACTACTGATGAATGTTTGTTTTTCCAGTTTAGGGCTCTTATGTAAACTGCTGCTGTGGATATTTTTTTATTAAAAGTAATAGACTTAACTTTTAATTATTTTTATTGAGGTATAATTGACATAACATTTTTAGTTTCAGTTGTACATTATTTGATATTTGTGTGTACTGTGAAGTGATCACCACAATAAGTCTAGTTAACATCCATCATCACCAGTTATAATTATTTTTAAAAGAACTTTCAAGATCTGTTAGCAGCTTTCAAATCTGCAATACAGTATTATTAACTACAGTCCTCATACTGTACATTACATGACTTACTTTGTAACTGAAAGTTTGTACCTTATGGCCCCTTTCATGCATTTCTCCTACCTCCACTCTCCAGCCTCTGGCAACCACCAATCTGTTCTCTGTATCTATGTGCTTGTTTTTCTTTTTTTTAGATTATACATAGAATTGAGATCATATGGTTTTTGTCTTTCTCTGTCTGACTTATTTCACATAGCATAATTCCCTCAAGGTCCATCCATGTTGTTGCAAATAGCAAGACTCCCTTCTTTTTTTATGGCTGAATATTCCATCTGTGGATACTTAGGTTGTTTCCATATGTGACTTTTGTAAATAATGCTGAGATGAACATGGGGATAGTCATCCTTCAGTATCCTAGGGGCGTTGGTTCCAGGGCCCCCCATGGATACCAAAATATGCAGATACTCAATTCCCTTACATAAGAGGCATAGTATTTGCATATAACCCATATACATCCTCCCTTATACTTTAAATTATCTCTAGATTACTTAAAGTACCTAGTATAATATAAGTGATGTGTAAATAGTTGTAAATGTTTTTATAATAGCCTTTCTTACAGGTGTGGTGATATTATTTCACTGTGGTTTTGATTTGTATTTCCCTGGTAATTAGTGATTTTGAACACCTCCTGTACCTGTTGGCCATTTGTATGTCTTCTTGGGGAAAATGTCTATTTATCTCCTCTGCCTTTTTTTTTTTTTTTTTTTTTTTTTTTTT
>NW_006789896.1:821800-835859 GCF_000442215.2 Lipotes vexillifer | reverse complement strand
CCGGGGCATGAACCCGTGTCCCGTGCATCGGCAGGCGGACTCTCAACCACTGCGCCACCAGGGAAGCCCTCCTCTGCCCATTTTTTAATCGGATTGGGTTTTATTTTTTTCTTTGCTATATATTAACCCCTTAGCAGATACATGATTTGCAGATATTTTGTCCCATTTGGTAGGTTTTGCCTTTTCATTGTGTTGATTGTTTCCTTTGCTGTGCAAAATCTTTTTAGTTTGATGTAGTCTCACTTGTTTGTTTTTGCTTTTCTACCCTTTTTATGGCTTGGATATGGTAGAGAGATCTTTATTTATGCCTGATATTTTATCTTATAACTGGAATTTCATCTTCTGCCTTTAAATATTCAAAGCTTTAATTAACTCTTTAATATTGTCTAGTTTGAGACCACAAAAATAATACCTATATGAGCATGATCACTAACTGGTAACATTAAATACTGCGTAATAATGTTTATGTAACTGTCTTCATATGTACATCTTCAGAGGAGAAACAGTGTTGTAGTAATCTTAAATACCTGCTTAATATGACAGCACCAGAGATATAGGGGAATCTGAATAAATGCTTTAACTATAAAAATATTTTTTGGAGACATGACAAAACAGTTGGTATCACATGTAAGTTTTTTTAAATGAATGATTCTTTTACAACATGGTAAGAGTAAGTTTTCATATGTCCTTCCTGCATCACCAAATGCTGATCATTTCAGAATGAATAGCAATATGCCATTTCAGGGATCAGTGTCATTTACGGATGTGACTGTGGACTTCACCCAGGAGGAATGGGAGCAACTGGACCCCTCCCAGAGGATCCTCTACATGGACGTGATGCTGGAGAATTACAGCAACTTACTATCAGTGGGTAAGGACAGCTTTCAGGTGTAGTTCGTAGTTCAATGTTGCCTAGTAGTGTTTAGGTCCTTTCTCAGTTACCAAAAATTATAAGCTTCTGAATTGCTAAATGGTTTTGGTGTCAAGCTTCATGTATTAAAGCTGAGAGAGTGCAGACTCTGAAGTTCTACCTTCTTTATTTTCAGGCTTTCTGAAGTCCAAGCAGTTAGGAGCTGTGTTCCATTATCAAGTTCTCTGATATTATCAAACCAGATTTTCATGTTGGATCAGTGAGAAGAGTTATGGATACCAAAGTTAGAATTTCCAGTTCACAACTTTCTAGGGAAGATGTGGAAGGTCGGAAGGAGAATCAGATAGAAGCCAGTGGAAGTAATATCCTAGAGATTATGAATGGGTTGGTATCTTTGAAATATTTTTTAGGAATCTATTTTTCAAATCCCTAAACCTTTAGAGGTAGCTGAGAACAGATGACTTGTGCACCTCATATCCTGAGTCATACCTCCAAATATCAGTCTCTTGCTGCTTAACATTTTTCCTGTTTTTAATTTCTATAGCTATTCACCTCTCACACTCAAGCCTTGATTCTTGCCTAACATGTTTTAAACCTTTGTTCTGTGATTAGTTCCTCTTTCATTAGTATTCTCACTTAGCCAGAATGGTGACTTCTATATTTTAGGTCATGGGAATTGGTTTAGCAGCTTCAAGGAAAATACAAACTTTTCAATACAAGAGTGACACAAATGGCAGCAGGATCACAAGAGTCAGGAATAACCAGTAATACAGAGATCAGAGTAAAGGTTCTTAAAGCATAGCTTGAGGCCGGGTAAATTTGATCCTTAAGAGTCCTTCAAATAAAAGCAGGGACGAGATTGGTTTGAGGAAGAAATTAAACACATGAAAAGGAGAAATACGGGATACAGTGATGGAAACACTTTCTCTCTCCAACAACTTTGATAGAAAAAGTAGTGCAACCCGCAGTAGCAGTGAGCAATTCTGTCAAAAATATCTTAGATCCATTTTATATTTCCTACAGAATCTATGAATTTCTGGATTTTGCCTTGCACTTGGAAAAGTCCTACTTGGGAGATTTGGAGCTCTGCATAGGGTTCTCTCTGCAAACCTGTGAGAAAGTTTGCCTTTAGGACGTTATTGGTGCAGATGAAAGAAGGAGAGAAAAGGGGAAGGAGCCTCGAGCATGTAGGTGAGGTGGCCATCCGACCACAGTAATTCAGAGTCTCAGTGTTGGCTGCTCAACTGAGATCTGCCTGGGTTCTTTCCCTTAACATCTCCTTATTTTCTTGGTCTGTACCAACTGGTGTCCTTGAGGACACCAAATAGCCTTTGTCTCTGGAATTGCCAGCCTTCTTACATCATTTGTTTTTATTTATTTCCCTTCACCCACTTTTAAGGCCGTTTTGTAATCTGGCAGTGCTATTTGTGTCCATTTTGCCACAGGCTTTGTCTTTTTCTTTCAGAGTTTAAGAGCTAGGAGCACTTGGAACTGGGGACTTTTTTATACTGGAAGACTGGGTCCCAAACTAAAGAGGTAGCCCTACAATGGAACCTTTGTGGAGTCTTCACATTCTGTAACATTGTGGTGAAAGGGTTGACAGAGTATTTCATGTGCTCTTTCCTAGAGGTATGGAAGGCTGATGACCAGATGGAGAGGGACCACAGGAACCCAGATGAGCAGGCAAGGCCATTTATAATCTTTAAGAACCAAACCTCAATTGAAGAAAGAGATAATCTCTTTGGAAAAACATTTAATCTTAGCACAGACTTTGTTTCTTTAAGACAAGTACCCTATAAATATGACTTATATGAAAAAACTTTGAGATATAATTCAGACTTACTTACTAGCGATAGAAGCTATATAAGAAAGAAAGATGAAGACTGTAATGGATTTGGAAAAGCACTCCTCTATCTGAAGCAAGAGAAAACCCATACTGGAGTGGAATACTCTGAATATAATAGAAGTGGAAAAGCCTTCAGCCATAAAGAAGGCATTTTTAAACACCAGAAAATCAGAAATTTGGTGCAACCTTTTATCTGTAATTATTGTGACAAGGCGTTCTCATTTAAATCACTCCTGATTAGTCATAAGAGAATACATACTGGAGAAAAACCTTATGAATGTAATGTGTGTAAGAAAACCTTCTCCCATAAAGCAAACCTCATTAAACATCAGAGAATCCATACTGGGGAGAAACCCTTTGAATGTCTTGAATGTGGAAAAGCTTTCACCCACCAGTCAAACCTCATTGTACACCAGCGAGCACATATGGAGAAGAAGCCCTACGAATGCAGTGAATGTGGCAAGACCTTTGCCCAGAAATTTGAACTTACTACACACCAGAGAATTCATACCGGAGAACGACCCTATGAGTGTAATGAATGCGCCAAAACCTTCTTCAAGAAATCAAACCTCATTATACACCAGAAAATTCACACAGGGGAGAAACGCTATGAGTGCAGTGAATGTGGAAAATCCTTTATCCAGAACTCACAACTCATTATACATATGAGAACTCATACCGGAGAAAAGCCCTATGAATGTACTGAATGCGGCAAAACATTCAGCCAGAGGTCAACTCTTAGATTACATTTGCGAATCCACACAGGAGAGAAACCATATGAGTGTTCTGAATGTGGGAAGGCCTTCAGCAGGAAGTCCCGACTCAGTGTCCATCAGAGGGTTCATACCGGGGATAAACCCTGAGACTGCAGCCAGGTTGTACTGTGAGAACCCTTCCAATAGGGAGAAACCTCGCGAAGGTGCTGAAGGAACATGGGAACTCATACTGAGATACAATCTCTCAACTCAAAAGTGTGTAAAAATGAGGTCCCCTAGGAACAATATTGTACTGATAGTTAGGTATATGATACCCAACTAAAGAATACATATCAGAATATATCCAATTGTAAATAGATGTACTTGGCTGTATTACAGTGAGTTTTTTAAAATCTTGAATAATTCATTCAATAATGAAATATTCTGGGCAGCAAGCAGCATAAAGGAGCTAGAGACAGTACCCTAGGAATTCAGTGGTTATGCGCGAGAAAATGCCACAAAAAAACCCCTATATTTTAGATCTGCACATGTAAATTTAACAGACACTAAGAGTTTGGAATTCTTGTCTGGATAATCAAATTAGGACACATCAAACATGATTTTCCATACTGAACATGTGTTTTTCAGTACCTTTACAATCCTGTCTGCATTCCAAATGAAACACATAACAGATTTTCGTAGCATGTAGCATATGTTTTCTCCTCCTCCTTGCTGGCATATATAAGTTGGTATGACCATTGTTATTGAGCTGCCTCTTCAGTCAACAGAAGACAATGTTGTTGAAGTTTTAACCTTCTGGGTTTGCTGAAGATTTCCTAGAAGTATTATTGACATAAATATGCAAGTGTGAGATAATTAAGAGACTGAAGAGAGTGAAAGGCAGCAGATGTGGGTTCTATCACTCAGTGTGCACCACGGAATAAATGGGCTGTGTAAAGAATAGCCACACCCATCATGCTCTTGTTATTTTCCACTGGGATATTTACATACAAATGCAAATGCATGTCTTTTACCAAAATATTGTATAACCCAGAAACTACATGTATTGTGGGGTGTTTCCCTGTTTCTCTTAATATTTTATAAATTGTCTTGCAAAAAATAGGATGCATATGTAGTTCAAGTGTTACATTTTAGAGGAAAAATAATTTAAGAAACTGTCAATAAATGTCTTATATTGCTTTTTAAATTTTCCATGTGCTTAGTCCACTTTAGAAATAAATTTTTGCAGAATTCTGTTTAAAGGAGGCATTTCTTCCATGAATTTCACTATCATCAACCAAAAGCATTTCCATTTGGAACCTTGACTTAGTGTAAGTTACAACTTTGCTTTAAAGGCTCACAAACACTTCATAAATTAGACTTTAGTGATCTCCCCATATATTGATTATTAACCTTAAAAATTTTCTTATTTTTACATAACTCAGAGATTCCATTTTAGGCTTGATTTCAAATTCACCAGTTCCTTTCCTTATCCATCACAAATCATGCATTAGAATTGTAAATGGCCACTGTAACTGGCCTTTTTTTCTTTTGTTTTTGAAGATTATTGATGTGCTATGACTGTATATGAATGTGAATGATTTTTCTGAACAAATTTATCAGAATATCCGTAGTCCAGTAAGTCTTTGTCTTTCTAAATTGTCATCTTATCTATAGTAATGGCAAGGAAGCAAGGGAAGAGGTTAACTTCCTACACTGCTGTTAGAAATACAAATTGTGACAACCTCCTTGGAAATAATTGTGACTCTGTCTTTTAACGTTAAGAACACACATGCAGTTGACTCTTGAACAGCACCAGTTTAATATGCGTGGGTCTGCTTATACACGGATTTTTTTTCAGTAAATGCTACAGTCCTGCACAATCCATGGTTGGTTGAATCTGTAGATGCAGAACCTTGGATACGGAGGACTGACTTTATACTTGGGTTTTCGACTACACTGAAGATCCGTGCCTTTAACCCCTATGTTATTCAAGGGCCAACTGTACTCTTCAACCCAGCAGACTCACTTCTGGGAATCCATCACTAAGAAAAAAATAAAGTGCCAGTACCTAAGACTATGTGTTTATCAATGTATATTGTATTTTTTGGTAAGGACAAAAAAGGAAACAATGTGAATGACCATCAGTAAGGGAATGATTGAATAAACTGTGGTAAAGATATACCACAGCTGGACAATATTCCGTAGGAAAGAGCGTTTAGGGGCAAATGCCACCAAGACAGATTGGGGGAGGGGGGAGAGAAAAAGTGTGTGTGCGTGCCTGTGTGTGTGTGTGTGTGTGTGTGTGTGTGTGTGTGTGTGTACACCAAATTTTGTAAAATAAAAATCTAAAAATGTTGTGTTTATGTGTATTTGTAAACGATTTTATGGGCCTGGAGAGTAGAATTCTCCAGAGTCAAAAATATAATTAACATTAATTTCAATGGAAAATTTTTCATGTATTCCTTAGTCTCTAACATTTGTTTATTCTGGAATACCAACGTAACCCATTTAAGTGGACACAGTTAACTAACATGAGTTAACATAGCATGACATAAAGCAGTTCCCTTACTCTGTACGGTGGCCGGCTGCTGTGTTCTGCTCCAGCTTTCATGGCTGTGTTGTAGTCTTGAGCCTGGGTTCTCAACTAAAACACATATTTGACATTCCTTGTTGACATGATGGAACCTTTAATACAAAAAAAAAAAAGACTAGTAAAGACAGAAAAACCAATGGAAAAAAATGCAGGGAATGCCAAGGTTATCATTACTCTAAATTAGCAAATAACAAATGCTTTGAGAAAATTCAGCATAAACACCTTTACAATTAAACAAGTGGCCATAGGGGTGACTGTCCTTTCATGAGCTGTTTGCTCCCAAGGCCTTAGAAATCCAGATCAGAACTCATAATTTTTTTAAAAAGTGCCTTGTAATCCTCATATACGGAAGTGGTCTTAGAGGAGGAGACTGCTGAAGACGAGTTCTTATAGCCTGGACATATGACTTTATTTCATCAACCTTACAGCAAGCTAGAAGGCAAGTTGTCATTTCACTGGTGAGGTGCAGGCCAAGAGGGGAAAGTTTGCACAACAAATTCTACCTGTCTGACTCCAAAACCCAGGCCCACTGTACTTGACCCCGTGACGTCTTCACTCCACTGATTTTTTTTTAATTAATTTATTTTTGGCTGTGTTGGGTCTTCGTTGCTGCACACGGGCTTTCTCTAGTTGCTGCGAGCGGGGTCCACTCTTTGTTGCGGTGCACAGGCTTCTCATTGCAGTGGCTTCTCTTGTTGCGGAACATGGGCTCTAGGTGTGCAGGCTCAGTGGTTGTGGCTCACAGGCTTAGTTGCTCCGCAGCATGTGGGATCTTCCCGGCCCAGGGCTTGAATCCATGTCCCCTGCATTGGCAGGCGGATTCTTAACCACTGCGCCACCAGGGAAGTCCCCACTCCACTGATTTTAATTAGACATTTTCTTTCCATTTCCATAGATATCTTTTTCATAACTAGAGTGCTTAAGTATTTTAACTTTTCCACATTGTTTTATGCTCTATAAATCTAAAGTTGGGAACATCTTCTTGGTATAAAGCCAGTGTGGCTAAATGGAATTGGTGTCACTCTACTGTTGGTAAGTCTCAGGACTAGTCAAATGGGACATAAGGTGACAGCACCATAGGCAGGAGGCACAAAGCTCGCAAAGACGTGGAAATGTGAGACACTGGGTCCTCCTCAGGAGGTGGGGGCTTTGTGGGGTGCTGCTGGAGGTTTAGTCCCAGCCACCCCTGCTGTCTCCCCTGTCACATTCACTGCTCGCCCACAGTCCATCTACATCTCTTCAGCTGAGTGACCTACATAGAGCCCTGTGCCATCCCCAGGCCGTGTGTGGCTCAACCCCTTACCTGATTGTCACAGCAAATCCTGCTGGCCAAAGTACAGTGGACTCTTGGGACCTGGTCTCCACTCGACAGTCTAGCGACTTCATCCGGTCTGTTCTCTGGTGTTTGGAGAAGGAAACTCCCGTAGCTCATCCTGCTGAGCACAGTCAGGGAACCATGGCTGGGATCCCTCTGCTTTATTTTCCAGACCTCAGCTGGATGTTAGTGACCGTCTTCTCCTCGGGTCTTAGCCCTCCTCCTGCCCTCAGAGAGAGGCTGCCCTCCTGCCTCAGACACGCACACTGAATCATTTCATGTGTGACACATGTTTTAGTAATGTAGAACCCACCTTCCTCGGTATCATAAGGACTGTCAGAATATTAAACAAAATGCAACTAACAAGCCAAAACATATAAAAATGTTAGGGACTCGTGTGAAAGAACCCAGAGATGGGTACTGAAGAACTTACGGGAGCATAAAACCCCATGAGACATCTGGACCATGGCTACTGACACTAATCATGGCAGCAGATGAGGAGACATTCATTCATTCCAAAAAGACACTAAGCACCAACAAGGGAGCAGGCACTGTGGGCTTCTGGGGATATGCTGGTGAACAAGATTATACTATGACAGAGGGCTCCTGTCCTTGGGGCACTTACATATTGGCAGTGCATCCCAGGAGCAGACAGACAACCGAGGCAGAGGATAGATTCCCTGCAGCTGGAAATGCAGGTATGGGCTGGGCCTGTCCCTGTGAGAAAAATGAGAAGCCATAGTAGGGTCTTAAATAAGGAGTAGCATCATCTGCTTTTTAAAAAGTAAATGAGCTTGATACTAACTGGGAGGAGAATTTGGGTAGAGCTGCCCAGAAGCAGAAACCCCCTCTCAGGAAGAGAAGCCTAAGAGATGGCGTTCTGCCAATCCATAGCTCCCATCTGACTGCTTTCAACAGAACTCCTTCAGAGAGTAAGCAGTGTTTCCTCCTGTTACTGACTGTTGGCAATTAGTGAGAAACCATCTTGCAAGGATCCAGGTTCACTTCCTTCTGCCCTCCTGGATCTGTTCCTAGTGTCTTCTGGTGTTTGCCCTGTTCCTCCTGCCTCCAGCCTGTCCAGACCCCTGAGGATTACCTGTGCCCACCTCAGAACTGTGGAATTCCATGCCCTGAAAAACATTTACAGTAGTTCATGCAGGTTGTTTTGGGGTGGAGCTGACATTAGCACTTTTCCTTTGTCTCGTTGATGCTGAATGTGGGAGGAGGTCGCTGAGGCCATTACTGAAAGTGAGAAAACTTGGGGCAGCAGGTGGGGCCTGATACCTCTTAGGGAGATGAAGAGACACCAGGGCTGGGCAGAGACTGCCCCCTGAGATACAGGGAGTCCTGTCATGCGGGAAGTATGCGCTTGAAGATAGCAGGAGGCCTGTGGGACTGTGGCCTCAGATTATTTTGCTCAGAGCAACAGGCAGTGTAATGTTGAAAACAACCCAGGCTTTGTCTGTGATGAGGACCTACGGGCAGGCCTGGCTCTGATCAGCTGATTTGGCTCTTCTGGTACAAGAGCAGGCTGAAGGGTAGGCACCGGACGGCTGAGCCTGAGTAAGGAAGAGGCAGCTGCGAGTTGCCCTGCTGAGACAAAAACTGTCATCGATGGAGCAGGCCGCCTAGAGGAGCGGGTGGAAAAACGTGACCTCAAGGGGGTCAAGCTGGTGAGAATGTCAATATGGCTCCCCTGTGGCCTCAGGAGGTCAAACAACAACAATAACAACAGCAACTGCCACCAGACCAGTAGTAGTAGTGGTAATAATAGTGAGACAAGCTGGGACCTGGGACCCTTTGCTGCAGTGCTTACACCTGGACAAACATCTCCTGGAGCAACAAAATACAAAGAAAGTATAAGGGACTAAAAACTGTGTGCATGCACAGTTGGGGCAAATTATGGACAACAAGATACAAAAAGACAAAACCAAACCAAACCCAACTGCCACTTCTGAAGAGCCGGGAGCAAAAACGGTGTGGGGAGCAAAAGCAGGGTCCTGCGCATGCCCCCTGCACTCACCACCACCAAAGGAAGGGGCAGACCAGCGAAGCTACCCCTCCAGCGTGACCCCTGGACACACCCCTACCCTCACCTCATATAAGGAACCAGCTCGCCCCCCGCCCCCGCTTTATGGAGCGAGAAGGGGAACCTGTTACTTGTTCTCGCTCCCTCCTGCTGCAGCAGGGACCCCAGTAAAGCCTTGCCTGAATTTCTTGTCTTGCCTCGCCTCTATTGATTGGGTAAAGCCAAGAACCCTGTTCTGTATCACACTTAGTGGCACCCAACGTGGGGCACTTGTCCCACGTTGTTCCAGGGAGAGGATCTGGGCACCTCCAGGACTACCGAATGCAGCTTCCCTGTGGGTGGCAAGTGGACACCTGAACCTCTTGTTTCAGCATCACCACATTTGGTAAGTCTGCCTTCCTGGCTCCTGGGGGCCTCAGTACCCTCATTCAGGCAACGCTTTCCCCTCCCCTTTGTCCCTTTCCCTCTGCTGAAATCTCTCTGCTTCTCCTTTCTCCGTCCTCTCCTACTTGTGTCCTGTGGTTCCGAGAGAGAGGATGTTGGGCAGCTACAGCATCACTCCTCCCAGCTTGTGAGACCTGCTCCCTCTGGCCGGCAGTGGCTCACCTTGACGGGTGACAAGCAGAGGTGGGAGAGGCTCGCCTCACACCGTGCCGACGCTGGTCCAGCAGGCTCTTCTTGATGGGAGATTTATGAACGATAGAGGTTCAAACCTCGTATTGGGTACTGGCTGGAAGTCCTATCGTCCCAGTATTCCCACCTTTATTACTCTCTTTCTCTTTTTCAGTCTTTTCTGTTCCTCCTCCCTTTACTTCTCCATTGATCCTTATACCCGCACTCCCGTCCCCTTTATCCTGAAAACTTCTTGTTTGTGTCTTTAAGTTTTTGTCATTGGTGTCTTTGTTTCATGTAGTTTTGTCTGTCCAGCTGCTCCTGCAAGTCTCTGCTGAAATTGTGAGCACGATGGAGCATTTAAGCCTTGAAATACAAATATAGCCCACATTACCTGAGACTCCAGCCTTGGGTTACTTGGTGGGATTTTTAAGAGCGAAAAAGAAAAGAGAGGCACTTGCATTTCTCTCCTCTGCCTTTGCAATGTAGCTATTCTGCCTGGGCTCTTAGGAACTACCCGATCCATCTGTAGTCCCCCAGACTGGGGGAAAAAAGAGAGGCCTTTTTAAATTCAAGCGGGAAAACCATGAGGTCTCTGGTTCTGTCTGTCTTTATGTAAAAACTAACTTGTAAATGAGTTGTATTTAATTGGCTTAACAGAAAGTAAGCACTTAAATACATTCTCAGAAATAATTTTTTAAAAACTCACCAGAATACTTTTCAGGTTCATGGGATCTGGGAAATATTCAATATTGAATTAATATCTGGTATTAAAGCTAGCTTAAGTTTGTGGGTTTAATTAATACAGACCTGTCTTTAGAGTCATCAACATTACATATAATACTTCTGTTGTCCTAGGGTTACTGGAAGTAAGTGCACATTGTTACGAAATTTGTCAACAGGGAAAGTAACCTGATATGATTAAACTTTTAAGTAAATGTAACTGAGATAAGAGCTTTTTGGTAAACTCTATAGGAATAATTATGTTTTGGAAATGTCCATCTAAAATAGTCCCCCCAAATTTTGGTAACTTGAAACTAAATTAAGTTAAATGATAGGAATTCATTGAATATCCAGGCCATTTCAAATAAGAAATGGGAAAAACTTAAACTCTACCGTAACACTGCCTGGCCTTTAAATAAGTTGGGGGGATGGAGAAAAATGGTCTGAAATGGGTCTCTAAATTATAATACCATCTTGCAATTGGATTTTTACTGTCGCAAGATGGGAAGATGGACTGAGGTTCCCTATGTTCAAGACTTCATGATCCTTTACCAAAACCCTGCTCTGTGCAGCTCCTATAATCAAAAGCCTGCGGAATCAGAAAGCACTCCTGACATTTCAGACGATCCCCTTTTAACCTTGCCCAGCTCTCAGGGGGGAACCAAGTCTCCCCTTCTTTTCCGGAACCACCTGCCTCTCCGGAGCCACCTACTTCCCCAGATCCCTCTGACCAGTCCCAAACTCCACCTCCCTATGTCCCTTTATACCCTCCGTTACCCCAGAAAGAAAAGACTAGTCCCTCTGGGGTAACTTTTAGTGGAACTTCCTATCACCCAGGATCAGGAAAATATGCCCTCTTAGGGAAGCGGCAAACGGTGAAGCGACAATCAGAGTACATGTGCCCTTCTCTATAACCAATTTAGCCCATTGCAAACAGAGACTGGGCTGATTTTCTGAAGACCCTAGTAAGTTCGCTGGAGGGTTTCAGGCCCTAACTCTGACCTTTGATTTAACTTGGAAGGATGTCCAGATAGTCGTATCCAGCTTGCCAGGGACCAACCCAAACATTTTGGTTGGGGAGACAGTCCCAAATCAGGAGCCCTGCTGGAATTATAATTCCCGGGATGGAACAGAAACCAGGAAGCAAATGATCCAATGCGTATTAGAAGGGATGGGAAAGTATATCAAAAAGCCAGTTAACTATGAAAAGGTTAAAGGAGTGACCCAAGAAGGAAAAGAAAATCCAGCTCTCTTTCAGGGATAGCTTGTGGAGGCTTTTAGAACATTTACTGATACTGATCCATCTACTCCCAAGGGCCAATCCCTACTTGGACAACATTTTATCAGCCAGTCTGCCCCTGGCAAAAGCTCCAAAAGTTACAGTTAGGCACACAAACCCTGATGCCCAACTCCTAGAGGTGGCCTTCGGGGTATTTAATAATTGAGACCAAACTGAGAAGGAATAGAGAACTTAGTGTGAAAACAGGCAGATCAGGGCTCCTGCTAAACCAATGGCCATAGCTGTCAGCCACGCCTTATGACCTCAGGGCAACCCGAGGGGGCCAAGGAAGTTTAACCATCCACCTGAAGACAAAACCAGCAAGGGGAAATGCTTCAAATGTAAGTCAACCGACCACTGGGCCCAGAACTGCCAAAAAGAGCCCCTGGTCCATGCCCAGTCTGCAAAAGAACAGCTCATTGGAAATGCGACTGTCCCCAGTTCCAAAGGGGAAGGGAGGCTCCCGCTCCCGAGATGGCCATGCTAGATGACTGAGGAGGCCCAGGGACTCTGGTGGCTCCCCTTCATGAGATGTCTATCGAGTAGCCCCAGGTGGTCCTTGACATGGCAGGTAAGAAAACCAATTTTATAATTGATACAGGAGCCACTTACTCTGTCTTGATCTCTCATGCTCGGCCTCTTTCCTCCAAAAGCTGTACAGTGACTGACTGGTGTCGATGGAAAGCCTCACACCTGTTATTTTACTGGGCCTCTCACTTGCCAATTTGAACAGCATTTAATTTCACATGTCTTTTAAGTTGTGCCTGAGTGTCCTACCCCACTAGTGGAAAGAGACTTTCTAGGCTCCCTTGGAGCCATATTACGATTAGGAGGCACCAAGCAGCCCCTTTTCTTGACTCTAAGACAAATCAGCTGGAAGAACAAAGCCCTATTCCCAGCCATATTCTACACACAGTAAACCCTGCAGTTTGGGACAAAGGAATCCCTAAGAAGGCTATAAACGTCCAACCTGTAAAAATCAGCCTTAAGCCAGAAGTCACTTATCCTAATGAGACAGTATCCCATAAAGTTGAAGCAAAAAAGGGTTTGCAACCCCTCGTAGATAAATTCCTAAAGCATGGCCTCTTAGTGCCCTAGTCTCTGTGCATTACCCCTGTTTTGCCAGTTGTTAAGCCAAATGGGGAATATCAAATGGTACAAGACCTTAGAGCAGTAAATGATGTAGGGATCCCTGTACATCCCCCCTTATGGCTAATCTTTATATTAGTCCAGATTCCTGGAGATGCCAAATGGTTTACTGTCCTTGACCTCAAGGATGGATTCTTTTGCATCACAGTTCATCCCTCATCTCAGTATCTGTGCTTTTGAGTGGACTATCCCCCACTCGGGCCAAATGCAACAATATACCTGGATAGTATTGCCTCAGGGGTTTCAGGACAGCCCACTTGTTTGCCCAGGCCCTAGGAAAAGAACTAAGGGAAATACACCTAAAAGAAGGGGCTGTCCTACAGTATGTAGATGACATATTAATATATAGCTCCACCGTGGAGGCCTCAGATCAGAATACCATTGAAGTCCTTAATTTCCTTGGGGCCCGAGGCTGCAGGATCTCCCAGAAAAAAGCACAAATCTCAAAGCAACAAGTTAGGGCTTCCCTGGTGGTGCAGTGGTTGGGAATCTGCCTGCCAATCTAGGGGACACGGGTTCGAGCCCTGGTCTAGGAAGATCCCACATGCCGCGGAGCAACTAAGTCCGTGAGCCACAACCACTGAGCCTGCGTGTCTGGAGCCTGTGCTCTGCAACGGGACAGGCCGCGACAGTGAGAGGCCTGCGCACCGCGATGAAGAGTGGCCCCCACTCGCCGCAACTGGAGAAAGCCCTCGCACAGAAACGAAGACCCAACACAGCCAAAAATAAATAAATAAATTTATAATTTAAAAAAATAAAGCAACAAGTTAAATATCTGGGATATATGGGGCTTCCCTGGTGGTGCAAGTGGCTGAGAGTCCACCTGCCGATGCAGGGGACATGGGTTCGTGGCCTGATCCGGGAAGATCCCACATGCCGCGGAGCGGCTGGGCCCGTGAGCCATGGCCGCTGAGCCTGCGCGTCCGGAGCCTGTGCTCCGCAAC
>NW_006789896.1:820690-821605 GCF_000442215.2 Lipotes vexillifer | reverse complement strand
ACCCCATATATATATATATATATATATATATATATATATATATATATATATATATGGGATATATTATAAACCCTGGAAGTAGACAGTTGTCTCCAGATAGAAAGCAAGCTATATTAGGCCTCAGTGCCTCCAAAGACAAAAGAAAAAAAAGAACAAAAACTTCGTACTTTCTTAGGCATGGCAGGATTTTGCAGAATTTGAATTTCAGGATTCTGACTAATGGCTAAGCCTCTGTATGAAGCCATGAAAGGCCCAGAAACAGAAGCATTACTTTGGGGAACAAGAAAAGGCTTTTAATAATATCAAACAGGCCCAGCTGAAAATCAGGGGACAGCTCTGGGGGTCCTTGTACAAAAGCTAGGAGAAGTTCCTCAGCCTAGGCTATTTTTCTAAACAACTAGATTCCATGGCCCGAGGCTGGCCTGGCTGCCTCCAGGTGGTAACTGCCACTGCTCTATCAGTGGAAGAAGCTGACAGGCTTACCTTTGGACACAGCCACTGGAAGTCCAGACCCCTCATCAAGGACAAGGGATTCTGGAGATTAAAGGCCACCATTGGTTAACTGGAGGTTGCCTTACTAAGTACTGGGCTTTACTCCTTGACTCCCCGGAGGTAACCCCAAAACGTGCCACATCCTTAACCTGGCTACACTGATACCCACTGAAAGCCCAAAGCTAACACATTCCTGCCTCGATAACTGTGCCCAGGTTTATGCCTGTAGGCCTGATTTAACAGACCAGGCCGTAGAAAACCCTGAGGGAGAATGGTTTACTAATGGCAGTAGTTTTGTTAAAGACAGAGTCAGGAGGGCAGATTATGCTATTGTGAGCGCTCATAGTGTTATAAAAGCAAAACCTTTGCTCCCTAACAAGCCCAGAGGGCTGAGCTAATAGCCCTAACTTGAGCCTTAACGTT
>NW_006789896.1:816429-820680 GCF_000442215.2 Lipotes vexillifer | reverse complement strand
GGGAAAGAGGTATAAATATATACACAGGCTCAAAATACGCCTGCCTTGTTTTACACGCCCATGGTATCTGGAAAGAAAGAGGACTTTTAAATGCAAAAAATTCCCCTGTAAAATACGGGGCTGAGATTTTACATCTCACAGAAATGGTTCAAAAACCAAAACAAGGGCTTCCCTGGTGGCGCAGCGGTTGAGAGTCCGCCTGCCGATGCAGGGGACACAGGTTCGTGCCCTGGTCCGGGAAGATCCCACATGCCGCAGAGCGGCTGGGCCCGTGAGCCATGGCCGCTGAGCCTGCGCGTCCGGAGCCTGTGCTCCACAAAGTGAGAGGCCACAACAGTGAGAGGCCCGTCTAGATTCCCTGGCCAAGGTGTTACTTGACAAACAACTGACCCTCGATTATCTACTGGCAGAACAAGGAGGGGTATGTGCAATTGCCAGTGCTTCTTATTGCACATACATCAACACCTCTTCCCAGTTAGAAACCAACACTGAGAAAATTCGACAAGCCACCTAGCTTCAATGGACAATTAATCACCAATCCTTGCTATTCAACATGGGCAGGGAAACTGAAAACTGGTTCTCTAGTTTGTTCTCTTCGATCCCACAGGGTATAAAAAACTTTCTGGCAGGAGGTTTTCATTTTCTCATAATCCTTTTCAGTCATGCTGATTTATGCTATATTTCACCTAGCGCTCTGTTGTCTTCCCTACTGTAGTAAACCTGTGACTAAGACTTTTCGGTCCAAGAAGGAGACCTGGGACCACTAGGTCCAGACCTTCCATTCTAAAAATAGAGAATCATGTTAAACTTTAACCCTGAGATTAACAAAAATATACACCCAAGCAGAATGGCTTCTTGGCAGGGGTGACATCAGCTCCCCTGCCTGGTCAACAGTTAAGGAAGCCCTCCCAAAGTTACCCTGGTTCCTTCCCTTTCTAGGCCCTTTAGTGGCTACTGGTGGTCTTCTCCTTTTTAGCCCTTGTTTAACCTTTTGGTTAAGTTTGTGTCTTCTAGGCTCCAGCAGTTTGAAGTAAGGCTTGTGATGGTTCAAGAAATTCAACCCATATCAGCGCAGAGTGGCCCAGGTCCCTACAGGTCCTTGGAACAGGCAGAGAGGGACATCTACACCTCTAGGGTAGGCTAGGGTCTGCGGCCCCTGTCCAGCAGGAAGAAGTTTCAGAAGATGAGACCCTTGGCTCCTTACCCCTTAAGAGTAAGGGTGTAGAGTCTCTCAGGGGGAATGAGACAGGCTGGGACCTGGGACTTTTTGCTGCAGTGTTTACACCTGGACAAACATCTCCTTGAGCAACAAAATACGAAGATACTATAAGGGACTAAAAATAACTGCATGTGGGCTTCCCTGGTGGCGCAGTGGTTGAGAGTCCACCTGCCGATGCAGGGGACACGGGTTCGTGCCCCGATCCGGGAAGATCCCACATGCCGCAGAGCGGCTGGGCCCGTGAGCCATGGCTGCTGAGCCTGCGCGTCCGGAGCCTGTGCTCTGCCACGGGAGAGGCCACAACAGAGAGAGGCCCGCTTACCGCAAAAAGAAAGGAAAAAAAAAAAAAAAAACTGCATGCATGTGCAGCTGGGGCAAATTATGGACAAAAGATACAAAAAGACAAAAAAGAAAACAAAAAAACAACCCAACTGGCACTTCTGAAGAGCTGGGAGCAAAAACAGGGTGTTGGGAGCAAAAGCAGAGTACTGTACATGCCCACTGCACTCACCGCCACCAAACAGGTGGGCAAAACACCTAAGCCACCCCTCCGGCCTGACCCCTGGACACACCCCACCCTCACCCCACATAGGACCAGCTCGCCTCCAATCAGGGAGTGAGCAAGGGAACCTGTTACTAGTTTTTGCTGCCCCCTGCTGCAGCAGGGACCCCAATAAAGCCTTGCCTGAATTTCTTGTCTGGCCTCTAGTCAATTTCTATTGATTAGGGAAGGCTAAGAACCCTGGTTGGTATCAATAATAACAACAGCACTGCTGTTAGAGATGACGGTACAAAGGTATTTCCTTGCTTATTCTGCTCTTGAAAGCACACTATCTGCTTCATATGCGTTAGCTCGTTCAATGACACAAGTTGTTTATTCTGTCTATAAAGGAAACTGAGGTTCAGAGAGGCTAAGGAACTTGCTCAAGTTACATGACGTGATACAACACTAAGACTATGAAAAGTTCAGGTATATTGTAATCTAGAGCAACCGCTGAAAAAGTTATGGAAAGAAGTATATCTAAAAAGCTAATAGATAAATAAAAATGGAACTCTTACGAAAATTTTTAACCCAAAAAGAAGGCAAGAAAGAAGAAAGGAACAAAAAGGGGGGGAGGGACAAACAAAGCAAGTAGTATGATGGTAGACCTAAAGTTCAATCATATTAATGAAAGGCAGAAATTGTCTAATGGACAAAAAAAAGAGCAAGGCCAAACTATATGTTCTATAAGAATCATGCTTTTAATGTAAAGACAGATGGAAAAGTAAGTGGATGGAAAAAATATTTCATAACTGGTAAACATAAGAAGCTTGGAGGGTACTGTTACTATCAGATAAAGCAGACTTCAGGACACAGTATTACTAAAGGGTAATCATAATGGGGTTAATTCGGGGAGACAAACATGTATGTGCCTAGTAACAGAGCTTCCAAATAGACAAAGCAAAAATGGACACATTTAAAAAAAAAAAAGGACACATTTAAAGAAAGACAAGACAATAAAGATGTAAAAAAAAAAAAAAAGACAAGACAAACCCACAAGCATAGTTGAAGATTTTAACATCTTTTCTCAGCAATTGATAGAACTAGACAAAAATTCAATCAAGATACATAAAATATTGGGCTTCCCTGGTGGTGCAGTGGTTGAGAGTCCACCTGCTGATGCAGGGGACATGGGTTCGTGCCCCAGTCCGTGAAGATCCCACATGCAGCGGAGCGGTTGGGCCCGTGAGCCACGGCCACTGAGCCTGCGTGTCCGGAGCCTGTGCTCCGCCACGGGAGAGGCCACAACAGTGAGAGGCCCGCGTATCGGAAAAAAAAAAAAAAAAAGATATATGAACTCCACTATTAACCACCTTGATCTGACATTGATAGAACATTTCACCAGGACTTCCCTGGCAGTCCAGTGGTTAACACTCCACACTCCCAGTGTATGGGACACGGGTTTGATCCCTGGTTAGGGAACTAAGATCCCACACGCCACACAGCACAGCCAAAAACACAAAAAAAATTTTTTTCACTAATAGCTGTGGAATATACATTCTTTGCAAATGCACATAGCACATTCAACAGAATAGATATATGCTGGGCCATACAAGTCTTGTTTAGAAGGATTGAAATTGTACAGAGTGTTCCCTGACCACAAAAGAATCAAATTAGAAATCGGTAACAAGATAACTGTAGTATAAGCACCTGACTGCTGATTTTTTTTTTTTTTTAATTGTAATGCAGGTGCCTGGCTTAAGCTTTTGACCACTGAGGCATCCATCTAAAAGACAGGTATCCCAAATAACAGGAGACCCTACCTGTGACCACTGAGTCAGTGGGTCATGCCTGGACCATGTGTCCTGACCCAGACAAGTGAAACAGCACCAATGGCACCATGAAAGGGGTAATACAGTGGAGGCGTCGGGTCTCTGTGTCACCACTTGACTCACTGCTATGGCTCTTCCTCCCCTGATCCAATGGGATATATCATGGGTCCAATCCCTGGTGCAATGTTGCTAAAAAATTAATAGACCATTACAATAGCCCGGAGATGAAAACAACCTAAGTCTCCATCATCGGATGAATGGCTAAAGAAGATGTGGCACATATATACAATGGAATATTACTCAGCCATAAAAAGAAACGGAATTGAGCTATTTGTAATGAGGTGGATAGACCTAGAGTCTGTCATACAGAGTGAAGTAAGTCAGAAAGAGAGAGACAAATGCCGTATGCTAACACATACATATGGAATTTAAGAAAAAAAAATGTCATGAAGAACCTAGGGGTAAAACAGGAATAAAGACACAGACCTACTAGAGAATGGACTTGAGGATATGGGGAGGGAGAAGGGTAAGCTGTGACGAAGCGAGGGAGTGGCATGGACGTATATACACTACCAAACGTAAGGTAGATAGCTAGTGGGAAGCAGCCGCATAGCACAGGGAGATCAGCTCGGTGCCTTGTGACCACCTAGAGGGGTGGGATAAGGAGGGTGGGAGGGAGGGAGATGCAAGAGGGAAGAGATATGGGAACATATGTATAT
>NW_006789896.1:804729-816379 GCF_000442215.2 Lipotes vexillifer | reverse complement strand
AAAAATATATATATATATATATATATAGAGAGAGAGAGAGAGAGAGAGCAGTTACTATTAAAAAAAATTAATAGACCAATATGAACATCCTAAACATCTGGTGCCAGCTTCTCCTAAGAACCCTGCAGAGGTGCACCAGCTCCTTGATAAACTCAACCTCCAACAAGCATCCTGTGCTGCCGCACACCAGCATGCCAGGCCCTTATGTTCCACTCCAGAGGCCGAGGAGCTGTTCCCAAAGACCCTGTGAGTACCGTGCTAGTGGAAGCAGACCCCAGCCCAGCGAGGTCAGCTGGGGCACCCTGCAGAGGAGAGCAGCCGCTTACAAAGCGGGCTCACAGGGATGTCATCCACAAACATCCAGTAACAACGCATAAGATCAAGGTAACAGGAGAGAATCACAAAGGAGAAAGAGATCAGAAACTATACCTTAACTGAAATTCAAACCTTCCTGAAAGATTTTGGGAGACAGGATCACGATGGCAGAGGAGTAGGACAGGAAGCTCACCTCCCACAGAAACGTTAAAAATACACCTACAAGTGGAACAGTTCACACAGAACATCTACTGAACACCAACAGAAGACCTCAGACTTCCAAAAGGGCAAGAAAACCTCCACATAACCAGACAAAAGAGAAAGGAGTTGGGATGGGGCCAGCGCCCAAGGGAGGGAGCTGTGAAGGAGGAAAGGTTCCCACCTCCTGGGAAGCCTCCTCACTGCAGGGAGATCAGCCTGGATGGAGGGGGAGCTTTGAAGCCGAGAGTGCAGCAACTGGTTTGCAGAAGGCAAAATGGGGAATAACCTGCACAGAAGGTCAGCACCACTGCCCTGCACTCCCTACCCTGAGACCCCCTTCTGTTGGTGCAAGTGGGGGCTGGGTGCTGACGTTTAGGCTTCAGAGGTCAAACCCAGGGAGAGGACTGGGGTTGGCTGCCCAGGGACAGCCTGAAGAGACTGGACTGTGGCAACTGAGGGTGTATTCAGAAGAAGCCTGGGCCCACCAGAGAGGCAAGGTACCATTACTGGCGGGCACATGAGGAGAGGGGCAGGACCACCATAAGAGCTTCTTTCCTGTGAGCCCTCCCACACAACAGGACACTGCCTACAGGAGCTTCAGGGGTGAGTGCAAGTTGATGCCACCATCGTGGGCTGCAGAGGTGGGCACAGGGCACTGCTACAAGACCCCTGATCAGGTACCAAGCACTGCCCCTGCTGTCCCCAGAGTGTGCAGACAGCAGCTACACATACAAGACCCATGAGCAGGCAGCAAGGCCTGCCCCCACCATCCTGGGAGTGCGCAAGGGTCGCTGCACCTGCACACCCCATATCAAGAAGATAACAGCTAGCACACACTGAGGAAAGAGACAGCAAGTATCCGAACTAAAAGCAGCCCCTCAATTTCAGAAAAGATGGCAGAGTAGAAGGACTTGAGCTCACCTCCCCTCACGAAAACACTCAAATCACAAGTAACTGCTGAACAACCATCTACAAAAAAGACTGGAACCTACCAAAAAAGATATTTTACATTCAAAGACAAAGAGGGAGCCAAAACGAGACAGTAGGAGGGGCACTTTAGCAACATAATCAAATCCCACACCCACAGGAAGGGTGACCCACAAGCTGGAAAATATTTATATCGCAGATGTTCTCTCACAAGAGTGAGAGTTCTGAGCACCACAGCAGGCTCCCCAGCCTAAGGTCTGGCATCAGGAGGAGTAACCCCCAGAGCATTTGGCTTTGAAGGCCAGCAGGGCTTGAGTGTAGGAGCTCCACAGGACTAGGGGAAACAGAGACTCCACTCTTGGAGGGAGCACACAAGCTTACACATACACTGGGATCCAGCACAAATCAGTAACTCCACAGAAGCCTGGGCTGGACCTACCTAAGAGTCTTGGAGGGTCTCCTGGGGAGGGGGAGGTTGGCTGTGGCTCACAGTGGGGGCAAGGACACTGGTGGCAGAGAGGCCCCAGAGAAAACTGATTGGCGTGAGCTCTTCCAGAGGTTGCCATTTTGGCATCAAGACTTGGCCCTACCCAACAGCCTACGGGCTCCAGTGCTGGAACACCTCTGCCCAAACAACCAGCAGGATAGGAACACAGCCCCACCCTGCCTAAAGCTGTTCTGAGCTCACAGCCACCTCTAAACACACCTCTTGACATGGCCCTGCACATGAGATGGACAAGACCCAGTCCACCCACCAGTGAGCAGGCACCAGTACCTCCCACCAGGAAGCCTGCACAAACCTCAGGACAAACCTCACCCACCAGGGGGCAGACTCAAGAAACAAGAGGAGCTACAATCCTGTAGTCAGAGGAAAGGAGACCACAAACACAGAAAGTTAGACAAAATGAGACTGCAGACAAATATATTCCAGACAAAGGAACAAGATAAAAACCCACAAGAACAACTAAATGAAGTGGACATAGGCAACTTACCTGAAAAAGAATTTAGAGTAATGATAGTAAAAATGATCCAAGATCTCAGAAAAAGAACGGAGGCACAAGAAATGTTTAACAAAGAGCTAGAAGATTTAAGGAGCACACAACCAGAAATTAACAGTACAATAACTGGAATGAAAAATACACTAGAAGGAATCAATAGCAGAATAATTGAGGCAGAAGAATAAATAAGTGAGCTGGAAGACAGAATGGTGGAAATCACTGCCATGGAACAGAATAAAGAAAAAAGAATGAAAAGAAATGAGGACAGTCTCAGAGACCTCTGGGACAATATTAAATGCACCAACATTGGCATTACAGGGGTCCCAGAAGGAGAGAGAGACAGAGGGCCTAAGAAAATATTTGAAGAGATTATAGCTGAAAACTTCCCTAACATGAGAAACGAAACACTCACTCAACTCCAGGAAGTGCAGAGAGTCCCAGGCAGGATAAACCCAAGGAGGAACACGTCAAGACACATATTAATCAAAGTGACAAAAATTAAAGACAAAGAGAAAATATTAAAAGCAACAAGGAGAAGCAACAAATAACATACAAGGGAATCCCCATAAGATTATCAGCTGATTTTTCAGCAGAAACTCTGCAGGCCAGAAGGGAGTGGCATGATATATGAAATCATGAAAGGGAAAGGGAAAGTGATGAAAGGGAAAAACCTACAACCAAGAATACTCTACCCAGCAAGGCTCTTGTTCAGATTTGACAGAGAAATCAAAAGCTTTACAGACAGGCAAAAGCTAAGAGAATTCAGCACCACCAACCCAGCTTTACAACAAATCCTAAAGGAACTTCTCTAGGTGGAAAAGAAAAGCCCACACCTAGAAACCAGAAAATTATGAATGGGAAAGCTCACTGGCAGAGGCAAATATAAAGTAAGGGTAGGAAATCATCCACACTCAAAATATGATATTAAAACAATCATGAAAAGAGAGTAAAAATGCAGGATACTAAAAATTAAGAGACCAGCAACTTAAAATAATCTTGTACATATATAAACTGCTATATAAAAACTGCATAGGAACCACAAACCAAAAATCTACAATAGATTTCTACAGAAAAGAAAAAGGAATCCAAACACAATACTAAAGATAGACATCAAATCACAAGGGAAGAGAACAAAAGAGGAATGGAAGCAAAAAGACCTTCAAAAACAAATTCAAAACAATTAACAAAATGCCAATAAGAAGATACATATTGATAATTACCTTAAACGTAAATGGATTAAATGCTCCAACCAAAAGACATAGACTGGCTGAATGGATACCAAAACAAGACCTGTATATATGCTCTCTACAAGAGACCCACTTCAGATCTAGGGACACATACAGACTGAAAGTGAGGGGATGGAAAAAAGTATTCCATGCAAATGGAAATCCAAAGAAAGCTGGAGTAGCAATACTCATATCAGAAAAAATACACTTTAAAATAAAGACTGTTACAAGAGACACAGAAGGACACTACATAATGATCAAGGGATCAATCCAAGAAGAAGATATAACACTTGTAAACATATATGCACCCAACATAGGAGCTCCTCAATGTATAAGGCAAATACTAACAACCATAAAAGGAGAAATCAACAGTAATACAATAATAGTGGGGGACTTTAACACCCCACTTACATCAATGGACAGATCATCCAAACAGAAAATCAACAAGGAAACATAGGCCTTAAATAACACATTAGACCATATGGACTTAAGTGATATTTACAGAACATTCCATCCAAAAACAGCAGAATACACTTTCTTCTCAAGGGCAAATGGAACGTTCTCCAAGATAGATCACATTTTGGGACACAAATCAAGCATTCGTAAATTTAAGAAAATTGAAATCATAGCGAGCACCATTTCCAACCACAATGCTATGAGATTAGAAATTACAGGAAAAAAAAAACAGTAAAAAACACAAAGACGTGGAGGCTAAACAATGTGTTACTAAACAACCAATGGATCACTGAAGAAATCAAAGAGGAAATCAGAAAATATCTAGAGACAAGTGAACATAAAAACACGATGATCCAAAACCTATAGGATGCAGTAAAAGCAGTTCTAAGAGGGAAGATTATAGCAATACAATCTATTGCTATAATAAGAAATAAGAAATAAGATATATAATATAATAATAAGAAAAATCTCACAAAATCTCACAAAAACAACCTAAACTTACACCTAAATCAACTAGAGAAAGAAGAACAAACAAAACCCAAAGTTACTAGAAGGAAAGAAATCAAAAAGGTCAGAGCAGAAACAAATGAAACAGAGAAAAAGAAAACAGCAGAAAAAATCAATGAAACTAAAAGTTGGTTCTTTAAAAAGAAACAAAATTGATAAACCTGTAGCCAGATTCATCAAGATAAAAAGGGAGAGGGCTCAAATCAATAAAATTAGAAATGAAAAAGGAGAACTTACAATGGACACCAGAGAAATACAAAGGGTCATAACAGACTACTACAGATAACTATATGCCAATAAAGTGGATAACCTAGAAGAAATGGACAAATTCTTAGAAAGGTACAACCTTCCAACACTGAACCAGGAAGAAATAGAAAATATGAACAGGCCAATCACAAGTACTGAAATTGAAATAGTGATTTTAAAATACCCAATAAACAAAAGTCCAGGACCAGATGGCTTCACAGGTGAATTCTATCAAACATTTAGAGAAGAGTTAACATCTAACCTTCTGAAACTCTTCCAAAAAACTGCAGTGAAAGTACACTCCCAAACTCATTCTATGAGGCCACCATCACCCTGATACCAAAACCAGACAAAGATACAACAAAAAGAGAAAATTACAGGTCAATATCAATGATGAACATAGACACAAAAATCCTCAACAAAATAGTAGCAAACCAAATCCAACAATACACTAAAAGGATAATACACCATGATCAAGTGGGATTTATCCCAAAGATGCAAGAATTCTTCCATATCCACAAATCAATCAGTGTGATACACTAAATTAAAAAATTGAAGAATAAAAACTATATGATGATCTCAATAGGTGCAGAAAAAGCTTTTGACAAAATTCAACACCCATTTATGATAAAAACTTTCCAGAAAGTGGGCATAGAGGGGATATACCTCAACATAATAAAGGCCATATAGGACAAACACACAGCTAACATCATTCTCAATGGTGAAAAACTGAAAGCATTTCCTCTAAAATCAAGAACAAGACAAGATGTCCACTATCACCACTTTTATTCAACATCATTTTGGAAGCCCTAACCATGGCAATAGGAGAAGAAAAAGAAATAAAAGTAATCCAGGTCTCTTTTTCTGCAGACTTAAAGAGGTTTATGTGGGCCCACAGTGAGACAGCAGCAGCTTACAGGCCAAGAAACAAGGCCTCAAATGAAACACCAAGTACTCCTTGGCGTGAGCCCTCCCAGAATCCACCATTAGCCCCACCAAAGAGCCCAGGTAGGCTCCAGTGTTGGGTTGCTTCAGGCCAAACAACCAACAGGGAGGGAACCCAGCCCCACACATCAGCAGTCAAGCAGATTAAAGTTTTACTGAGCTCTGCCCACCAGAGCAACAGCCAGCTCTACCCACCACCAGTCCCTTCCATCTGGGAACCTGCATAAACCTCTTAGGTAGCCTCATCTGAACCAACCTTAGCCACTGGAGACAGACATCAAAAACAACGGGAGCTACGAACTTGCAGCCTGCAAAAAGGTGAACCCAATCACAGTAAGATAAGCAAAATGAGAAGACAGAAAAACACACAGCAGATGAAGGAGCAAGATAAAAACCCACCAGACCTAACAAATGAAGAGGAAATAGGCAGTCTACCTGAAAAAGAGTTCAGAATAATGATAGTAAAGATGATCCAAAATCTTGGAAATAGAATGGACAAAATGCAAGAAGCAGTTAACAAGGACCTAGAAGAAATAAAGATGAAACAGACAATGATGAACAACACAATAAATGAAATGAAAAATACTCTAGATGGGATCAATAGCAGAATAAATGAGGCAGAAGAACGGATAAGTGACCTGGAAGATAAAATAGTGGAAATAACTACTGCAGAGCAGAATAAAGAAAAAAGAATGAAAAGAACTGAGGACAGCCTAAGAGACCTCTGGGACAACATTAAATGCAACAACATTTGCATTATAGGGGTCCCAGAAGGAGAAGAGAGAGAGAAAGGACCAGAGAAAATATTTGAAGAGATTATAGTCAAAAACTTCCCTAACATGGGAAAGGAAATAGCCACCCAAATACAGGAAACACAGAGAGGCCCATATAGGATAAACCCAAGGAGAAACAAGTCGAGACACATAGTAATCAAACGGTCAAAAACTAAATACAAAGAAAGCATATTAAAAGCAGCAAGGGAAAAACAACAAATAACACACAAGGGAATCCCCATAAGGTTAACAGCTGATCTCTCAGCAGAAACTCTACAAGCCAGAAGGGAGTGGCAGGACATACTGAAAGTGATGAAGGAGAAAAACCTGCAACCAAGATTACTCTACCCAGCAAGGATCTCATTCAGATTTGATGGAGAAATTAAAACCTTTACAGACAAGCAAAAGCTGAGAGAGTTCAGCACCACCAAACCAGCTTTACAACAAATGCTAAAGGAACTTCTCTAGACAAAAACACAAGAGAAGGAAAAGTCCTATAATAACGAACCCAAAACAATTTAGAAAATGGGAATAGGAACATACATATCGATAATTACCTTAAATGTAAATGGACTAAATGCTCCCACCAAAAGACACAGATTGGCTGAATGGATACAAAAACAAGACCCATATATATGCTGTCTACAAGAGACCCACTTCAGACCTAGGGACACATACAGACTGAAAGTGACAGGATGGAAAAAGATATTCCATGCAAATGGAAATCAAAAGAAAGCTGGAATAGCAATACTCATATAAGATAAAATAGACTTTAAAATAAAGAATGTTACAAGAGACAAGGAAGGACACTACATAATGATCAAGGGATCAATCCAAGAAGAAGATATAACAATTATAAATATATATGCACCCAACATAGGAGCACCTCAATACATAAGGCAACTGCTAACAGCTATAAAAGAGGAAATCGACAGTAACACAATAATAGTGGGGGACTTTAACACCTCACTTACACGAATGGACAGATCATCCAAAATGAAAATAAATAAGGAAACACAAGCTTTAAATGACACAATAGACCAAATAGATTTAACTGATATTTATAGGACATTCCATCCAAAACCGGCAGATTACACTTTCTTCTCAAGTGCGCAAGGAACATTCTCCAGGATAGATCACATCTTGGGTCACAAATCAAGCCACAGTAAATTTAAGAAAACTGAAACCATATCAAGTATCTTTTCTGACAACAACGCTATGAGATTACAAATGAATTACAGGGAAAAAAACGCAAAAAACACAAACACATGGAGGCTAAACGTTACTAAATAACCAAGAGATCACTAAATAAATCAAAGAGGAAATAAAAAAATACCTAGAGACAAATGACAATGAAAACACGACGATCCCAAACATATGGGATGCAGTAAAAGCAGTTCTAAGAGGGAAGATTATAGCAATACAAGCCTACCTCAAGAAACAAGAAAAATCTCAGATAAACAATCTAACCTTACACCTAAAGGAACTAGACAAAGAAGAACAAACAAAACCAAAGTTAGCAGAAGGAAAGAAATCATAAAGATCAGAGCAGAAATAAATGACAGAAACAAAGAAAACAATAGCAAGGATCAATAAAACTAAAAGCTGGTTCTTTGAGAAGATAAACAAAATTGATAAACCATTAGCCAGACTCATCAAAAAAGAGGGAGAGGACTCAAATTAATAAAATTAGAAATGAAAAAGGAGAAGTTACAACAGACACCGCAGAAATACAAAGCATCCTAAGAGACTACTACAAGCAACTCTATGCCAATAAAATGGACAACCTGGAAGAAATGGGCAAACTCTTAGAAAAGTATAAGCTTCCAAGACTGAACCAGGAAGAAATAGAAAATATGAACAGACCAATAACAGGTAATGAAATTGAAACTGTGATTAAAAATCTTCCAACAAAAGTCCAGGACCAGATGGCTTCACAGGTGAATTCTATAAAACATTTAGAGGAGAGCTAACACCTATCCTTCTCAAACTCTTCCAGAAAATTGCAGAGGAAGGAACACTCCCAAACTCATTCTATGAGGCCACCATCTCCCTGATACCAAAACCAGACAAAAAACGAAAATTACAGACCAATATCACTGATGAATATAGATGCAAAAATCCTCAACAAAATACTAGCAAACAGAATCCAACAACACTTTAAAAGGATCATACACCATGATCAAGTGTGATTTATCCCAGGGATGCAAAGGTTCTTCAATATACATAAATCAATCAATGTGATAAACCATATTAACAAATTGAAGAATAAAACCATGTGATCATCTCAATAGATGCAGAAAAAGCTTTTGACAAAATTCAACACTCATTTATGATAAAAACTCTCTAGAAAGTGGGCATAGAGGGAACCTACCTCAACATAATAAAGGCCATATACGACAAACCCACATCAAACATCATTCTCAATGGTGAAAAACTGAAAGTATTTCCTCTAATATCAGGAACAAGACAAGGATGTCCACTCTCGCCACTATTATTCAACATAGTTTTGGAAGTCCTAGCCATGGCGATCAGAGAAGGAAAAGAAATAAAAGGAATACAAATTGGAAAAGAGGACGTAAAACTGTCACTGTTTGCCAATGACATGATACCACACATAGAAAACCCTAATGATGCTACCAGAAAACTACTAGAGTTCATCAATGAATCTGATAAAGTTGCAGGATACAAAATGAATACACAGAAATTTGTTGCATTCCAATACACCACCAACAAAAGATCAGAAAAATTAAAGAAACGATTCCATTTACCATCTCATCCAAAAGAATAAAATACCTAGAAATAAACCTATCTAAGGAGGCAAAAGACCTGTACTCTGAAAACTATAAGATGCTAATGAAAGAAATCAAAGATGACAGAAACAGATGGAGACATAGAACTTGTTCCTGGATTAGAAGAATCAATATTGTCAAATTGACTATATTACACAGAGCAATCTACAGAGTCAATGCAGTCCCTATCAAATTACCAATGGCATTTTTTACAGAATTAGAACAGAAAATTTTACAATTTGTATGGAAACACAAAAGACCCTGAATAGCCAAAGCAACCTTGAGAAAGAAAAACGGAGCTGAAGGAATCAGGCTGCCTGACTTGAGACATTACTACAAAGCTACAGTAATCAAACCAGTATGGTACTGGCACAAAATCAGAAATATAAATCAATGGAACAGGATAGGAACTCCAGAGATAAACCCATGCACCTATGGTCAACTAATCTATGACAAAGGAGGCAAGAATATACAATGGACAAAATACAGGCTCTTTAATAAGTGGCGCTGGGAAAGCTGGACAGCTACATGTAAAAGACTGAAATTAGGACACTCCCTAACACCATACACAAAAACAAACTCAAAGTTGATTAAAGACCTAAATGTAAGGCGGGATACTATGAAACTCTTATAGGAAAACATAGGCAGAACACTCTCTGACATAAATCACAGCAATCGTTTTTTTGATCCACCTCCTAGAGGAATGAAAATAAAAACAACAATAAACAAATGGGACCTAATTAAACTTAAAACCTTTGCACAGGGATTTCCCTGGTGGTCCAGTGGCTAAGACTTTGCACTCCCAATGCAGGGGGCCCAGGTTCAATCCCTGGTCAGGGAACTAGATCCTACATGTCCCAAATAAGAGTTTGCATGCTGCAACTAAAAAGACCCCGCATGCTGCAACTAAAAGATCCCACATGCAGCAACAAAGATCCTGTGTGCTGCAACTAAGACCCAGAGCAGCCAAATGAATTTTTTAAAATTATTGTTTACTTTTTTTAGAAAAAACAACTTTTGTACAGCAAAGGAAACCATAAACAAAATGAAAAGAGAACCCACAGAATGGGAGAAAATATTTGCAAAAGAAGCAACCAACAAGGGATTAATCTCCAAAATACATAAACAGCTGATGCAGCTCAACACCAGAAAAACAAACAACCCAATCAAAAAATGGGTGAAAGATCTAAATAGATATTTCTCCAAAGAAGACATACAGATGGTCAAAAAGCAGATGAAAAGATGCTCAACATCGCTAATTATCAGAGAAATGCAAATCAAAACTACAATGAGGTATCACCTCACACCAGTCAGGATGGCCATCATCAAAAAATCTACAAACAATAAGTGCTAGAGAGGGTGTGGAAACAGGGAACCATCCTACACTGTTGGTGAGAATGTAAATTGGTACAACCATATGGATAACAGTATGGAGGTTCCTTAAAAAACTAAATGTGATCCAGCAATCCCACTCCTGGGCATTGACAGATGAATGGATAAAGAAGATGTGGTATACATATATACAACGGAACATTACCCAGCCATTAAAAAGAATGAAGTAATGCCATTTGCATCAACATGGATGGACCTAGAAATTATCATACAGGGACTTCCCTGGTGGTCCAGTGGTAAGACTCTGCGCTCTCTATGCAGGAGGCCCAGGTTCGATCCCTGGTCAAGGAACTAGGTTCCACATGCATGCCGCAACTAAGAAGTCCGCATGCCACAACTAAGAGGACCACATGCCACAATAAAGATCCTGTGTGCCACAACTAAGACCCAGTGCAGCCAAAATAAATACATACATATATATATACATAAATAAATTTTTAAAAAAAATATCATACTAAGTAACCCAAATAAAGAAAGATAAATATCATGTGAGACACCTTCAAGATGGCGGAAGAGTAACACGTGGAGATCACCTTCCTCCTCACAAATACATCAGGAATACATCTACACGTGGAACACCTCCTACAGAACTCCTACAACGCTGGCACAGAAGACCTCAGACCTCCCAAAAGGCAAGAAACTCCCCATGTACCTGGGTAGGGCAAAAGAAAAAAGAAAAAACAGAGACAAAAGGATAGGGACGAGACCTGCACCAGTGGGAGGGAGCTGTGAATGAGGAAAGGTTTCCACACACTAGGAAGCCCCTTCACTGGCAGAGACGGGGGGTGGGGGTGGAAGGTTTCAGAGCCACGGAGGAGAGTGCAGCAACAGGGGGGCAGAGGGCAAAGCAGAGAGATTCCCACACAAAGGAA
>NW_006789896.1:787685-804660 GCF_000442215.2 Lipotes vexillifer | reverse complement strand
CCCGCCGGGGCGGGCGGGGCTGGGAGCTGAGGCTCGGGCTTCGGAGGTCAGATCCCAGGGAGAGGGCTAGGGATGGCTGCCTGAACACAGCCTGAAGGGGGCTAGTGTGCCACAGCTAGCCGGGAGGGAGTCCAGGAAAAGGTCTGGACCTGCCTAAGAGGCAAGAGACAATTGTCTTGGGGTGCTCGAGGAGAGGGGATTCAGAGCACTGCCTAAATGGGCTCCAGAGATGGGCGCGAGCCGTGGCTATCAGCGCGGACACCAGAGACGAGCATGCGACGCTAAGGCTGCTGCTGCCACCACCAAGAAGCCTGTGTGCAAGCACAGGTCACTATCCGCACATTCCCTCCCGGGAGCCTGTGCAGCCCGCCACTGCCAGGGTCCCATGATTCAGGGACAACTTCCCCGGGAGAACACACGGCGCGCCTCAGGCTGGTGCAACATCACGCTGTCCTCTGTCTCCACAGGCTCGCCCCGCACTCCATACCTCTCACTCCCCCCGGCCTGAGTGAGCCAGAGCCCCCGAATCAGCTGCTCCTTTAACGCCGTCTTGTCTGAGTGAAGAACAGACGCCCTCAGGAGACCTACACGCAGAGGCGGGGCCGAATCCAAAGCTGAACCCCAGGAGCTGTGCAAACAAAGAAGAGAAAGGGAAATCTCTCCAGACAGCCTCAGGAGCAGCAGATTAAATCACCACAATCAACCTGACGTACCCCCTGCATCTGTGGAATACCTGAATAGACAACGAATCATCCCAAAATTGAGATGATGGACTTTGGGAGCAATGATATATTTTTTTCTCTTTTTGTGAATGTGTATGTGTATGCTTCTTTGTGTGATTTTGTCTGTATAGCTTCACTTTTACCAACTGTCCTAGGGTTCTGTCTTTTTTTTTTTTTTTTTTTTTTTTTTAGTATACTTTTTAACACTTGTTATCATTAGTGGATTTGTTTTCTGGTTTGGTTGCTCTCTTCTTCCTTTTTTATTTTTATTTTTTTTTGCGGTACGCGGGCCTCTCACTGTTGTGGCCCCTCCCGTTGCGGAGCACAGGCTCCGGACGCACAGGCTCCACAGTCATGGTTTACAGGCCCAGCCGCTCCGCGGCATGTGGGATCTTCCCGGACCGGGGCACGAACCCGTGTCCCCTGCATGAGCAGGCGGACTCTCAACCACTGCGCCATCAGGGAAGCCCCTCTTCTTTCTTTTTATATTTTTTAAAATTTTTTATTACCTTTTAATTTTAATTTTTAATAATTATTTTTTATTTTTGCTTTAATAACTTTATTTAATTCTTTCTTTCTCTCTTTCTCCCTTTCTCCCTTTCCCTCTTTCTTTTCTCCCTTTTCTTCTGAGCTGTGTGGCTGACAGGCTCTAAGTGCTCTGCCTGGGTGTCAGGCCTGTGCCTCTGAGGTGGGAGAGCCGAATTCAGGACAATCGTCCACCAGAGACCTCACAGCTCCACATAATATCAAACAGCAAAAGCTGTCCCAGAGATCTCCATCTCAACGCTAAACCCAGCTCCACTCAATGACCAGCAAACTACAGTGCTGGACACCCTATGCCAGAAAACTAGCAAGACAGGAACACAACCCCACTGATTAGCAGTGCCTAAAATCACAATAAGGTCACAGACACCCCAAAACACACCACCGGACGCGGACCTGCCCAGAAGAAAGACAAGATCCAGCCTCATCCACCAGAACACAGGCACTAGTCCCCTCCACCAGGAAGCCTACACAACCCACTGAACCAACCTTAGCCACTGGGGACAGACACCAAAAGCAACAACAACTACGAACCTGCAGCCTGTGAAAAGGAGACCCCAAGTCTCGTTGCTTAACACAGTAAGTTAAGCAAAATGAGAAGACAGAGAAACACACAGCAGATGAAGGAGCAAGGTAAAAACCCACCAGACCAAACAAATGAAGAGGAAATAGGCAGTCTACCTGAAAAAGAATTCAGAGTAATGATAGTAAAGATGATCCAAGATCTTGGAAATAGAATGGAGAAAACACAAGAAACTTTTAACAAGTACCTAGAAGAACTAAAGACCAAACAAACAATGATGAACAACACAATAAATGAAATTAAAAATTCTCTAGAAGGAATCAATAGCAGAGTAACTGAGGCAGAAGAACGGATAAGTGACCTGGAAGATAAAATAGTGGAAATAACTACTGCAGAGCAGAATAAAGAAAAAAGAATGAAAAGAATTGAGGACAGTCTCAGAGGCCTCTGGGACAACATTAAATGCACCAACATTTGAATTATAGGGGTCCCAGAAGAAGAGAAAAAGAAAGGGACTGAGAAAATATTTGAAGAGATTATAGTTGAAAACTTCCCTAATATGGGAAAGGAAATAGTTAATCAAGCCCAGGAAGCACAGAGAGTCCCATACAGGATAAATCCAATGAGAAACATGCCAAGACACATATTAATCAAACTATCAAAAATTAAATATAAAGAAAAAATATTAAAAGCAGCAAGGGAAAAACAACAAATAACATATAAGGCAATCCTCATAAGGTTAACAGCTGATCTTTCAGTAGAAACTCTGCAAGCTAGAAGGGAGTGGCAGGACATATTTAAAGTGATGAAAGGGAAAAACCTACAACCAAGATTACTCTACCCAGCAAGGACCTCATTCAGATTCGACAGAGAAATTAAAATCTTTACAGACAAGCAAAAGCTAAGAGAATTCAGCAGCACCAAACCAGCTTTACAACAAATGCTACAGGAACTTCTCTAGGCAGGAAACACAAGAGAAGGAAAAGACTTACAATAACAAACCCCAAACAATTAAGAAAATGGTAATAGGAACATACATATCGATAATTACCTTAAATGTAAATGGATTAAATGCTCCAACCAAAAGACATAGACTGGCTGAATGGATACAAAAACAAGACCCATATATATGTCTACAAGACACCGACTTCAGACCTAGGGACACATACAGACTGAAAGTGAGGGGATGGAAAAAGATGTTCCATGCAAATGGAAATCAAAAGAAAGCTGGAGTAGCAATTCTCATATCAGACAAATAGACTTTAAAATAAAGACTATTACAAGAGATAAAGAAGGACACTAAAGGGCTTCCCTGGTGGCACAGTGGTTGAGAGTCCGCCTGCTGATGCAGGGGACACGGGTTTGTGCCCCGGTCCAAGAAGATCCCACATGCCGTGGAGAGGCTAGGCCCGGGAGCCATGGCCGCTGAGCCTGCGCGTCCAGAGCCTGTGCTCCACAACGGGAGAGGCCACAACAGTGAGAGGCCCATGTACCGCAAAAAAAAAATAAAAATAAAAATAAAAGGACACTATATAATGATCAAGGGATCAATCCAAGAAGAAGATATAACAATTGTAAATATTTATGCACTCAACATTGGAGCACCTCAATACATAAGGCAAATGCTAACAGCCATAAAAGGGGAAATTGACAGTAACACAATCATAGTTGGGGACTTTAACACCCCACTTTCACGAATGGACAGATCATCCAAAATGAAAATAAATAAGGAAACACAAGCTTTAAATGATACATTAAACAAGATGGACTTAATTGATATTTATAGAACATTCCATCTGAAAACAACAGAATACACTTTCTTCTCAAGTGCTCATGGAACATTCTCCAGGATAGATCATATCTTGGATCACAAATCAAGCCTTGATAAATTTGAGAATTGTAAAATAGTATCAAGTATCTTTTCCGACCACAATGCTATGAGACTAGATATCAATTACAGGAAAAAATCTGTAAAAACTACAAACACAGGGAGGCTAAACAATACACTACTTAATAACTAAGAAATCACTGAAGAAATCAGAGGAAATCAAAAAATACCTAGAAACAAATGACAATGAAAACATGACAACCCAAAACCTATCAGATGCAGCAAAAGAAGTTCTAAGACGGAAGTTTATAGCAATACAGTTCTACCTTAAGGAACAAGAAACATCTCAAACAACCAACCTAACCTTACACTTAAAGCAATGAGAAGAACCAAAAAACCCCCAAAGTTAGCAGAAGGAAAGAAATCATAAAGATCACATCAGAAATAAGTGAAAAAGAAATGAAGGAAACAATAGCAAAGATCAATAAAACTAAAAGCTGGTTCTTTGAGAAGATAAACAAAATTGATAAACCATTAGCCAGACTCATCAAGAAAAAAAGGGAGAAGACTCAAATCAATAGAATCAGAAATGAAAAAGGAGAAGTAACAACTGACACTGCAGAAATAAAAAAAATCATGAGGGATTACTACAAGCAACTCTATGCCAATAAAATGGACAATCTGGAAGAAATGGACAAATTCTTAGAAATGCACAAACTGCCAAGACTGAATCAGGAAGAAATAGAAAATATGAACAGACCAATCACAAACACTGAAATTGAAACTGTGATTAAAAATCTTCCAACAAACAAAAGCCCAGGACCAGATGGCTTCACAGGCGAATTCTATCAAACATTTAGAGAAGAGCTAACACCTATCCTTCTCAAACTCTTCCAAAATATAGCAGAGGGAGGAACACTCCCAAACTCATTCTACGAGGCCACCATCACCTTGATACCAAAACCAGACAAGGATGTCACAAAGAAAGAAAACTACAGGCCAATATCACTGATGAACATAGATGCAAAAATCCTCAATAAAATGCTAGCAAACAGAATCCAACAGCACATTAAAAGGATCATACACCATGATCAAGTGGGGTTTATCCCAGGAATGCAAGGATTCTTCAATATATGCAAATCAATAAATGTGATACACCATATTAACAAATTGAAAAATAAAAATCATATCATCTCAACAGATGCAGAAAAAGCTTTTGACAAAATTCAACACCCATTTATGATAAAAGCCCTCCAGAAAGTAGGCATAGAGGGAACTTATCTCAACATAATAAAGGCCATATATGACAAACCCACAGCCAACATCATCCTCAATGGTGAAAAACTGAAACCATTTCCACTAAGATCAGGAACAAGACAAGATTGCCCACTCTCACCACTATTATTGAACATAGTTTTGGAAGTTTTAGCCACAGCAATCAGAGAAGAAAAAGAAAAGGAATCCAAATCGGAAAAGAAGAAGTAAAGCTGTCACTGTTTGCAGATGACATGATACTATATATAAGGAATCCTAAAGATGCTACCAGAAAACTACTAGAGCTAATCAGTGAATTTGGTAAAGTAGCAGGATACAAAATTAATGCACAGAAATCTCTTGCATTCCTAAACACTAATGATGAAAAATCTGAAAGAGAAATTAAGGAAACTCCCACATTTACCATTGCAACAAAAAGAATAAAATACCTAAAAATAAACCTATCTAAGGAGACAAAAGACCTGTATGCAGAAAACTATAACACTGATGAAAGAAATTAAAGATGATACAAACAGATGGAGAGATATACCATATTCTTGGATTGGAAGAATGAACATTGTGAGAATGACTATACTACCCAAAGCAATCTACAGATTCAATGCAATCCCCAAACTACCAATGGCATTTTTCACAGAACTAGAGCAAAAAATTTCACAATTTGTATAGAAACACAAAAGATCCCGAATAGGCACAGCAATCTTGAGAAAGAAAAACGGAGCTGGAGGAATCAGGCTCCCAGACATCAGACTACACTACAAAGCTACAGTAATTAAGACAGTATGGTAATGGCACAAAAACAGAAATATAGATCAATGGATAGAAAGCCCAGAGATAAACCCACACACATATGGTCACCTTATTTTTGATAAAGGAAGCAAGGATATACAATGGAGAAAAGACAGGGCTTCGCTGGTGGCGCAGTGGTTGAGAGTCCGCCTGCCGATGCAGGGGACACAGGTTCGTGCCCCAGTCCAGGAAGATCCCACATGCTGTGGAGCAGCTAGGCCCGTGAGGCATGGCAAAAAAAAAAAAAAAAACTAAGAAAAGACAGCCTCTTCAATAAGTGGTGCTGGGAAAACTGGACAGATACATGTAAAAGAATGAAATTAGAACACTCCCTAACACCATACTCAAAAATACACTCATGGGCTTCCCTGGTGGCGCAGTGGTTGAGAGTCCGCCTGCCGATGCATGGGACGCGGGTTCGTGCCCCGGTCCGAGAGGATCCCGCGTGTCGCAGAGCAGCTGGGCCCGCGAGCCATGGCCGCTGAGCCTGCGCGTCCGGAGCCTGTGCTCCGCAGCGGGAGAGGCCACAGCAGTGAGAGGCCTGCATACCGCAAAAAAAAAAACAAAAAAAACAAAAAAAAACAAACTCATAATGGATTAAAGACCTAAATGTAAGGCCAGACACTATAAACCTCTTAGAGGAAAACATAGGCAGAACACTCTGTGACGTAAATCACAGCAAGATCCTTTTTGACCCACCTCCTAGAGAAATGGAAATAAAAACAAAAATAAATAAATGGGACCTAATGAAACTTCAAAGCTTTTGCACAGCAAAGGAAACCAATAACAAGACAAAAACCTCAGAATGGGAGAAAATATTTGCAAATGAAGCAACTGACAAAGGATTAATCTCTGAAATATACAAGCAACTCATGCAGCTCAATATCAAAAAAACAAACAACCCAATCCAAAAATGGGCAGAAGACCTAAACAGACATTTCTCCAAAGAAGATATACAGATTGCCAACAAACATGTGAAAGGACGCTCAACATCACTAATCATTAGAGAAATGCAAATCAAAACTATAATGAGGTATCACCTCACACAGGTCAGAATGGCCATCATCAAAAAATCTACCAACAATAAATGCTGGAGAGGGTATGAAGAAAAGGGAACCCCCTTGCACTGTTGGTGGGATGTAAATTGATACAGCCACTACAGAGAACAGTATGGAGGTTCCTCAAAAAACTAAAAACAGAACTGCCATATGACCCAGCAATCCCAACACTGGGCATATACCCTGAGAAAACCATAATTCAAAAAGAGTCATGTACCACAATGTTCACTGCAGCTCTATTTACAATAGCCAGGACATGGAAGCAACCTAAGTGTCCATCCACAGATGAATGGATAAAGAAGATGTGGCACATATATACAATGGAATATTACTCAGCCATAAAAAGAAACGAAATTGAGTTATATCTGTAGTGAGGTGGATGGACCTAGAGTCTGTCATACAGAGTGAAGTAAGTCAGAAAGAGAAAAAAAAATACCGTATGCTAACACATATATATGGAATCTGAAAAAAAAAAAGGGTTATCAAGAACCTAGGGGCAGGACAGGAATAAAGACACAGACGTAGAGAATGGACTGAAGACTGGGGAGGGGTAAAGGTAAGCTGGGACGAAGTGAGAGAGTGGCATGGACTTATACATACTACCAAATGTAAAACAGATAGCTAGTGGGAAGCAGCCGCATAGAACAGGGAGATCAGCTCAGTGCTTTGTGACCACCTAGAGGGGTGGGATAGAGAGGGTGGGAGGCAGACGCAAGAGGGAGGAGATATGGGGATATATGTATATCTGTATAGCTGATTCACTTTGTTATAAAGCAGAAACTAACAGACCATTTTAAAGCAATTATACTCCAATAAAGATGTTAAAAATATATATATACATATGATATCACTTATATGTGGAATCTAAAAATAATGATAATAATACAAATGAACTTATTTCCAAAACAGAGACTCACAGACATGGAAAACCATCTTATGGTTACCAAAGGGGAAAGGGAGGTGGGGTGGAGGGATAAATTAGGAGGTTGGGATTAACATATACACCCTGCTATATATAAAGCAGAGTGCTTGCCTGGGCAACACATATATTAAAATTGGAACAATACAGAGAAGATTAGCATGGCCCCTGCACAAGGAAGACCCACAAATTCGTGAAGTGTTCCATATTTTTGTTCAGAAAATGTAATGAGGATGAAGATTCACCAAATAAGCTTTATACGTTGGTTACCTATGTTCCTGTCACCACTTTGAAAAATCTACAGTTAATGTGGATGAGCACTAACTGCTGATTGTCAAATAAAGTTATAGAACTGCAAAAAAATAAATAAAATAAAGTAACCAACAAAGACCTACTGTATAGCACAGGGAGCTATACTCAATATTTTGTAATAAACTATAAGGGAAGAGAATCTGGAGAAGTATATATATATATATATATATATATAAACTCACTGTGCTGTACAACTGAAACTAACATGATATTGTATCACTAAATCAACTACACTTCAATTTTTGAAAAAACAACAAGAACAACAAAAAAGTCTTAGGAGCTCTGTGCCAGAAATGGGGATGAGGATCAAATATTTATTTCTTATTATAAATCACAGTTTCACAGTTGTCAACCAAGAAATAGTGCAGGAGGCTGCAAGTAAGAAACGAGTTTACTGGGCGTCCTAAGAATTGCAATTCAGGAGACACAGATTCAAGTAAAACGAAAAGAGCATTTCCAGGGAGAGTCATGGCTTACAGAGGCAAAAAGCCACAAAGTTAAAAGTTGCCTGGCAAGAACTGTGATCAACTGTGACACACGTTGGAAAACATCTGTCCTTAAGGAATCACAAGTTATTTAGGGTCGGGTCCAATAAGTAGATAGGCTATCATGAGTTATTTTAGGGTAAGGGTCTGATAAGTATCTTGAGTTTCTGGCAGATGCTCTGAATGACTCCATTAGGACAGTAAATGGTCAAAAGGTCAGAGCCCATCCAGGCTGAGATGTGTATAAGCCACACTTCCTTAATGGCCTCCAGGCTCTCTTAGCAATGGCAACTCCATTTTGCTTTTCCTTCCACACAGTCCATCCCTTGGTCTTCAAACATGAATCCTTTATAGCAAAACAATCTTAAAAGTCAAAAGATACTGGCACATTACTAGAATCCCATTTACTTATTAATAAGTATCCAGTCCACCAGGATTTCATATGAAAATGTCTACCACAGTGAGGTTGAAACCAAGGGCAGTCAAGAGTTCGATCCCTTAAACTCTAACTTGTTTAGTAACATCCCATAACCTGCCCTCACCAATCAAGCTTGTCTTAAATGTTCCTGCAAATTGTATACCCGCCAAGCTTCACATAGCTTAGACACACAGCTTATGGTAAGACTCCTTTAACCACCCCCAACAGATAACACCTGAGACACAAGGGTCACTATAGTAACGGTTACTTAGTTTGTTTTTCAGGAACATGGAGATAGTCTTACCAAGTTCAAACTGACTGGCACCATGGACCTTCCTGCTGGGCCTGCACAAGTGTCCAATGGATGACTTTTTGATGTCAGGGCCAAAATCTCCACCCTCGGATCATGCTAACACCATTTTCTGAACATGCGCCCCTGAAAAAGCATGTAACTCAGATATGCCTGTACAGAGCAGCCAGCACTTCACCTTTTTCCTGCCTCCAATCAGCTGGAAAGTCAGCTGATAGCTTTCTGGGCGTTCCCTTTTACATAACTTGTTGCTTTTCCCTTGCTGCTTTTAAGATTCTCTGTTTTGTTTTGGGTTTTTTTTGTAATTTATTTATTTACTTTCGGCTGTGTTGGGTCTTCGTTTCTGTGCGAGGGCTTTCTCTAGTCGTGGCGAGTGGGGGCCACTCTTCATCACAGTGCGCAGGCCTCTCACTGTCACGGCCTGCCTTGTTGCGGAGCACAGGCTCCAGACGCGCAGGCTCAGTAGTTGTGGCGCACGGGCCTAGTTGCTCCGCGGCATGTGGGATCTTCCCACACCAGGGCTCGAACCCATGTCCCCTGCATTGGCAGGCAGATTCTCAACCACTGCGCCACCAGGGAAGCCCAGATTCTCTGTTTTTAATTTTTGCTATTTTAATTACAGTGTGTCTTGATGTGATTCTCTTTGGGTTGATTCTGTTTGGGACTCTCTGTGCTTCTTGGACCGGAGTGTCTGTTTCCTTTCCCAGGTTAGGAAAGTTTTCAGTTACTCTATCTTCAAACACATTCTCGGTCCCTTTCTCTCTCTTCTCCTTCTGGGATCTCTATCATGTGAATTTTAGTATGCTTGATGTTGTCCTAAATTCTCTTAAACTGTCCTCATTTCTTTTTTTTCTGTTCAGCTTCAGTGATTTCCATTACTGTCTTCCAGCTCACTGATCTGTTCCTCTGTCATCTAATCTACTTTTGATTCCTTCTAGTGTATTTTTTATTTCAGTTATTGTATTCTTTAGCTCTGTTTGGTTCTTCTTTATAAATATAAAGACTCTTTGTTTAACTCTTTGTTAAACTTTTCACTGTTTTCATCCATTCATCTCTCGAGTTCTTTGATCATCTTTATGATCCTTATCTTGAACTTTTTTTTTTTTTTTTGGCTGCATTGGGTCTTCATTGCTGCATGTGGGCTTTCTCTAGTTGCAGCAAGTGGGGGCTGCTCTTCATTGCGGTGCTCAAGCTTTTTTTTAGTTCTTCTGGGGTTTTATCCTGTTCCTTTGTTTGGAACATGTTCCTCTTGTCACATCATTTTGCCTAATTTTGCTGTTTTTATTTCTGTGTATCTGGTACACTGGTATTATTTCCTGACCTTGGAGATGTGGCCTTTGTAGGAGATGTCCTAAGCCTCCCAGCAGCACACTCCCCTCTGGTCACCAGAGTTATGTGCTCTAGGGGTGCCCCTATGTCCAGGAGGGCTGCGTGGGTCCTTCTGTTGTGGTGGGTTGACTATGTGAGTGGTCTGGTAGGCGTGGCTGGCCCCTGGTCCAGTTGGTTGCCAGGCCCTCCTTGTGCGGAGGCTGCCAGTCATGGTTCCCAGGGCTGGGTCACAGGCAGCTGGCAGTGGAAGCCTGGGGGAGGGGGGTCCTAGGGCTACTGCTGGCCCACTGGTGGGCAGAATGGGGTTCTAGGGTTCTAGCTGTGGGGCTGGGGCTCCCAGGTCCATTGCTAGCCTGCTGGCGGTTAGGGTCAGTTCCCGACATGGCTGACTGCAGGTTCCGGGATGTCCCAAAGCTGGACTTGGCCCACTGGTGAGTGGGGCTGGAAACTGGAGTGGCTGGCTGAGGGGTGCAAGGTGTCTCAGAGCTGGTGTTGGCTTGCTGGTGGGCACAGCTGGGGCCCAAGGAGCCCTGGGGCTCCTGTGTTAGTTGGGTCCTGACAAGGCCAGCTGCAGAGCTACAGTGATCCTGGGGCTGGTGCCCACCCACCGGTGGGTGAAACCAAGTCCTGGGGCCAGTACCAGCCCACCAGCATACAGAGTCAGGTCCTGGGCTCTCTGGCTGCTGGGTACAGGGGTCCCAGAGCTGGTGTCGGCCCATTGGTGGGTGGGGCTGAGGCCCAGGGGGTCCTGGGGCTAGCGCTAGATTGCTGGTGGGTGGATCCAGGTCCCAGGGTCTCTGGCTGCAGGCCCCTGTGGGTCCCTGAGTTTGAACCCAATTTTCATTGTATGTGTGAGGAGATTTCCCCCACACCAAACAACTCAATTCTGAGGCCATCTACCTGGAGATGTAAGCAGCTTTCTTGGCAGTAAAGAGCTCTCTGCAGCAGGCTCCTTTTGTCTTGTCACTTTAGCTAAGCTATATTCTAACTAACCGTAAACCAGGCACCCCCATGCTCTACTCATCTCCGGCCCAAGGACACCTTTCCTAACTTTGTTTTTTTTTTTAATTAATTAATTAATTTATTTATTTTTGGCTGCGTTGCATCTTCATTGCTGCATGCGGGATTTATCTAGTTGTGGTGAGTGGGGGATACTCTTCGTTGTGGTGCACGGGCTTCTCATTGTGGTGGCTTCTCTTGTTGCAGAGCATGGACTCTAGGCACGTGGGCTCAGTAATTGTGGCACGTGGGCTCAGTAGTTGTGGCTCATGGGCTCAGTAGTTGTGGTGCACGGGCTTAGTTGCTCCGCGGTATGTGGGATCTTCCCGGACCAGGGCTGGAACCCGTGTCCTCTGCACTGGCAGGCGGATTCTTAACCACTGCGCCACCAACTTTCCTAACTTTTGATCACACAATACCATGCCTAACCTGTTGGTTCTTTCCACAGATCAAAGAAGTAGAGAGGAAGAATAAGTGGTTAACAGATGACCAGATCTCCCCAGCTTCCCCTTCAGGAATCTCCCAAACCAACTGTGTGACCAAGATAGCATCTAAAGAAAGGTCGACAAACCTGCATGCAGTGGGAGATGCTTACAAGTCTGATCCCCTATTTCAATGAGTAACTGAGACCAGTTCCCCTTTTCCCTTTAAAAACTTCCATGGCCGATGCTGGGCGCGGGAGGCGTGGGGCTCGCGGGCCAGGACACAGGCGTGGCTATGGGGCTCACACGGCCTCTCCCTGGCCTTGGCGCACGCGGCCCGCGAGCTCCACACGGGAGACTGGCGGCCCTCGGCGGGGCTGGGGCCGGGCGGGCGTCGGCTGAGCCTGTTGGCGGCGGGGATCGTGAATTCGGCGCCCCACCGTCCGCAGCCCCACCTGTGCCTCATGCGGTTGGACAAGCCCATCGGAACCTGGCTGCGGCACCTGCCATGTACTGGGAGCACTGCTTTGGCAGCCCAACCAGGTTGTTTTCCGGATTGGTACGTGTTACCCCTCTCTGGCACTGGAGCTGTTCTGCTGCGTGAAGCAGGCTGTACTATTAATGACATGTGGGACCAGGACTATGATAAAAAGGTTCCAGGAACAGCAAGTCACCCAATAGCTGCTGGACACATCTCAACTTTTCAATCCTTTGTTTTTCTCGGGGGACAGCTGAACTTGGCACTAGGTGTTCTTCTGTGTCTGAATTACTACAGTATAGCTCTTGGAGCAGCATCCCTACTTCTTGTCATCACCTACCCGCTAATGAAGAGAATTACATACTGGTCTCAATTAGCCTTGGGGTTGACTTTTAATGGGGGAGCATTACTTGGATGGTCTGCTATCAAGGGCTCCTGTGATCCATCTGTTTGCCTCCCTCTTTATTTTTCTGGGATTATGTGCACTCATATAAGATACTATCTATGGTTGTCAGGACAAGACAGATGATGCTCTGATCGTGCTGAAGTCCACGGCAGTGCTGTTCTGTGAAGATACAAAGCAGTGGCTCGGTGGCAACGCTGGGGGCGCTGAGCCTGGTGGGAGTGAACAACAGTCAGACTGCCCTACTACACTGCTCCGGCTGCTGCAGCCGGGGCCCATCTGGCTCACCAGATTTACACTCTGGACAACCACAGACCTGAGGATTGTTGGGATAAATTCACCTCCAACAGAACAATAGGACGAATACTTTTTTTAGGGATTGTCCTTGGGAATTTGTGGAAAGAAAAGGAGACAGATGAAACAACGAAAAATATAGATAATAGAATGGAAAATTAGCAAATTAAGTTTTTGTGGGGATTTTTAAAATAAACTTTTACAAAACACTCTCAGGTCTCATTACCACATAACTGGATCTGAATAACAGTCTTACAATATGTTAATGAATTACAAACCAGTAGATGAAGTTTGAGAGCATTTCTGCCTGGATTTTAGTTCAAGCACGTACTAGTCGAATTCTTACCTGTCACAGGAACCAGGAACTCTTCAGGATTTGCCATCACCTGGAGTATTTTTAAGTTAATGCATGCTTCTCATTATAATTCTCATCTGCAGTTATAGGAATTATGTGAGTTTGGGCACTTCAGAAAAAAAATCTAATGTGTGTCTCATCTAAATGAATGTCTCTGTATGAAAATGGACTCTCTTTTTAGAGGAAAATAAAAGTTGCTACAGAAAGTTTGGGCTTATTGTTCTTTGGGTTGACCTTTACTTATTGCCAAAAGCTTTAATTCAGGAAACCATTCTATTTTTTATATTTTAAGAGAACTTAAATCAGTAAATAAAGATTTTTACCTATTATACCTGTTAAACAAAACAACAATCTTCTATGGCCAAGCATAATCTTCAGAGTCAGATTTGAGACACGAGTCTGCCTTCTCTCCAGAATGGTAGCTTTCTGATTAGGAACATTAGGAAAAGGAACATTTTTCATTTCTCCTAACACTTGCCTCTTGAGTATTGATTTTCAAGCAGTGAGCAGCTGGACCCAAGTTTGGTAGCAAAGGTAGCCTCAGATTCTGCATTTTAAGGCTTCAGTCCTACCAGACAGCACCCCGACTCATTTCACACTCCAGTCACAGGTCCACGTTTTTACCTGTGCTTCTGACCAACCAGCTATAAATCAGAGGTTCCCATGACCCCCTCCTTGGGTTCAATTAATTTGCTAGAGTGGCTCTCAGAACTCCAGAAACTCATTTTTACTCACTGGATTTATTATATAAGAATATAAGTCAGGTGGAACAGAATAATAGTCAGTTGAGAGCCCAGAAATAAACCCACACACCTACAGTCAATTAATCTGCAACAAAGGAGGCAAGAATACACAATGGAGAAAAGACAGTCTCTTCAGCAAGTGGTGTTAGAAAAGCTGGACGGCCACATGTAAATCAATGAAGTTAGAACACTCTCTCACATCACACACAAAAATAAACTCAAAATGGCTTAAAGACTTAAATGTAAGACTGGATACTATAAAACTTCTAGAAAAGAACATAGGCAAAACATTTTCTGACATAAATCGTAGCAACGTTTTCTTAGGTCAGTCTCTCAAGGCAATAGAAATAAAAGCAAAAATAAACAAATGGAACCTAGTTAAACTTACAAGCTTTTGTACAGCAAAGGAAACTATAAACAAAATGAAAAGACAACCCACAGAATGGGAGAAAATATTTACAAATGATGCGATCGACAAGGGCTTAATTTCCAAAATATACAAACAGCTCATACAGTTCATACAGCTCAATATCAAAAACAAACAACCCAATCAAAAAATGGACAGAAGACCTAAATAGACATTTCTCCAAAGGAGACTTACATATAGCCAACAGGCACATGAAAAGATGCTCAACATCACTAATTATTAGAGAAATGCAAATCAAAACGACAATGAGGGGCTTCCCTGGTGGCGCAGTGGTTGAGAGTCCGCCTGCCGATTCAGGGGACACGGGTTCGGGCCCTGGTCAGGGAGGATCCCACATGCCGCGGAGCAACTAAGCCCGTGAGCCACAACTACTAAGCCTGTGCTCTAGAGCCCGTAAGCCACAACTACTGAGCCCGTGTGCCACAACTATTGAAGCCCACATGCCTAGAGCCCATGCTCCACAACGGGAGAGGCCACGGCAGTGAGAAGCCCGTCCACCACAACAAGGAGTGGCCCCCGCTCGCCACAACTAGAGGAAGCCCGCGCCTAGCAACAAAGACCCAACTCAGCCAAAAATAAATAAATAAATTTATAAAAAAAAAAAAAAAAAAAACTACAATGAGGTACCACCTCACGTGGGTCAGAATGGCCATCATCAAAAAGTCTACAAACAACAAATGCTGGAGAGGATGTAGAGAAAAGGGAACCCTCCTACACTGTTGGTGGGAATGTAAATTGGTGCAGCCACTATGGAGAACAGTATGCAGGTTCCTGAAAAAACTAAAAGTATAGTTGCCATATGATCCAGCAACCCCACTCCTGGGCATATACCCAGAGAGAACCACACTTCAAAAAGATACATGCACCCCAATGTTCATTACAGCACTATTTACAATAGCCAAGACATGGAAACAACCTAAATGTCCATTGACAGATGAACGGATAAAGAAGTGTGGTACATATATACAATGGAATATTACTCAGCCATAAAAAAGAATGAAACAATGCCATTTGCAGCAATGTAGATGGACCTAGAGATTACTTTCTGAAGTCAGTCAGAAAGACAAATACCAGATGATATCACTTACACGTGAAATCTAAAATATGACACAAATGAACTTATCTACTAAACAGAAGCTGAATCACAGACACAGAGAACAGACTTGTGGTTGCCAAGGCGGTGCGGGGAGGGCGGACTGGGAGTTTGGGATTAGCAGATGCAAACCATTATATAGAGAATATATATTAACAAGTTCCTACTGCATAGCACAGGGAACTATATTCAATATCCTGTGATAAACCATAATGAAAAAGAATATGAACAAGAATTTGTATATATATATATATATATATATATATATATATATATACACATAGGTATAACAGAATCACTTGGCTATACAGTAGAAATAAACACATCATTGTAAATCAACTATACTTTAATAAATTTTTTTTTAAAAAGAATATAACTCAGGGGACTTCTCTGGTGGCACAGTGGTTAAGAATCCGCCTGCCAGGCTTCCCTGGCAGTGCAGTGGTTAAAAATCCGTCTGCCAATGCAGGGGACACAGGTTCGAGCCCTGGTCCAGGTAGATCCCACATGCCACGGAGCAACTAAGCCCGTGTGCCACAACTACTGAGCCTGCACGCCACAACTACTGAAACCCACATGCCTAGAGCCCGTGCTCCACAACAAGAGAAGCCACCACAATGAGAAACCTGCGCTCTGCAATGAAGAGTAGGCCCCGCTCACCGCAACTAGAGAAAGCCCACATGCAGCAATGAAGATCCAATGCAGCCAAAAATAAATAAATAAATAAATAAATGAGTGAATGAATGAATATAACTCAGGAACAGCCAGATGGAAGAGATGCACAGGGCAAGGTATGGGGAAGGGCACAGAGTATACATGCTCTTTCCAGGTGTACCACTCCCCCTGAATCTCCATGTGTTCACCAGCCCAGAAGCTCTCCAAACCCCGTCCTTTTGGGGTTTTATGGTTGCTTCATGATTGATTCAACCTCCCTGGAGGTCAGATCCCTCTAATCACATGATTGGCTTCTCCGGCAACCAGCTCCCAACCTTAGGTGAGTTCCAAAAGTCACCTCATTAACATAAAAGAGACACCTTTATGACTCTCATCACTTCAGAAATTCTAAGAGTCTTAGAGCTCTGTGCTAGAAAATCAGGATGAAGAGCAAATATTTGTTTCTTATTATCAGTCACAATATCACAGATGGGTTTATTATTTCCATGGCCATAGTGACCCAAATGACCCCTTCATTTCCAACCCTGAAGAGGCCCAATTTGACCCTGAGTCCAGAGAATTCTTTTTTTTTTTTTTTT
>NW_006789896.1:763524-787355 GCF_000442215.2 Lipotes vexillifer | reverse complement strand
TTTTTTCCTTGCGTTATGCGGGCCTCTCACTGTTGTGGCCTCTCCCATTTGCGGAGCACAGGCTCCGGACGCACAGGCTCAGCGGCCATGGCTCACGGGCCCAGCCGCTCCGCGGCACGTGGGATCTTCCCGAAACGGGGCACGAACCCGCGTCTCCTGCATCGGCAGGCGGACTCTCAAGCACTGCGCCACCAGGGAAGCCCCAGAGAATTCTTTTCACGGACCACTCCCCCTTGTTACAGGGTGGCAGGAGTACATTTTATTGGAGGTGCTGAAACCATCCAAAAGGTACTGGAGGGCGCTGACATGCTTGCTAGACACGGAGGAGATTCCCACCCAGGAGCCCAGATACTTCAGACTTGTGAAATGGAGCCAAGACGCCAGCAGAGGGAGCTCTCCCCCACATACCGCGCCGCCATCAACACAGACCTTGACAGGAAGACCCTTACTTGGCATCTCCCACAGGAAGTGACAGCACCATCTCCAGCAGGAGGAAGATTTTCTCCTTGCCTGGCAGCAACTCAGCCAATGAGACACTGTCACCACTCAACCATGAAAAGCCCCTATACTTCAAACTCCCAGTTTCCCCCAATGGACTTTGGTTTATAACAGCCCCTCCCAACTTCCCCTTCTCTAGGAAAGAGGTTCCTCTCCTTTGTTTTACTGGACGTCCATGTGGTTTGCCCTAGTTGCATGTCCCAAATCGCAATTCTTTGCTGTTCTCAAATAAACAAATTTTGCTAGGCTGTTTTACTGTTTTAGGTTACAGACTCATGGCCCTCTACTCCAGTTGCCCTGGAAGGGTCTCCCTTGAACAAATTTCCCTCAACAAAAAAGATTCCCCAGGGCTTCCCTGGTGGCGCAGTGGTTGAGAGTCCGCCTGCCGATGCAGGGGATACGGGTTCGTGTCCCGGTCTGGGAAGATCCCACATGCCGTGGAGCGGCTGGGCCCGTGAGCCATGGCTGCTGAGCCTGCTCGTCCGGAGCCTGTGCTCCACAATGGGAGAGGCCACAACAGTGAGAGGCCCACATACCGCAAAAAAAAAAAAGATTCCCCACTCCCTCTTCAACAAACCCCCCAACTTAGACAATAAGTTGCCTCTTATGGGAATACTTATGGGACTACTTAGGGAAGCGTTATGGGAATACTTAGGCAAGCCTCTACTGGGAGTTCCAAAAACTCAGGGGTCCTGGCCACTTGACCTCTGGGTAGCCAGTCTCAACTCCAGGCCCTGAAACCTGCATTCTCCAGCTACAGCCTCCCTCTACTGTCCACCTTCCTGCCACACAGGCACCTCCTGACCCCGAGCCTGTCCCCGATGCTCCCTCTGCCCACTTCCCTAACCTCCAGGACTGGCAGCCACCTAATCCCCTACCCTAGAAAACTGGCAGCTCCCTGAGGCTTGTCCCACCTCCTGAGGACAATCATCCTTATACCACTCTGGTGGTCCATTTGGGACAATAAAAATTTAGTCCTGGGCTTCCCTGGTGGCGCAGTGGTTGAGAGTCCGCCTGCCAATGCAGGGGACACGGGTTCGTGCCCTGGTCCAGGATGATCCCACATGCCGTGGAGCGGCTGGGCCCGTGAGCCATGGCCGCTGAGCCTGCGCATCAGGAGCCTGTGCTCCGCAACGGGAGATGCCACAACAGTGAGAGGCCCGCGTACTGCAAAAAAAAAAAAAAAAATTTAGTCCTTTTTGGCTCTATTAGGCTCTGGGGCCCAAGTCACTGTCATTCGAGGCAATTCCTCTAAATTCCCTAAAAGGAAGTCCTTTGCCTATAAATCAATCAAAGGTGTAAAAACCCATTCGGATGTAACTATTGGGACCATTCATCTCAAACAGCTAGCTACCTCTGGTGGTGCCCCCCTGGTTCTTCCTTTTCCTATTGCAGGCATGGATCCATTGACACAACACCATGCCCCATGGACTAAGCCCAAGCTCTTGGCTTTGCTGGTAGGACTCGCCAATTGGGCACCAGTGACTCTTTCTCCGGGTCAAGATGGTAAACATTCCCCAATACTGATGTAAACAGGGCACTGAAGGCCCATGTCCTATCATTAAAGATATGCTTGAGGGATTTCCCTGGTGGTCCAGTGGCTAAGACTCTGAGCTCCCAATGCAGGGGGCCTAGGTTTGATCCCTGGTCAGGGAACTAGATCCCACATGCAGCAACTAAGAATTAGCATGCTGCAACTAAAGATCCCGCACGCTGCAGTGAAAATCCTGCATGCCTCAACTAAGACCCGACACAGCCAAATAAACAAATATTTTAAAATCAATACATAGGACATCACTGGTGGTGCAGTGGTTAAGAATCCGCCTGCCAATGCAGGCCACACGGGTTCGATCCCTGGTCCAAGAAGATCCCACGTGCCGCGGAGCAACTAAGCCCGTGTGCCACAACTGAGCCTGCATGCCACAACTGAGCCTGCGTGCCACAACTGAGCCTGCATGCCACAACTACTGAAGCCCGCGCACCTAGAGCCCGTGCTCTGCAACAAGAGAAGCCACTGCAATGAGAAGCCCACGCACTGCAACGAAGAGTAGCCCCCGCTCGCCACAACTAGAGAAAGCCAGCATGCAGCAACGAAGACCCAACGCAGCCAAAAATAAAAATAAATAAATTTTAAATAAATACATACATAAATAAAGAAAGATATGCTTCAGCTGAGAGTCATTAGGCCCAGAGTCTCCTTTGCAATAGCCCCATGTGGCTGGTACTTAAGCCAGCCACTAATGATGGCGCCTCACCTTTGACAATGGAAACCTCAATGCTCAGGTTCTCCCGGCTTAAGGCTTCAACTCCTAATATCATAGAACTCATTGAAGACATACAACGGGTCCAGGAAGCATCCTCAGTACTCGTCAAACTACTCACCAGTTCTATTCTGTTCCCATTATGGAGGATGGGGACATGTTCCCCGGGGAGACCCACCACTCCCGCGGGCAGATTGATTTCCTCGGCCGCTGCCCCCTCCTGTCGACACACTCATCGCTGCTGACACGCAGGACCCCTCTGCTCGACCCCCGCCCGGGGTTCCTCCTCAAACAGACCTTTCCTGACTACATTTGTCTTGTGCCCTTTGCTCACTAGACATTATTGACTCTGACCCGGGCACCCACTTTGCTGGCCTCACCAAGCACGAGAACAGCGTATTTTCTTTCTTCTTTGGCCGTGCTGAGCCATGCCGAACAGCTCTGCGGATCTCAGTTCCCCCGACCAGGGACTGAATCCAGGCCAGCAGTGAAGCACTGAGCCCTAACCACTGGACTGCCAGGGAATTCCCAGAATGGCCTCCTTAAAGAGCCTCTCCTTATTTTGCTTTCAAGCAAGTGGTCCCTGAAATGGATCAAGCTAGGACCCCATCTTGCTTGATTCTCACCCCCTGGGCCTCCTTATCCCACATAACAATTACTACCCACCCCCCACCCCGAAGTTCCACTTTCAGTCATCTCCGGCAATCCTCAAGCTTCCACCCTCCAAGACAGTGTCCTTTTTATTCTGTCCTCTGACTCTACTCCCCGCTTCCGCTAGGGTTTTTCCATCATTTCATCATTTGCTTCACACTGGTGACCTGATCGAGGGCAGGTAGTCCCATGTGACCCCTCATCAGTGCATGTCCCCCAGGCCAGAAGCCCAGCAAGTTAGTGCGAAATCATTTCTTCTAAAGCCCTGACAATGGAGGGGTCACCTCCACGCTGGTCGCTCTCCCTGTTTATAGAGGGTGCAAGGGCTGGCAGATGAAATGAGATCTCCTACTAATTCACAGGAAGTAGAACTCATTGCCTGAGGACCAATCCCTGGCACAGTTTGGGTGCCTGAAAGAGGGAAAGAAACTCTCTGCTCGGTAGATTTGAGCCCAACTTGGAGACGAGAATATGGTGAGAAAGCTACAAGTCATGGCCATACCCCCATGCTAGACACTGTAACCCACAACCCACAGCTTTCTCCCCAAGCATCACCACTCAGCCGTTCATCAATATACAAATAGCTCAGCCACGGAACCTCCACCCCGCCCGCCCAAGCTCATCAAGCATCAGTGGCTGTGACTATTCTTATGACTTTGCACTGGCCCGGGTGATGGGGTTACTGGCAGACCCCTCGGGCCAACCATCATGCAGATCCAATGCTGGAACATACCACTCCGGCTTGCAATTGCACCACCAGGTGGAGAAGCAGGGAGTGTTGGAGAGTCCTACTGAGAGGGGCTCAGGCCACTATGCCACCCAGCCTGGGGCAACGGATGGAATCCCTTTATAGGCAGCTGGTCCTCTGGAAGCAGTGTCTGAATGACACTCGCCTCTGGATTCCTATACATGGAACATTGCTACCAGCTGGTCCTGCTACTGCCTGTACATAAAACCCCTCTGGTTATGGGGACCGTGATCTCATGGTTTCTCCTTTGCCCTCACGGATCGGTCCCAGGAAATAGCATTCCTAAGATCTGCTCTAGCCTGAAATATAAATGTGCACGGGATCTTCACGTGCTCTGGATGAGCTCCTTGGGAGGTGAAAGGGCAGCTGCCTATGCCATGGCCGAATGTGCCCCTGAAGACCCCGGGGAGCCCTTCACAGTTAGGTTCACTAGGGAGCAGTAGCAGATAGGCAGCTCAGTCCTCAGGGAAACCTCAGAGTCACATCAGGGTAGCCTACGACCAGCCCATGACCAGTACCCCAACCGACAGCCACATGGGAGGGTCGCCGGGGTGACCGCCTCTCCACAGCACCTCACCTCTGAGATGGACTCATCGCTGGAGAGGACACCATCTCAGACGACACGGCCCCAGCCCAAGTTCGCCGCTGGAGACGCCTATACCTCTTGCACCAGAGATGACACCCCAGGGACACACCACCACGTCAGAGATCTCACCACTTCACTTGCCCAGATGCTGAAATATTACCCAAATCTTCGAACAGATTCCCAGAGTCCCCGAGATCACTGACCTGTTTTCATGGCTGGACACTTTAAATTTGCGACAATAGCTACGAACAACATCACAGACTGTATGTTATTATAGGATTTGTACATTTAGGATTTAGAGGTGCTCTTTGTTGGTTACAATGTGCCCTCCCCCTAACTTATCTGCTACCCAGGCTGTTAGTTTCCTTTTACCACTGACTCTAATGCCTCAGCATCACAGGGTGGATTGTAGTGTAAGTGCCAGACAGTGAGGTGTTTTGTTTTGTTTTAATCGTTTGACCGCACTGTAAGGCATGTGGGATCTTAGTTCCCCAACCAGGGATCGAACTCAAGCCCCCTGTGTTGGCAGCGTGAAGTCTTAACCATGGGACTGCCAGGGAAGTCCCTGTTTGGTTGGTGGTTTTTTTAAATTCTAAAGCAAGTGCCTGATAAACTCTTGATTGCTGAGACACCCACTTCAGAGACAGCTACGTCACATAAACACGTTGCCAGTCGCACGACGAGGTAAAGAGTCAGCCCAACCCCACGTGATGCTGTCGCAGCTGGGCTGAAGACCAACTGTGGGAACCTCATTCGTGATTAGCAGCACTGCTTTGTGGCCTAAGCAGAGGAACGGCTCCTGCCTCATAAAGCCCACAGTCTAGTCTAGTAAACAGGTGAATCCAGTGGAGCATAATTAGTTTCTAGCAGAGGGGAATACAAGGCTTGTGAGACCTCGGGAGGAAGCATCTAACTCTGGTTGAGGCAAAGGAGGCCTGAGACAAATTGGAGGTGCCGCAGAATGCCAAGTTGTTTACTGAGGCCACTTAGCCTGCTGGTCGCCCGTCCTTGATTTCTTTCGATCACACAGATTGAGCAGGACCCCCAGTAGTGGTCCATCTATTCTGCCCCTGCGCTTCCAGGCCCTCCTAACCAACTCCATCACTCTGCGGGCCAGGACCCAGGTGCCCATCCCGCCCTGCCACCATCACGGTAACTGCATCCTCCTGGCAGCTTCTTGTAGCAGCGTCTCCTACCACCCAGGCTGGCCTAAAGAGGGCATCGGGGGTGAACTTCTCAGCCAGCCTGGTGCCCCTCCCCCCAGCACATTCCTTCCTACTCTGGTGCGCCTTCTGGGCCTTCCTGTGGAAGCCAGCCACTGGGCATACTGCTTTACACAGCACGGCCACCCTGTCACGCCCGCTTCTCTCAGCCTTAAATCCCTTCTTCCACCGTCTGACCTGGTCATTCTGGCATGTGGTCCTCATTTAGTGGGGTCTTCTAGCTTCTAGGAGCCATCCAGGCAGCAGGTAGGCAACCATCCCTGGGGGACCCAGCTAGGGTGTTAAATCCTGTCTCCTGGGAGAGGGCTCCCAAATCAGTAATCTCTCCCTTATCTGATTTTATGTTCTGACCCCACTTGATCCAGGGTTCACCTGGCCTTGCTGGCGAGGTCCTGCAGCTCCCTTGGGACACAGTTTCTTTCCTCTCTTGTCAGGCCCAGTACACCTCCAGGAGTGGAGGTGGGGCCTATGCTGAGGAGCCTGCGGTCCCGCAGGGCCCTGACCCTGGCCTGGCAGACCCGCCTAGGTTGAAGGTTTAACCTTTGGAGCCTGGCTGCTCTACGACTACACCCTGGACCCTGTGCTCAGCTTTCTCACCAGGGAACCTCGGAGGTTGGGCAGCTCTTTCAGTGCTCCCAAGGAGGCTCTCTGGCCTTCACGCCTAGCTTTTAATTGGCTATGAACCACTCTCAGCTTTTCCTTTTCTCTTTCTGAAGCCTGAATTGTGCTTAGCAACAGCTACACCGTTTCACCAGCCTTACAGTTTCTCCCTCCACCCCCCGTATTTCACCAACTCCTGACATATGGAAAACCCACTAGTGAATTCTCTCCCACCAGACTACCATCCCAGTTTGTCAGGGGTGGAAGTTTGAACAATTTCATTGTTACCTTGTGCTGCGGGCGGTGCCGCCCCTACCAAGGGGGAAGGTGTCCTCATGGCCACAGCCGGCAGAGAGCGGTCCAACTCCAGAATCCCGTCCTAGCGCCTGCTTTCTGGAGTCCACCCACTCCTGGTACCAAGAGTCACAATTCGAGCTTCCGGGGAGCAGACTCTGAGATGAAGGTCAGCACCAGGAAGTGTATCAGGGAGTGCTTCCGGGATCAACACCTGGGAAGGGAAGGGATGGACCTTTAAAACCCAGCTGACCAATCAGGGATGTGGGCCGCCCAGAAAGGCAGCATGACCTTGGTCAGGATGATTCTCTGCAGCTGAGGAAATTGCCAGAGAGGACTGACAGCTGAGGGCTGTCTGTGGGCAACACTCCCTACAGCTGGGGTGTGGGTCAGCGCTGGCGGGGGTCTGGGCAGCTCATCACTGTGTCCGCTAGCTGTGGGTACAGATGTCGGCTGATAAGTGACTGGTGAACGATGTGACACTCTCCAGATGTGAACGATGACCATCCTCTTCTGATCGGTCCAGACATTTCAGTTAAATAGGAAGCCAGGTCATCTGTGGACAGAGAAGGTTGTCCATATGCCCTAATTGTGCCTAAGGAAGAATAGGAACACCGTATATGGGCCAAGTGAATTAAGTCAGAAAGAGAAAGATAAATGCCATATGCTATCACTTATATGTGGAATCTAAAATATGACACAAATGGGGCTTCCCTTGTGGCACAGTGGTTGAGAGTCCGCCTGCCGATTCAGGGGACATGGGTTCGTGCCCCAGTCCGGGAGGACCCCCACATGCCGCAGAGCGGCTGGGCCCATGAGCCGTGGCCGCTGAGCTTGTGCGTCCGGAGCCTGTGCTCTGCAGCGGGAGAGGCCACAGCAGTTAGAGGCCCCCGTATCGCAAAAAAAATAATAAAATAAAATAAAATATGACACAAATGAACCTATCTATGAAACAGAAACAGAATCACAGACATAGAGAACAGACTGGTGGTTGCCAAGGGGGAGGTGGGTAGGAGAGGGATGGAGTGAGTTTAGGGTTAGCAGGTTCAAACTATTATGTATAGGATGGATAAACAACAAGGTCCTACTGTATAGCACAGGGAACTATATTCAATATCCTGTGATAAACCATAATGGAAAAGAATATGAAAAAGAATATATACATGTATAACTGAATCACTCTGCTGTACAGCAGAAATTAACACAACATTGTAAATCAAATATACTTCAATTAAAAAAATTTTAAATAAATAAATAGTAAAAAAAAAAAAAAAGAATACTGTATGGGGCAGCCTCAGCAGGGCCCATTAAGCACACCTTGCCCTACAGAGGGTCTGTTTGCAAACTGAGACAGACTGCCAATTCATCATGGAATTTTTTACTATACTTTTCAGTGTAACGCCTAAGTGGAAACCACTTGGGTATGCAAATTTACTTTTTCAACTGCAATATTTTATGAAATTTAAATACAGATCAAGTATTCCTGATGAAAATTTAGCATCCTAATTGAGATGTGCTGTAAATGCAAGTTACACACTGGACTTCAAGGACCTAGTATGAGAAAAAGAATGTAAAATATACCATTAATAATTTTAAAACATGTTGAAATGATAATAATTGGATATACTGAGTTAAATAAAATATATAAATAAAATAAATTCACCTATTTCTTTTAATTTTTTTTAGTAAGGCTATGAGATCACCTAAAATCACCCATTTGGCTCACGTTACATTTCTAAGTCAGAAGCCAGGCACAGACTTGCAGTTCTCATATGGGCCACGAGGTGGCGATCTTATCCCGGGATTGCGGTTTTCAGACTCCAGGGGGAGGGTTGGCAAAATGGTTGGCAGAGGTGAAGGCAGGTCTTGCTAGTGAGTGAAAAAGTAACTTAACCAGGCTTGTGTTTGCTAGTGCATTTTTATACGCATCACATCCCACATTCATTTGCATGTAAATGGTTTTGATGTAGATATAAAATGCTTGTACTTTCCTCTCCAAGTTTGAGGGGTTCCCCCGCCCCAAACCTCCAGTGTTCCTTAAAACACCGGGCTTTAAATAATATTTTAAACACTTTACTTTGTGACCCCCACTCCCCTGCCCAACGCTTCTCTCTCATTTTTCTTTTCTCCCTTTCACATGTTCATTCTCCAAATCAGGTTCCGCTATCTGGGGGCTTTCTACCGTGTCCTTAGTAATTAAATGGTATGTGTAACCTTAATTTCAACATATTATGACCCACTATCAGAACACCTAAAATTCCACCAGGAAGGGAAAGATATTAGGAAGAATACTGAAAGGGAAATGCAGCAGGGAGGCCATTGCCATTCCTTCCCAGATGCCCGGTTAGTGTGGACTACCAGCTGCTTCCCAAAGACTAGCCTTGTAGAAACTCTAGAGGGAAAGAAACATCAAGAAATGGGACCTGGGAGAGGATGATGTGAACCGGGGTTGTGCATGACCGACGTGTGGTGCCGTGACTGATGGCGGAGGCTATAGGTCTGACTGTGGGAGGATTAAATGGGAAATGAACTGTTGTAATTCTGTCTGCTTCTCCCCTAAACCCAGTGCTTTGGGGGCAATAGATGCCTGCTCCAGGCCCATCTATGACAGAGAGTACAGGAATCGTCGGGATAAATGGGTCTTACAGAAATGTGCAGTGAAGAACCAAGGAGGATAGAAAGACCATCTCCACAGTCCCACCCTGCCTTCCCAATGCCCACCTCCGGGGACTGCACAGCCTGGCCGAGACTCCTGCCTTCCAGAAAGCTCCATGGGCCAAGCTGCCTCCAGCAATTTGTCCCTGGGCTCTACCCCAGGATGAAGTCCTGAGCAGGGAGGATGAGATACAAAGACTCAGCTTCCTGAGAGGGGCTTAGCTGGGGTACTGGCGGTCTGGAAAGGGAGCAGTAACACCTCCCCTTAGTGGGTGACAGGGACCACTGCAGCCCCACGTCGCCCAGGCCACACAGAGAGACATGTGCAGACAGATGCTTTTATTGGGGACTCTCAGGGTTGGGATGGCAGGAGCCCTGGGCTCAGTTGGTGGCCAGGATCTGCTGCACCCAGGGGATGAGGGCAGTAACACGGGTGTACACAGCAGGTGTTGATATGGAACAAGTGCCACTGCCCCAAGACACGATGCCCACCAGGGTCCAGGCCCCATCCTTCTTGCAGACCAGGGGGCCACCAGAGTCGCCCTGCAGGAGGAGATAGGACTTGTATTCAAGCCTGAAAGGGAGTACCAGGGCCCTGGTGTGCCCTGACCTGGCAAGTCCAGGGGTGCAGACAAAGCACAAGTGGGGGCCCAGTGGTTGTGCACAAGAGACTCAGATCTGCTCAGATGGCAGCCCCAGCCCTGCCACCTACTCCTGGAGGGCCTGGGGCAGGTGGCTTATCCTCTCAGCCTCCCCATCAGCTGTAAAACAGGCTGAAGCGTCCAGCTCGTGGGGTTGGTGTGAGATTAAATACGCCTGGGAAGCCCCACACCACACCTGGCCAGAGCCGGCCCTCACCAGGGGCATCTGGTCCAGCGCTTCACTGGGGCACTGGGCAGGGCATGAAGTTAGACAGGTCATGGCAGAGAGGAGTGGGCCTCCTGGCCTGGCCAGGGGAGGCACGGGCAGTGAGGGCGGGCAGGGTGGCGGGGCCAGGCCGTACCATGCAGGAGGAGACGCCGCTGGCGCCCGCACAGATCATCACGTCGGTGATCTTGCTGCCCCAGTACTTCTTGCAGTCGGCGTTGGACACGATGGGCAGGGTCGCCTGCTGCAGCTTGTCGGGGGTCTTGAGAGCTGGAAGGACAGAGGGCGTGGGGTCGGGGCCCCTCATGCCACCAGCCCGCCCCTGGGGAGAAGAGACCAGGGCCCACCCTCCCGCAGGGTCCCAGTCTTCCTCCATCGTGATGACCGCAGACACCGAGCTTCGAACCTTCCCTGACACCTTCAGGGAGTCTGGGACGCGGCTCCTCTGCGATTCCACACCAGGCAGCGGGGACTGTGCTCCCAGCAGCTGCTGCAACAGGTCCTGCCTCGGAGCCCCGTGCGCTTGGGGCCCTGCCAGCCACTGTGTGCGGGTGGAGGGGCCGTCCTTCCCCCCTCAGGGAAGGGGATGCACGTCTTTCTGACGGGGGACACCGGAGGGGACCCCCGAGGGAGCCCCTCCCTCCTGCTGCCCTTTCCCAGCTGCTTCTGTCCTGTTACGGGACCAGCCGGGGGCCGTGGCCGGGGCAGAAGAACTCAGGACTCTGAGGAAGAACCTGCGGAGGGAGCAGCGCTGGGGGGGTGGGGGGGGCGGGGGGGCCGGGGGGGGGCACCTGGGCGCTCAAGCCCGAACCCGACCAGGACACTGGACTCCGGGCCCAGACTTCAGGGGCGTTAGACACACCCGCCCTCCTCAGCCTGGAGGGAAATACGGGCTGTACCTCTCCTTGCAGGTGAGAGGGGGCGAGACTTGCTGGTACTTAGGTGTTTCTTCAGAAACTGTTTACGTATATATTATTAACCCTCATTTTTATTCATGTCTGGTAGGCTTTTAATTAAGAGCGTTTTAAATAAAGAAATGGAAAGATTGATGACTGTATAGGAATTTAGACCAAAACATTTTTTAAGGAGCCATATGTGTCCCACCTGGAGACTCCTGCGGCTCAGGCAGCCCCTACCCCGGACACGCCTCGTGGATGGAAAGGCCACGGCCCGCTCACCGTTGTACTTGGTCTTGCCCCAGCCCGTGGTGGCGCACAGCGTCCCGGCGGGGAAGTCGTCGTTGGCGCTGGGCAGGCACACGGCGGACACGGTCTCAGAGAAGCGCGCGGGCGTGGCCAGCTTCAGCAGGGTGATGTCGTTACGGACGGTGAGCATGCTGAACTTGGGGTTCTTGAAAACCTGCAGGTGGGGCCCAGAAAGATGAGGTGAGGCCCTGGGTTAAGTCGGGGATCTGCAGGTTTCAAGGAGACCAGCTCCTTTCCTGGCGATCCATTCAGCGGAAACAGACCCATTGGAGCCCGGAATGAGAATCCTGAGACCGGCCTCATCCGCGCTTGGCTCCTGTCTCTCAAGCGGCCGAAGGGCCTTCGTCCCCCTGCCCCTGCCTGCAGCCCCGCGGCTGATCCCGGGCCGGCCCAGCAGGGCCTGGGCATACCTTGGCAATCTTCAGGACCTGGACGTTCTCGGCGTCTGAGCCCTGGTCAAACTCCCCGGCCACCACCAGGTCAGAGGTTCTGGGGGAATCACATGGGGGTTGAGGACTGAGAATGTGCCCTACTCCTCTCCCCCACCCCAGACTGGAGCCCGAAGCAGAACCCTGAGCCCGGGCCCTCACTTGACCCCGCAGTGGGCGGCGGTGACCACCCAGTCCTCGCTGATGAGGGAGCCCCCGCAGAAGTGGAAGCCGGTGCGGTCCTAGAGGAAGATCGGAGGGTTAGCCCCGCCCGGACACCAGCAAAACCAATCTGGGCAGCAGCCCCCAGCTAGGCTGATGTCCCAGTGCATCCCCCTACTCGTGTGCAGAATCCTCCCTCACCTGCAGGGACACCTGCCAGGGCCAGGAGCCGGGGACAGCCTCCTCCCCGTTGACGATCCTGGACAGGCCACTCAGCACAGGGTCGATGGCAGGGACCCCGCAGCCTGAGGGGGGTGAGGGGACGGGGGAGAAGGTTTGAGACCCAGAGCCAGTCTGCAGAAATCCTGGTTTGTAGCTCAGCTGCCCAGGCTGACTCAGGACCCTCTGCCACACTCCCCCCTCCTCCAAAAAACTTCTCCTGGTGCCTTCCACCTGTGGGCTCAAGGATCCCCGCACACAGCCTGCTGACCCCAGTGTCCCATCCAGGGATGCAGAGGAACAGGGCTGCTCCCACCCAGGGCCACCCTGCCTGAAAGAGCAGAAAACAGGCTGAGTAATCAGACTATCCTGCCTGGACTCCTAGGCCTACCCTTCCTTGCTGTGAAGCCTCAGACCAGTCACTGAATCCCTGATGTTCATTTTCCTCAGTAAACTGGGGAGCAAACAATCTCACCTCACAAGTCAAAGCTCACCCATTAGATTGGTGGGGCCTGGGGGGTATGGAATTAAAATCTGATAACCCCAGCCCCTGGGGAACCCAGAATTCTGACAGCCGATGGGAGTATGTTTTACACTGAATTCACTAGTCCCAGAGATTTCAGGAACTCTTCATTGTATAAAGTTTTAGTTAATTATTTAATACAACGGGACTTTGATTCCACGCCGTAAAAGGACACATTGAGGAAACTGAAAACAAAGGACCTGAATTGTCACAAAACAATGAGGAAAGTCAGGTGTACTTAATGTGTCCCTGACGCATTTGCTGTGTCAGGACCAGGTGAGTTCTCAGCACCTGCATACAGGTTTTACAATTTGGCGACAGTAAGGAAAGTTGGGCAGGTACAGCCCTTACGACCAGCCAGGCCACCCGGGGGTCACGCAGGCCTCGCCGCATGCCCGGACCGGCATCCTGCCCGTGGGGACAGGGGGATGCACCAGCCACTCACTGAAGGTTGTTATCACCAAAACATATGTCATCAACATAATCCATTTTTTTGTAATAGCAAGAAGATTAGAATATCAGCTGTGATGTATTCACACAGCTGAGTGTTTTACAGCGATTAAAGTGGACGAGCTGGGTCTTCATATTAACTGGGATAAATCTAAAACCACCCGGGTGGGAAAAGGCATGGTATAAACCTGATGTAGCGGATAATACAGTTCATGTAAGTTTTTACAAATGTTATATACTGTGTTGATGGACTTACGAATGTGTAGTAAATTTGTAAAATCCCACACAAAAACGACACACAGTGAGCTCAGAATAGGGATCAGCTTCCGAGGACGAGAGGGGACTTTAGCTGAATCTGTTTTATGTTTTAAAAAGAAATACCTGGAGCAAGTCGGGAAAAAGATACCATTTGCTAAATCCCAATGGAAGGTACATTGGTGTCATATTAGTTTTTACTATTTCGTCTTTTTTTAATAGAAAATAAAACGCTTAGCAAGTGCCCAGAACAGTCAATAAAAACCCCAGGTGGAGGCCGCGGGAGGGCTCTTGCTACCACACCCTTCTCTGCCCACAGCTCCCCAACTTGAGCCACTTCTGGGGCCTCAGATCTCGGTGCGGCCCAGACTGGCCTTTTCCACCTTCCAGTGCAGGGTGTGAGGGCTCAGAAAGCTCCAGAAGGACCCCTCTCCTCCCCGCAGGCTCGATTGCCCGTCGGGGTGTGAGGCTCAAGGGAGCAGGGAAGGGGGCTCAGATCTCACTCTTGGTCAGGCCCCCAGGTTGCTCCGGACAGAGCCCCTCCAGCCTCTGATGGGGCTTGGCTGCGGTGTCATTAGGGGCTCAGGGAACTACTCCTCAGCCCCCTCCCAGACCTGGCTGGCGCCCCTTGCCCCAGCACTCACCGAAGGCGGCCCCCAGGAGGGCAAAGCAGGAGAGGAGCCAGAGAAAGGCCATGCTGCTACAGTCAGGGAGATACGGGGCACCTGCCCCAGCGGCTCCTTTTACATCCCCTGGGACCCCACAGGCCCAGCCCAGCCAGAGAGGCCTGAGAGCCACCCTCCTGTTATCCAGGAACCTTGGGCGATAAGCGGGACGGGGGCGGGGGGACCGAGCCCCCTTCGAAGCCTGTACTGGCTCTTAGCCAGGGACATCCAGCCCCTGGAAAAAGGGCAGCTGCCCTGGCACAATGTCACCCAGGAACCTTGGCAACGCCTGGCATCCCCAGGACACTGCAGGCAAGGCCAGTGTCCAGGCTGGGAGCTCAGGCCCTGCATAGCCCAGCTCTGCAACCAGAATGCAGGACCGGGGGCTCTGCCACTCCCAGTGCACCAGGGAGGATTCCCAGCTCCTCAGTATAGGCAACCCCACCGTGGGGTCCAAAGAATCCCAGCTGGTCATCACTGGGGGCCTCGCGTTCTCATCCAAGAGGGTTTTCAATGTGAGACTCGGGATGGGACTTCCCTGGTGGCCCAGTGGTTAGGACTCCGTGCTTCCACTGCAGGGGGCACAGGTTCGATCCCTGGTCGGGGAGCTAAGATCCCACACGCTGTGATCCTACATGCCTCGCAGCGTGGCAAATAAATAAATAAATAATCTTTTTTGAAGTGTAGTATCATACAGAGACGCTGTGTCATCCAGAGGGTCACCTTGAAACCAGCCCAGCCAAGCAGCTTCAGAGCCTGCATGAGGACACATGTAGACATGAAGGAATCGCCCCCATGGGTGGCTGTGGGCGGGTCACAGGCTGGCAAACATGCTGACTGGCTGTCTCTTATCTGCTGCTGAGCTCAACCGAATTCTCTTCTCCTGTGATAATTCTCAACTTAAGGAACTGGTCACTGCATAACGCTTGAGTTTCATATAAAACGGGGCTTTGATTTCACACCATCAAATGACACATGGAGAAAACAGAAAAACGATTTTCATTGTCACAGAACAATGAGAAGAGGACAGATGTAGGTAACACACCCGGTGATGCATTTGCCGTAAGTGGAGGCCAGAAGACTTGTCAGCAGCATGGGCACAAGTTCCTTCTCTCCCCTGGGACAGCGCCTGATCTGGACACTGGAGCACCCACGGGAAGAGAGCACAGGGCACCCCTGCCCTCATGGGTCCAAGACCCCAGTGAGAGACACAGACATGAAACAAACAAGAAAAGAACAGGATGAGTCTGAGAAACCTGGAGAGGGTCCGGAAAGCTGCTGCTCTGGCCAATCCAGTCTGGGCCTCACTGCTGAGCCGGTTTGAGAAGGAAAATGTGCCGACTGGATGAACTGCATCTACTTCCAAGGCCTCCTGGGCTCTGTGGCCACAGGGCCATGGTCATCTAGGGAGAAGGGGGTCAGAGCAAGCAGGACAATGTCACAGGTCTTGATTTGGACTTGATTAGTTTTGAAGTTTTGTCTCTGAGTTGTAACTTTAGTTTTGTTTTTGAGTTGTAAATTTAATTTTGTTTTAGAGTCGTGTGTTCTCTGCAGGGGGATGTGCAAACTATTTAACCACTGTTGAGCAGAAGCTCTGACCAGGGAGAACAGTGGCTTCGGCAGGGACTGGCCCGCGGAGGCCCCGAACCCTGTTCTCTGGGGGAGGGCGGAGACAGCCAAATTTCAGGGGGCAAACAGACTGGGGCCAGCAGCTGCTTGGTAACCGGGTCTGAAGCTTTTTGATATTTTAACAGACTGGGTTCAGGCCAGGGATGTCAGCCCTGGCTTTGAGCATAAGGAATCTATATTGAATTCCAGGCCAAGGTAATTTATGTAAATATTAACATTTGCTGTTTTGTTTTGTATTTCCTTCACTCATTCCAAGCAGGTAGAAAAGACATTTGTATTTTCCTCACCTCGGGGACTTTTCCAGAGCAGGAAACGGAAGCAGCCTGAGGTCACTGGCTCTTGGCGGAGTAGAGTACAGGAGGGATATGGCCTTGGAGGGTATGTCACAGGGGAGTGAGCGTTTCCATGGCCCACAGAGATTTGTGCACATTTGCTGGTGTGCTTTTTACTTTGAAAGATCCCGTTTTGCCCCACCCATCCCCTCGTTCAAACCAGACCACGAGGTGAGTACTCCCTGGGAGCAGGGTGACCATCCTGTCACAAGGAGGGACAGCCTTTGCCACTCATCTAAAGCCATCTCCCCATTCTTGTCCCCGTGGAGGGCTCCCCTGAAGGGTCAGCTCTGGGGGTGGCGGGGAGAGAGCTCTGATGAACATAATCCCGTGGAGGCAAAGAGGTGAGGGGAGACCCAGCCCTTCTCTTCTCCTGCACTTTGGCTGAGTCCTGAGGGGATGCGGTGCTTGGCGCCTTGGCCGACATCTTGAGACCAGAGAAAAAAGACCTTGACCAGAACCACACCATCGCCCAGTGCTGAGCGAAAGCCAACAACTGCACACCTCCAGATCCCTGCTGTGTGAGAAAAGCAAACCACTGTTGTTTAGCCACTGTTAGCCACCTGCTCTATTACTAACAGCATCTTAAGTGATACAGAACAGCTGTAAGAATGGTTGTGGATGTCTTCCGTTTTCCCCTTCAGATCCACTCTCCATCCTTTTCCACCTTGCTGGCCTACAGCAAGACTGACCCTCAGGGACGAGACTGCAGAACAGCTTCCAGGCTCTCAGGCTTCCTGTTGGGGTCAGAGCCGGAGACGGGGGAGGAGAGAGAAGTCGGGTATTTATTCTCTGGGTTCCCTCCCTGGGAGGCTGCTGTGGGCTGGCTGTCTCCCTCTGCAGAGGCCACGGACTGCTCGGCTCCTTTCCAGTGGCCCTGTCTGCACAGCCACCCTTGCTGGGTTCCACAACTGCTCCCGCTGTGTCCCTTCAGCTCTAGGTGTGTCCCCATTGTTGCTAGAACCCTGTGCACCTCACCATCCTTTGTTGGTTCCCTAAACCCTGCCCACACCTTTGTAAAAATTCCCTTTATTCAAACTTTCCTCAAATAACCCAGTTTGAACATGCCACCTTTTCTCAGGCACGACCATGACTGATACAGTAACCATGGCCCCAGGACCACTGAACACGGGATTCTGGGATTGGTTAGCTCACACACTGGAGTGGTCCATGGACAACTTTGCTGGGGAAGATGAGACCTGGTGGCCCATGGCACGCAGTGGCATCACAATTACTCAGATTAACACGGGAGGTGGCAGAGGCTGAAGTGCAGGTGGGAACAGGCCCTGGCGGTCATGTGGCTGGGGCACTAAGTTCCTACAGCATCAGTGGTGATTATAAATATTGAGGAGTCATACAGATGGTCAATGAGCACATAAAAGAGTGATCAAAATCACCAGTCTTTAGGGAAATGCAAATCAAAACCACAGCGAGGTATTAATTCACACTCATTAGGATGGCTAATATAAACAACAACAAAAAAAAGAAAAAAGAACAGAAATTAATAAGAATTGGAGAGGATGTGGAGATATTGGAACCCTTGTGCACTGTTGATGAGAATGTAAAATGGTGCAGCCACTGTGGAAAACAATATGGTAATTCCTCAAACAATTAAAAATAGGGCTTCCCTGGTGGCACAGTGGTTGAGAGTCCGCCTGCCGATGCAGGGGACATGGGTTCGTGCCCCGGTCCGGGAAGATCCCACATGCCGCAGAGAGGCTGGGCCCGTGAGCCATGGCCGCTGAGCCTGCACGTCCGGAGTCTGTGCTCCGCAATGGGAGAGGCCACAACAGTGAGAGGCCTGCGTATCGCAAAAAAAAAAAAAAAAATTAAAAATAGTTTTACCATATGATCCCACAATTCCACCACTGGGTATATACTCAAAAGAATTAAAAGCAGGGTCTCAAAATGATATTTGTACCCCCATGTTCATAGCAACACTATTTACAGTAGCTAAAACATGGAAGCAACCCAAGTGTCCATTGACTTATGAATGAATTTTAAAAATGTGGTATATATATATATATATATATATTTATACACACACACACACACACACACACACACACACACACACACAATGGAATATTATTCAGACCCAAAAAGGAAGAAAATTCTGACATATGCTGCATCATGGATGAGCCTGGAGGACATTATGCCAAGTGAAATAAGCTAATCACAAAAAGTCAAATACTGTATGATCCCACTTACATTAGGTACTTAGAACAGCCAAATTCAATGCTAGTTGCCTGGGGCTGGGGGGAGACATTTCTCCAAAGAAGACATCCAGATGGCCAATAGGCATATGAAAAGATGCACAACATTGGGCTTCCCTGGTGGCACAGTGGTTGAGAGTCCGCCTGCTGATGCAGGGGACACAGGTTTGTCCCCCGGTCCGGGAAGATCCCACATGCCACAGAGCAGCTGGGCCCGTGAGCCATGGCCACTGAGCCTGTGCGTCCAGAGCCTGTGTTCCGCAACGGGAGAGGCCACAATAGTGAGAGGCCCGCGCATACCGCAAAAAAAAAAAAAGATGCACAACATCGATAATTATTAGAGAAATGCAAATCAAAGCTACAATAAGGTACCACCTCACACTGGTCAGAATGGCCATCATTAAAAAGTCTACAAATAACAAATGCTGGAGAGGGTGTTGAGAAAAGGGAACCCTCCTACACTGTTGGTGAGAATGTAAATTGGTGTAGCCACTATGAAAAACAGTATGGAGGTTCCTCAGAAAACTAAAAATAGAATTTCCATATGATCCAACAATCCAACTCCTGGGCATATATCTGGACAAAACTATAATTCAAAATGATATATGCACCTCTATGTTTATATCAGCACTATTCACGATAGCCAAGACATGGAAACAACCTAAATGTCCACTGACAGATGAATGGATAAAGAAGATGTGGTACATATATACAATGGAATATTGCTCAGCCATAAAAAAGAACAAAATAATTCCATTTGCAGCAACATGGATGCAGCTAGAGATTATCATACTAAATGAAATAAGTCAGAAGCAGAAAGGCAAATAACTACCATATGCTATCACTTATACGTGGAATCTAAAATATGCCGCAAATGAACCTATCTACAAAAGAGAAGCAGACTCACAGACATAGAGAACAGACTTGTGGTTGCCAAGGGGGAGGGGGAGGGGATGGGGGAGGAATGGAGTGGGAGTTTGGGGTTAGTAAATGCAAACTATTACATATAGAATGGATAAACAACAAGGTCCTACTGTATAACGCAGGGAACTATATTCAATATCCTGGGATAAACCATAATGGAAAGAATATAAAAAAAGAATGTATAGGGATTTCCCTGGTGGCACAGTGGTTACGAATCCACCTGCCAGTGCAGGGGACATGGGTTTGAGCCCTGGTCCGGGAAGATCCCACATGCCGCACAGCAACTAAGTCCGTGCGCCACAACTACTGAGCCTGCGCTCTAGAGCCCGCGAGCCACAGCTACTGAGCCCGCATGCCACAACTACTGAAGCCCGTGTGCCTAGAGCCCGTGCTCCGCAACAAGAGAAGCCACCACAATGAGAAGCCCGTGCACTGCAACGAAGAGCAGCCACAGCTCGCCATAACTAGAGAAAGCCCGTGTGCAGCAACGAAGACCCAATGCGGCCATAAATAAATAAATTAATTAATTAATTTTTTAAAAAAGAATGTACATATGTATATAACTGAGTCGCTTTGCTGTACAGCAAAATTAACACAACATTGTAAATCAAGTCTACTTCACTTAAAAAATTAAATAAATATTACAAAAAGATATTTGTACACCCATATTTATAGCAGTATTATTTACAGTAGCTAAAACGAGGAAGCAACCCAAGTATCCATCGACCAATGAATGAATAAACCAAATGTGGTATATACATAAACAATGGGGTATTATTCAGACCCAAAAAGAAAGAAAATTCTGACATATGCTACATCATGGATGAACCTGGAGGACATTAGGCCAAGTGAAATAAGCTAATCACAAAAAGACAAATACTGTATGGTTCCACTTATTCCAGGTACTGAGGATAGTCAATTCGATGCTAGTTGCCTGGGGCTGGGGGTAGGAGAGTTATAGATTAACGGATATAGAGTTTCAGTTTTGCAAGATGAGAAGAGTTCTGGGGGAAGGGGCAATATAGGGGTAGGGGATTAAGAGGTACAAACTATTATGTATAAAATAAGTTCCATGGGGGATTTCCCTGGTGGTCCGGTGGTTAAGACTCCTCGCTCCCACTGCAGGGGGCACAGGTTCAATCCTTGGTCAGGGGAACTAAGACCCTCCCCCCATGCCGTGGCAGGGAGGTCGGGGGGAAGAAAAAACAAAAAAGCTACAAGGACACATTGTACAACATGAGAAATACAACCAATATTTTACAATAACTATAAATGGAGTATAACCTTTAAAAATTGTGACTCACTATATTGTACACCTGTAACATACAATATTGTACATCAACTGCACTTCAATTAAAAAAGAGTTCTGGAGATGGATGGCGGTGATGGTTGCACAACAATATGAATACACTTAGTACATTCCGAGCTGTCCACTTAAAATGATTAAGATGGTAAATTTTATATTATATGTATTTTAGCACAATTTTGAAAATTGAAAAAAAAAACAGTGAGGTATCCCTTCACACCTATAATTTTTTAAATGGAAAATAAGTTTTGGCAAGGTTGTGGAAAAATTGGAATCCTCATACATTACTGGTGGGAATGGAAAAGTGATGCTACAAGTGATGCTGACTGACCCCCAGGCTATAGCAAGCTCTGAATGAACAGCCTCTACTCATTCTCATTTGGGTGGTCTTCACTGATTTCTACAAAGGCCAAGCTCCTGTTGGTGGCCTCCCCCTTGCATATCGCCCTTCCCAGGGGCCAGGTAACCACTCTTGCGTTTCCAGGCCCACTGACCCTAGCCCTAAACTGACCTGCAGCTCCTTATGGTTTCCCTAAGCCCTGGCCACACCTTTAGAAACAGTCTCTTTGTTAGACTCTCCAGTGAGACTCCTGGCAGAATAAAGGATCGAAATTCAAATTTCATTCTCTAATGGAAAAATAAAGAAACCTACATTTCTTTCCTGCCTATGTTTAGGGCTGAGAATCACTTCATTACAAGGAGTAAAAAGGGAGTGGGGTGGGGGAGGGGTAACAGCCCAAATGTCCTAGCCGGAGAACGGGTGCATAAAGTGTGGTGTGCTTATGAAGTGAAACACCACTCAGCAGTAAGAAGGAACACACTGCTGATACACGCAGGAACACAAGTGAATCGCAAAACCATTTGGTGGAGTGAAAGAATCCAGACACAGACAGTATACACCATACTGTATGGTGGGGGTGATGATATTTTATATCGTGGTTGTGGCGTTTGTTACACTATAGTATGTATATGTCAAAATTTATCCATCTCTTCACTTAAGATCTGTGCATTTCACCATGTGTAAATTATACCTTCAATATATCTTATTTTTAGTAAAACAGAGGGTTGGGATTTGACCCCCTCAGTGGCAAGACTTCAAAAGGAGTAGCTCCTTCATCTAAGAAAACTGACTTCTGAGTTCCTGCCTCGAAGAAGATGGCACAGGCTCAGAGATGCGGGTCCTGGAGGGACGCATGCGCACTGCCCCGCCGCCCAGTCAGGACCTGGAACCCTGACACAACACCACTCCCAAGGCCAAATCCCAGGAGGTGGCTGGGCAGGGATTGGACTAGGGCCCCCTACTCCAAGCAAAGCTCTTTCCCCAAACCCAGGCTGCCTGGGAGACAGCCGACCCCATGAGGGTCCCCGTGCATTGGGTCATCTCCTGAGTGACCTTCTTTGATTTACACCTGTTCGTGGGCTGATTTCAGCACTGCCCATTAAACACACTAGACGCCACATACCTGCAACGAGGTAACAGGTACAGAGTGAAGGTTTTCTGACTTGGCAGACAACCCGCGAACAAGGCTGTACCTTCTCCCTGGGAGTTTGCATGAGCAGAGATGGCTGGGCTCCAGGCGTCTAGAGATGAGGCAGGGTTCCAAACCCGAGGATGGGAGAGAAAAGTATCAGCGACAAAGTGAACCCAGGAAAATGCTCTTTACTGTAAACTTGATTGGCTAAACAACTTCTGGGTCCAGAGATCTATCGACTCATCCATGGCCCTCTGGTTGATGCCGGCTTTGCCGCTGGCCAGCCATAGCCAAGGCTGAACTGCTGCCTACAAGGAGGCGCTCACGGCCAGGTCCGGGGCCGGAAGGGCGGTGGGCCTTCTAAAGGGAGCGAACAGAGCGGGCAAAGGCCCAGAGGCAGGAAGTTCAGGGTCCGGCGTTTTGGAGAATGGGGGGCACCTAACACTCTGAGCTTAAGCGTTCTTCCTCGGGGTCGGGCGTTCTGCGGAGTGCGCAGTCTCTCTGGTCGAAACGCCAGGCGAGGGGGCGGGGCGGGTGGAGGTCCGCGCGCCCGGCCGCAGTCAGCTTTGGCCCCGCCCCCAGCAGGAGTGGAGCACCTGCGGGGGCCGCCTTCCCCGCCCCCACCCGCAGCTGCGCGAGTTCCCAGGTCTCTGGCAACCGTGAGCAGGGGTCGCTGGGCGGGCAGGACCCGGGCCAGCTGTCGGCTCCCAAGGCCACAGCAACGGGTTCGAGCCGCCGCGTGCCCTCCGTCACCGGCCACGCCCCTCCCCCACTCAGGCCCGGCGGCTGCCACCTCGCATCTTGGCAGACACTCGGGACAGCCCTGTACCTTCACCAGGGCCCTCCTCTGTCGGACCCTTGGCCTCTCCGCCCTACCTCGTGTCCTCTCGGCTCTTGGTGCCACCCAGGCTCCCTCCACCAGGCCTTTGCCCTCCCTGTTCCCTCTTCCTGGACACCGTCTCCACCCAGATAGCTTGGCAAACTCTTGGGTAGCAACTTAATGTCCCCTTCGGAGTGAGGCCCTCCTGCCTCGGTATTAATAATAATAATAATAATAACAGTGATAATGATAACTCCTTAGCTGGTAGTAATGTATATTTTACTTTTTTTTAACTCTTTTCCATAAACTCCCCAACCCTTTCCCACCTAAGCTTGTAAGTCAGGAATTTGTGTTTCTTTCTTTTGTTTGTTCTGTCCCAGCAGGGGCCTGGTAAGCGCTGGTTGATGGGATGGATGGAATTGCACAAGTGGTGGGTTTCGTACAGATGGCGCCACACTCTGCATCCTGTTTCGTGCCCTGCTTTCCCACCTAATGCACTGTGGCCATCCCTCCCTGTTATTGGCAGTCTTCTAGATGCACAAAGGGACCCCACAGGCAAGTCAAGAAGGAGAAGTACCAGGTCTGACCAGCGTGGACTGTGTTAGGCCTGGTCCCAGCACACTCAGTATGGACTGTGCCCTTTCACAAAGCGGGACCCTTGCTCTAAGGATCCCCATTTTACATATTTAGAAATGGGATCAGAGAGGGTAACTTGCCCAAGGCCCCACAGCTGTTTTGTGCTGAAACCTGTGACCCATACAACAATCATCAATGCAATGGAAATTAAAAATAGCCATAAGTGGGCTTCCCTGGTGGCGCAGTGGTTGAGAGTCCGCCTGCCG
>NW_006789896.1:756798-762486 GCF_000442215.2 Lipotes vexillifer | reverse complement strand
CAAAAAAAAAAAAAAAAAAAAAAAAAAAAATAGCCATAAGATATTGTTTTACCTATGTGTTTTGGGGTATTTGCCCTGTGCCTGGCAGCCTCACCTTCAAACTTCTCCCTCCCCAGTTTCCCAGTTGCTGGGAAAGGGCCCTGCTGCCCACCCGAAACAGGCCTCCTTGCTCCCTGCTTTCCCGCCTGGTGTAGCCTGCAGAAGCTCTTGCTGGGATGATAGCAGAGGCCACCTGGCTGGCCCTGGGCCCAGTCCTGTACCTGAATGCCATGTACTCAATTCCAAGGGCAGGATGCCTGGGTGGAGGGGCCTGACTCCACGTGAACGGACAGTGGGCGGCTTGCCCTCTGAACCAGCCCACGTGACTGCCACTGATATTGAACTGAGCCATTGAGCCTTCTTGGCCATCCTAAGACTAGGGGAGCATCCTCAGCCCACTGGTCACCTGTGCCCTCACCATGCTTTGGTCCCTGCCCCTCCCCCTACTTGACCACACTGCCCATGGGGTTTTGAACAACTGCAGACCAACTAAATTACTTGTCCAAGGTCCTCCAGACCATGAGAGACTTGGCTGGGGCTCAAATCCAGCCCAGACCTGGCTGCTGCCCGCAGGGCCCCTCTAGAGGTAGGGCCTGGAGGAGGAAACCTGAATGTCCCCTTCCCCTTAGCTGTGGGGTGGAGGGCCACCTTGTTTGGCCCCAACTTTGCCCTAGATCCTGGCCCCAGCTGCTGCCATCCCAGGCCTTGATGCCAGCCCTGCTCTGGCATATCCTGCCCACTGGGACACATGCCCAGGAAAGGGATTATCACCTCAAGGTCTTCAGATAACAGCCTGGTGCACAGGGATATAATGGGGAGCCCTCCAGGCAGGCATCCTACACCCCCCTGACTGTGGCACCATGACCTTCCTCTGGCTTCTCTCCTGCGGCGCCCTCCTGGGCACGGCCTTTGGTGAGCACCAGGGCAGGCAGAGGCCGGGAAGGCTGTCTACCCTTCCACCAACTGCTGGAAGGGGTGCTGGCCCCACCAACCCCAAGGCCAGCAAGGAGCAGCGGGGTCCCTGCTCCCAGTTCAGTTTTGCGTGGTGGTGTGAGCCTGAGCGAGTCTTTCTCCCTCTCTGAGGCTCACCAGCTCCATCTCTACAATGAGGATGCTGGGAGGACTGGCCCAGACCAGCCAGTGTGAGGCCCCCGGGGTGGAGGTGGACCTTCCTGGGGCCTCGCATAGTGTGCAAGGAGGGGCAGCAATTCCAGAGGGACAGAAATCTCTGTGAATAGTTGGTGGCTCCCAAGCAGGCTCAGATGATGAGCAAGTGTGGCTTGGCCCCCATCAGCCCTTTCATGCCCTTGAACCAGCCCTTTTAAACTTTTCCACTTTTGTTCACTGTGTGCCAGGAACTGAGTGAGTTCCTGCTTTGCCTGCTTTGTCTACTAAGGCAAAGCATCTTTCATCCTTATTATACCAACTCTGTGAGGTTAGCCAACTGTAAGATCCCCATTTTGCTGGTGGGAAAACTGAGACTCAGAGTGGTTAAGGTAGGCAGTGATAGGGCCTCCCAGCCCAGGCTTTGGCCCCACCACCACCTCAAGCTCAGCCTGTTGGGCTTGTCTGGGCTGGAGCATATGTCAGCCTGAATTGTCCCCGGAGTATTCCTGGGGCGGTGAGTCCTGGGTGGGACCTTGGCCTCCACCCCTCACTCCATACTTCCACCCTCAGGCTGTGGGGTCCCTGCCATCCATCCTGTGCTGAGCGGCCTGTCCAGGATCGTCAACGGGGAGGAGGCTGTCCCTGGCTCCTGGCCCTGGCAGGTGTCCCTGCAGGTGAGAGGGGAATTCTGCACACGAGTAGGGGAATACACTGGGGTATTAGCCCAGCTGGGCACTGCTGCCCAGATTGGTTTTGCTGGTGTCTGGGCAGGGCTGACCCTCCCCATCTTCCTCTAGGACAGCACCGGCTTCCACTTCTGCGGGGGCTCCCTCATCAGCGAGGACTGGGTGGTCACCGCCGCCCACTGCAGTGTCAGGTGAGAGCCCGAGGTCCCCAAGAAACCCCTTGGGGTGGTTTCCTCCAGCACTGAGGACTTGCCCTTTAACGCCTTCATTTCCCAGTTTCTTATTTGGAAATGTGTAGCAAACCCAGGTCCTTCTAGTGACCTAGGGGTCCCTGGGAAAACACATGGCGGGCTGTAGGCCCAGTTGAGATTCTGAGCTTCCATCTCTGATCGACACCACAGCCGTGTGTGCAGACGCACAAAGACACGCATGCGCATTACGCCTGCAACGCGTGCACTCACACACATAAGTACTCTGCACCCCAAATGCCCCCCTCACGGCAGGAACCACTCCTTTCTCTGACCCTCTCCAGAACATCCCATCTGGTCGTGGCCGGGGAGTTTGACCAGGGCTCAGACGCCGAGAACATCCAGGTGTTGAAGATTGCCAAGGTATGGCAGCCCCCAGGGTCCAGGTGTGACCCCAGGCAGGATGGACCCTCGGGAGTGTGCAGCCCAGGCTAACCCCCAGGGCCCCAGCTCCTCCCGGTCACCCCAATACCCCATCATGATGGGGCAAAGCAGAAAGCAGGGTATGCAAGGCTCCACGAGAGGAAGGTCTGTACCTTGGGCCTGGGCCTCGGGCTCCTGGGGCCATGGAAGGAGCTGCCGAGTTGAACAGGCCATTGTCCACGGAGGAGCACTGAGGCCATGAGGGGTAGCCTGGTGCCAGGTTCTGCCCTGGTCGGCTTCTTCCCAAACCCCAAAGGCAGCTGTCTGGCCCTGCCCCACAGGTTTTCAAGAACCCCAGGTACAACCCGTTCACCAGCAACGACGACATCACCCTGCTGAAGCTGGCCACGCCTGCACGCTTCTCCGAGACCGTGTCTGCCGTGTGCCTGCCCAGCGCTAATGATTACTTCCCCGCCGGGATGCTGTGCGCCACGACTGGCTGGGGCCTGACCAAACACAACAGTGAGTGATGAGAGACCACTGGCTGGCCAGGTGGGAGGTAGGGGCAGCAGTCACTAACCACCCACCCTGCCCTTCCAGATGCCAACACCCCCGACAGGCTGCAGCAGGCAACTCTGCCCCTCCTGTCCAACACCAAATGCAAGAAATACTGGGGCAGCAAGATCACCAAGAGCATGGTCTGCGCCGGTGCCAGCGGCGTGTCCTCCTGCATGGTATGGCCTCCTAGGCTCCCTTCCCTCCCAGCTTGGGGTGGGTGCAGGCCAAAGCCCAGGCCAAGGGCTTGGGCAAAGAGAGAAGCAATGGAAGTAGCAGGCAGACCTCTTTCTAGGGCCTGCCACTCTCCCTGGGCATTACTGCCTGAGTAGTTGGGAAGATAGGGCTCCTGGAGGGTCATCAGCGACCTCAGCAGAGAGGTACCAGAGCAAGGGGCTCTGGTCTCAGAGCTGCCATATTGCAAGATTCCACTAATATCAAAGTCTGAGTAATGGCACCTCCTGGAATTGTGCAGTGCACAGCCTGGGCAGCAGAGCATGGTGGCCCAAAAGGGCTCCAGAAGGGGTCTGGCAGCCCTTCCTCCCGCACAGTAGCCCCACGGCCAGCACCACCCATGCTTTCCTCCTATCAATGAAACCTGCTCTATTGAGCCTCTGTTATAGGACCCCACCCCAGGGGGTAGCCCAGACTTCCAGGGGCACAAACCACAGCAGCTGCTGAAGTTTCTTTCATAATCCTTCTCATATGCATGTTCTGAGCTTCTACTGGCTATCAGGCCTGGGGCTGGGCTCTGGGAACAACGTTCAGTGGCCTCTGGGCCAGGCCACCTGGGCTGCCAGATCCAAGCCCCCTCCTCCCTGTCCTGCAGGGCGACTCGGGTGGCCCCCTGGTCTGCCAGAAGGATGGAGCCTGGACCCTGGTGGGCATCGTGTCCTGGGGCAGCGGCACCTGCTCCACCTCCAGCCCCGGCGTGTATGCCCGCGTCACTGCACTCATCCCCTGGGTGCAGCAGATCCTGGCAGCTAACTGACGACCAGGCTTCACCACGGCCTCTCTGCTGACCTTGCTTCCACAAAGCCTCAATAAACCAGTGGAAGACATGCTGATGGTGTCTGTGACCTGTTTTGGGGCTTCTGAGAGTCCACTCTGCTCCTGAATTTGGACCTTCACTGAGCCAGGTGTCCGGGGGTGTCCAGGAGGGCCCCTCCTTAGTCCACCTCCCAAGAGTGGCCAGGAAGGGCACAGGCAGATAAAGGGGGACCGTGGCCCCCACCTCTCACCTCATGCTCCCACCTCCAACTTCGGGGTCCTCACCATCCACCCCCGGCTCAGTGTGCCCAGGGCCTGCCCACACACCTGTGATTCCAGGAAACCTTCCCAGGAGTGGCCCCCAAGGGCTCAGGCTGGCGCTGGAGCCAGGTGCTTCTCAGCCCAAGGTCTCATGATAAGGAGGGGATGGCGAGGCAGGCTAAGATTGGTGGCCTGAGGGAATATATTGGGCGGTCCCTCGGGCAGACCCCATCTCACCTGCTGAGTCACGTACCATGGCCCTTCTCTGGGTTGTCCTTGGCTTCTTCCTCTTTGGCAGCAGCTTCGGTAAGTGCGAGGCTCAGGCAGGCCCGGCAGCCCCAGGCCGAACCTCGCCCACCCCCTGACCCCCCACCCCGAGGCAGGGAACAGGAGGGCCCTAGTCCTCGTACCTCTAACACCCCTGCCACCTGCCCCTCCAGCTGCCCCCTGAGCCTCCTTGGGCTGCTCTGCGCAGCCGCCCACTGGGCGCTCCTGGAGCCCCCTGCGCTGCCTGGAGGTCCCGTGGGCCCTGCCTAATTTGGCCTCCTCCATTCACTCAGCAGCTGGGGTGCTCTGGGCTCCTCCACCCTCCAAATGTGCCACCAAGTTGTGTGAATGCTGCCTTGAGAACGTCCCCCAGGCCCATCCATCTTGCCCTGCACCTCCGCCCTCTGGATCTGGACAGCCTCCTGCATGTGTGCCACCCCAACTGGGGTAACAACCTCACCCAAACCCGCTCCCCCTGCAGACTCAGAGGCCATGAGAGCCCCCAGGACTCAAGCAGGACATCCCAGCCCCCAGGACAGAATCCTGGGCTCAGAGTGGGATGGACACTTCCCTCAGGGCACAGAGCAGGCTGGGAAGCCTGGGCCCCGACTCCAGATACCCTCAGCCTCGGGGACCGTCCACAAGGGCACCTTCTAAGGGCAGCTGTCAGCTGGACCGGTGGGGGGCTGAATTCCTTGCAGCGGACAAAACGCTGAGTGCCAGGGTGCCACAGAGGCCTGGAAGTGCTGACTTCCCCTGACCCCCTTGGGGCACCACCCACTGACCAGCCGCACTGCCCTTGCCCCTCAGGCTGCGGGGTACCCCCCATCGACCCTGTGCTGAGCGGCCTGTCCAGGATCGTCAACGGGGATGACGCTGTCCCCGGCTCCTGGCCCTGGCAGGTGTCCCTGCAGGTGAGGGGGAGTCTGGGGAGGGGCAGGTTAGACAGGGAGGGCTCACACAGGAGAGGCAAAGCTGACTCTCCATCCCCCCGTCTCCGCAGACTAGCTCCGGCTTCCACTTCTGCGGGGGTTCCCTCATCAGTGAGGACTGGGTGGTCACCGCCGCCCACTGCGGGGTCAGGTGAGGCCTGGGCTGGGGCAGGAGGGGCCCCCACCTCACCTGCCTGAAGAGACCACCTTCACTCGCCCCTAACCCCAACCGGGCGCTGC
>NW_006789896.1:742502-756769 GCF_000442215.2 Lipotes vexillifer | reverse complement strand
TCTGGCAGAAGCTGCTCTGTCCCCAGGCTGCAGGCAGAGCCACAGTCAGCAGAAAACCCCAGCCCTAGCGCCCCACCTCCCCAGACCCCAGCTTGGTCCGGGACAGCTGGCCTGGGCCTCTGCCTTCGCTGTACAGATGGGGAAACTGAGGCCCCAAGATCACCACGCAATTCAGTGGCCCAGCCGGGGCTCATCCTGCCTGGCACGCTCTCCGGGCGCTCCTCTGAGGAGGTGGCCGTGAGCCTGAGCTCCGTCTGCCACCTCCTTTCTCTCCAGGAAGAGTCACCTCGTGGTGGCTGGGGTATCTGATCACGGCTCCGAGGAGGAGGCTGTCCAGGTGCTGAGGATCGCTGAGGTACAGACGGCCGGGCGGGCAGCCAGGAGGGTGGGCCCCTGGGGCACAAAGGAAAAGGAGGGCGGGGGCGGGGGCGGGGAGTGGGCAGACGACCCCGGCCGGCGGCTCAGGCCTCACCCCACAGGCACCTCTCCAGTCTGAGCTTTCTTCTCTTTCCCACATAATAAATCTCCTTTACAAGCACAGAAGGTTGTTTCTGATTATAAGCTTTGCTCATTGTAGAAAAACGCAAAATACGTCACATGCCATCTCCCCAGCACCCCAGAGATTTGGTCTGTTCAGCCTCATCTGGGTTCCCTTCTCAACACTCTGCCCCTTTAGCACCGCCGGCCCCTCCCAGTCTGCAGGTCTGTGTGCCCCTAAAATCTCCCAAGTCCTCCCTCTGTGGCCTACCCAGCCCCCACCCTTTCCACACAGGTCTTTGAACACCCCCTGTGGGACCTGCGCACAGTCCGAAATGACATCGCCCTGCTGAAGCTGGCCACGCCCGTGAGCCTCTCCAGGACCGTGTCCGCCGTGTGCCTGCCCAGTGCCAACGCCAGCTTCCCTGCGGGCTCCCTGTGCACCACCACGGGCTGGGGCAAGACCCGGTACAACGGTGAGTGCCCTGAGGACGTTTCAGGAGTGAGACTCATTCTGTTTTCTGGTCTAAATTCCAAACACAATCATAAATTGCAACAGTCAATAAATCTTCCATTTCTTTACTTAAAACCCTCTTAATGAAAACCCTACCAAACATGAATAAAAATGAGGGTTAATAATACATACGTAAACAGTTTCTGAAGAAACACCTAAGTACCAGCAAGTCTCGCCCCCTCTCACCTGCAAGGAGAGGTACAGCCCGGATTTCCCTCCAGGCTGAGGAGGGCGGGTGTGTCTAACGCCCCTGAAGTCTGGGCCCGGAGTCCAGTGTCCTGGTCGGGTTCGGGCTTGAGCGCCCAGGTGCCCCCGCCCGGCCCCCCCGCCCCCCCCACCCCCCCAGCGCTGCTCCCTCCGCAGGTTCTTCCTCGGAGTCCTGAGTTCTTCTGCCCCGGCCACGGCCCCCGGCTGGTCCCGTAACAGGACAGAAGCAGCTGGGAAAGGGCAGCAGGAGGGAGGTGCTCCCTCGGGGGTCCCCTCCGGTGTCCCCGGTCAGAAAGACGTGCATCCCCTTCCCTGAGGGGGGAAGGACGGCCCCTCCACCCGCACACAGTGGCTGGCAGGGCCCCAAGCGCACGGGGCTCCGAGGCAGGACCTGTTGCAGCAGCTGCTGGGAGCACAGTCCCCGCTGCCTGGTGTGGAATCGCAGAGGAGCCGCGTCCCAGACTCCCTGAAGGTGTCAGGGAAGGTTCGAAGCTCGGTGTCTGCGGTCATCACGATGGAGGAAGACTGGGACCCTGCAGGAGGGTGGGCCCTGGTCTCTTCTCCCCAGGGGCGGGCTGGTGGCATGAGGGGCCCCGACCCCACGCCCTCTGTCCTTCCAGCTCTCAAGACCCCCGACAAGCTGCAGCAGGCGACCCTGCCCATCGTGTCCAACGCCGACTGCAAGAAGTACTGGGGCAGCAAGATCACCGACGTGATGATCTGTGCGGGCGCCAGCGGCGTCTCCTCCTGCATGGTACGGCCTGGCCCCGCCACCCTGCCCGCCCTCACTGCCCGTGCCTCCCCTGGCCAGGCCAGGAGGCCCACTCCTCTCTGCCATGACCTGTCTAACTTCATGCCCTGCCCAGTGCCCCAGTGAAGCGCTGGACCAGATGCCCCTGGTGAGGGCCAGCTCTGGCCAGGTGTGGTGTGGGGCTTCCCAGGCGTATTTAATCTCACACCAACCCCACGAGCTGGACGCTTCAGCCTGTTTTACAGCTGATGGGGAGGCTGAGAGGATAAGCCACCTGCCCCAGGGCCCTCCACGAGTAGGTGGCAGGGCTGGGGCTGCCATCTGAGCAGATCTGAGTCTCTTGTGCACAACCACTGGGCCCCCACTTGTGCTTTGTCTGCACCCCTGGACTTGCCAGGTCAGGGCACACCAGGGCCCTGGTACTCCCTTTCAGGCTTGAATACAAGTCCTATCTCCTCCTGCAGGGCGACTCTGGTGGCCCCCTGGTCTGCCAGAAGGATGGGGCCTGGACCCTGGTGGGCATCGTGTCCTGGGGCAGCGGCCGGTGTGGCCCGTTCTTACCAGGCGTGTATACCCGGGTCACCAAGTTTATTCCCTGGGTTCTCGAAGTTCTGGAGGCCAACTGAGCCTCTGCCCTGCCCCAGCCCCCATGTGTGTAAAACCCAAATAAAACTGCTCGCATCTTCACTTCTGTGCCTTCGCCGGGGAGGGAGGATGGCTGCCTTCACTGAGGTCCCCTCTGGAGCTCAGAGCGGAGAGAGCTGGCAGATACCCAGCCCTATTCCCTTCTTCACAGAGACGGGGGAAATGAGACTGAAGTTCACATGCAGAATGGTGAGAGCTCGGAGCAGGACTGCTGGTCCCCAGAGCCCTCACCTTACTTGGGCTGCCAGACATACCCCCGACCGCCGGAAAGGGGACCACTGACCCAGGGTGAGGGCCCCTCCTGTCCCCTACCTCCCAACTGGGAGTCCAAGTCCATGTGTAATTCAAATGGACACTTGTGGAGAAGTTCCACAAGCTGAAATTAAGAGCTTCTTTCCAAGAGCTACGTTCTGGATAAGGCCTGTGAAAGCAAGTTTCTCTGCGTGGAACAGTGTATCTCCCAGCGGTGCCCCCAGCGGGGCACCCTCTGCCTCGGGATGCAGGGGCCCCAGCAGGGCTCACTGGCTCCTGGAGCTGCTCCCACCCGCACAGCACCCTGCAACTGCCTTCACCTTGGCCGCCTGCCCAGGGACCATGCTGGATTTTCATCAAACCTCGGCAACGGCTGCGCCCTTGGCCACTGTGCTCACATTGAGCCTTTCTGGCCTCAAGCCCTGGATTCTGACGGCTGCTCTTCAGCCTCACTCCAGCTGCCCAGGCTCCCCCCACCTCAGCTCCCGGCCCAGCCCCGCTTCCCCAAGCCTTCCTTTTCTGCTGAAGGGAGCCACCTTCTCCTCACCCTCCCGAGGCGCTGCCCACAGCCTCGCCACAGATCTCCCCAATGCGTGACTCCACCTGTGGCATCCAGAGTGGCAAACACCTGCCCTCCCGCTCACAGGTCCTCTTGCCTCTCACACCTCAGGAGAATGCTTTTCATTTTTTAAATTTTATTTAAATGTAGACTATTAGTCAAATGATTGGAAAATCAATAATGAAAAATAGTTTTTTAGGGTTTTCTCCTGGTGCAGAGAGAATACACCACAGCCACGCTTGCCCTGCCAGGGGGACACAGCACCCTCATGGTCAGCCCGAGGGGACACCTGAGGCCATGTGGGTCAAGCGGTCTGCGAGCCCCCAGCCCGGCCCCGAATGTTGGGCACCCCCGGGCCCTCAGCACGCTCAGGAAAGACGGCCAGCCACTCCTGGCCTGGGCTCCGGGGCCCAGCTCTGCTCGGGCTCCTTTGAGGAGGCACCGTCCCACATCCTGCCCCGCCATAAATATACACAAATCCCTGTACAGTCTGGGGCACCAGGCCCGGGTGGAGCTGGGGTCGCCTGTCCCCATGCCCGCAGCATGGTGGCTCTCTGGGGCCCATCGCCACCCTCCTCCCCTTGCCCTCCGTCCCTCTGGCTGACGGCTCTCAGGCAGCTGCCAGCTGGCCCAGGACCCGGCGGAACTGCTGGGTGCTGTGGCCCAGCTCCTTGACCCTGTCCACCATGTCCTGGGCGGCAGCAGGCGACGGGTACTGGAGGGCAGCGGCCTTGGTGGTGGCCACGATGCCGCGCAGGAGGTCACACAGCAGGTTGCTGTAGTGGGTCACCTGGCTGCGGACGTCGGCCGCCTTAGCCTGCCGTGACAGTGTGTCCCCGATGAATACCAGCTTGTGAGCGCTGAGGATGACAAACTTGCTATGTGCCACGAAGATTTTGGGGGGCTGGTTGGTGGCTACGGCGGTGAAGAAGGCATCCACGGCGTTAGTGAGCGTGCTCAGGTTCGCCTCGCACTGCTCCAGGTAGAAGAGCAGCAGCTGCCGGTCCGAGGGCCCCAGGCCGCCCGTCCGGCCCGGGGCCAGGGGCTGGGCTGGCATCCAGTTGGCCAGGTCATGGTCTATGGGCCGTGACACCTCCTGCTCCAGCCGTTCAAACTGCTTCAGCTGGGGAAAAGGGAGAACAGAGTGAAAACCACGGCCACAGAGCAAAAGGGACAGAGAGGGGGCCCTGCTGGCCCTCTGAGTGACAAAGCTTAGAGTCAGCGGGCAGGGGAACAGGCCACCTCTGTCCTGCTGGCCAAGCGCGTACCCCTGCCCGCCTTCTGGACGGTCTCCAAATAACTTTCCCACCAAAATCTCAAATAACTCCGTTTATATAACATTTTTGAAATGACAAAATGCTAGAAATGGGAACAGATGAGCAGCGGCAGGGGTGAGGGATGTCAGTCCCTTGGTTTGGGTGCTGTTATCTAGTGACTTCAGATGTGGTCACTGGGGGAAGCTGGGAGAAGGGGACACAGGACTGCTTTGTCCTTTCCTTCAAACTTTCTATGAATCTACAAATATTTCAAAATGAAAAGTTAAAAAAAATTTTTTTCTCCTTAACATATGCAGTGTAAAAAGATAGTTTTCAAAGACACCAAGCAGAAAGAAAGATAGTTACCAACTGGAATCCCGTGCACCCAGAAATCTGTTAAATCTCTGGTAAATCGTCTTTTAGAAATATACACTGACGTATTTGCAGATGAAATGATGTAACGTCTTCAAAATGATCGGGCGGGGTTGTGTGTGTGTGTGTCACCGGGCGGGAAAGGGGGCTACATACACTGGATTAGTTGTGCTGAGAATGGCTGGGGCTGGGTGAATTGTACCCGGGGTTCCTTTTCTCCAGTGGGTACCTGGGGGACTATTTTCCTCAATTTTATACATGTATTAAATTTCCCATAATAAGAATTTTAAACAAAAGCAAAAAGGTCATGGTATTTGCAAATTTCAGAAAACAAATATTCACAGCAAAAACCAGTGAATATTCCTCAAAGACGTCTTCCTTTAAACAGGAATATTCCTACTTCCTTTACAATTAGAAAACCGGAAACACACAATGTATAATATTTTATAGCCTACCTTTAGCACCCAACAACGGGTCATTCATTTCCTATTAGTGAGAACGTATAAAGCACGTGGTAAAAGTTTCCACCAGCAGCAGCCTTGCCTAGGCATCAGCGGTGTAGACTTACACATCCTCACCACAAGCTGGTTCTGACTGGGTCGTTGGGACCAGCCGTGCACACAGACTCAGGGACTCAGGTACTTGTCTAACCAAGGTTTCAGGCTTTACTTCAATTAGCAAACCAGCGTGAAACTGTCGCTTCCTAGCATGTGAAACCCTCTTTCTTTCCCTCCTAGGCTACCTGGTGAAACTTGCTTGGCTCTCCTGTCCAGCGCGAGAATACACTCATTTTTGCTCTGTTTTACCTTCAGTGGGTCTTCTTCATTCTTTGACAAATTCTTGGTAGCTGCACAATGTTCTACGTACGAACGCTCACACTGTATTCAACCAGTACTCTACTGTGAGGTATTTGGTGGTGGCAGCCAGGGGCTGTTTCCAGATTTTTCACTGATGCAGAAATGGAGTGACAAACGTCCCTGTCAGGGTATTTTATGTTCCTGTATTTTATTTGTACTTGATGTCCCTGGCTTAGGAACTCTAGATCTTTAGTTTCTCACTCACATTCCTTTTATTCCAGCTTCTAGTAATTTATCTAAGTGACTGACCAGATATGTGAAGAGATTTAGTCAGTACAGCTTTGTTTACAAAAGTAGCTCTGGGAACAAACTAAATGTCCGCCGACACGGGACTGGTTAAATAAATGCTGCAACAGTCCAGAGGAAGACAAAGAAGATAAAGCACATGCCCATTTCCTAAGTCAGTGGAGATTCCATACATATATAATTATTAACATCTGTATCTTTATTGAACATGTTCTATGTGCCCAGCACCTCCTAAGTATTACATGTTGTTTATTCATTTAATTCTCACATCGACCCCAAGACGGATGCAACTACGCTTCCCGCTTGACAGCTGGGGAAACGTGGCTTTGAAAAACGCACACCATGGCCCGGGTCTCGGGGTGAACCTGGTAGGCTCTCTCCTACACCATCCTTCCCCATGCCCAGGGAAGGTGGGGTGAGGAAAACTTTCCGGGTGATATTTCTGTGTTAATTTTGTACTAGACTATATTTTAATTTTTAAAATCTTCATAATCAAAATAAAACTCCCTTAAAAAAAGAATATACTGGACTCCCCTGGTGGCACAGTGGTTAAGAATCCACCTGCCAATGCAGGGGACACGGGTTCGAGCCCTGGTCCGGGAAGAGCCCGTGTGCCACAAGTACTGAACCTGCGCGCTACAGCCCACGAGCCACAACTACTGAGCCCACGTGCCACAACTACTAAAGCCTGCGAGCCATAACTACTGAGCCCATGTGCCACAACTACTAAAGCCCGCTCGCCTAGAGCCCGTGCTCCGCAACAAGAGAGGCCACCGCAATGAGAAGCCCGCGCGCCGCAACAAAAAGTAGCCCCCGTTCGCCGCAACTAGAGAGAGCCCGTGCTCAGCAATGAAGACCCAATGCAGCCAAAAATAAGTAAATAAATAAAAATTTTAAAAAAATCTCTCTCCTACTCTATGGAAACAAACCAAAATATGAAGAAAATCCAGTGTCCTTAGATAAACACAGTAGTATTATTTACAATAAGAAAAACTGGGTACAACGTAAACATTCAACCATAATAGACACAGGTTGACTTTAAAAACAACTTATGACGAATATTTAATGCCATGGAAACATTGTGATAAAAGCAGACGTAACTGTTCACAAAGTAGCATCTCAAACACGGACAGGGGCCCCTTCCGAGGCAGGAGCAAGACCGGAAACCAGCCCCAGAGCACGGTGACCACCCCTGAGGGTGAATGGCTTCTTTTCTGTCTTCACACTTTTCTGTGTGCGCTGAGATACCTAACCGTGATTACTCTGATAATAACCTAAACATAAATCCAACGAACACACGGAGACCGTCATGCAGTTGAGTAGGGACGGGCTGAGCAGGGAGGGCCCTGGGAGGCTCAGCTTAGGCGACAGATTCTTAGGGACACCTGTGCTGGGAGAGGCTGGGGAACCTGAGTGTCCTCACCTGCTGCAGCTCCAGCTGGCCCTTCCCCTGCCGCATTATGTTGCCCTTTTCCAGCAACTCCTTCTGGGTCTTCTCAAACTCTTCCTTCCCCTGGAGGGTAGACACAAGGATGCAGCTGAGCCAGAAGCCCCCAGAGGCCCAGCGGGGTGCAGTGAGACCAGCGGCCACCAGGTGGCGCTGCAGCTGCACCCAGGCTCCCACTGTGACCTCAGGCCCAGGGTGGGGGCAGCTTCCGGAGGAAGCAGCTCTCCCGGGCCTCTTTCACCTCCTAACCAAAGGAAGGGGCTAGGCACACTCCACACGGCCATGCCAATCTTCCCTGCCCCAGCTCCCATGCCAGGAATCACATCCAGGCCCCTCCCCTCGGCATACAGGGTCTGCCCACCCATCCCTGACCACTGGGCCTTGGCACCTGCTGGCTCTCAGCCCGAAATGCCACTCACCGGGATGCCCAAAAGGCTGGCACCCTGGCCTCTGCTCAGAGGCCCACCCCACCTCACCCATCGATCACCTTGCTTGTTTCCCCCACACCTGCTACTATCTCTGTCTTTGCTTGTACTTCAGAATTCACCTCTCCAAATCCCTAACCTCTGGCCTGGCCACGAGAGGCCCAGCCCTTGCAGGTGTTCAGGGGCCCTCCCTGGCTGGCACTGCAGGATCCCTGATGTCGGGGCCACATGGGTCCAAAGGCCTGAGACAGGCTGAGGATGGGCTTCCAGGGACCCATATGGCCTGGAAGGTCCAAGTGAGGAGGGCACGGGGACTCAGCAAGGCCTTCCTGGGGACCACACCTTCCTTTGGCCACAAGAGCCCTCTGTGGGGGGGAATCAGGGTGCCCACGACAGGGTGGCAAAGTCAGAGCCCTGAGAGGACCAGGGGACTTCACCAGGGGCCCAGGGAACCTGGGCAGAGCGGGCACCCACCTGCAGGTGGACGTAGTCATAATCCTCCATCCAGCCTCCCTCACTGTTCTCGTACTGCCCGTCAGGCGAGTCCTGGGAGGTGAACTTAGGGGGTGAGGGCAGGGGCCGGGACTGGATGCTGCTGGCCTTGTCGGTGGGGTTGGGGTGCAGGGGGCCACCCCCCTCAGGCCCTGGGACAGAGGCCTTGGTCCGTCTGAAGAGCAGCGAGGCGTTGCCATGCAAGAAGGAGGCCAGCTGCTTAACATCCTCGGGCACAGCCCGCGAGCAGGCCACCAGGCGGTCCAGGTCTTCGGGAGTGGCCCCCAGGCCTCCCCGGCTACTGTCAAGGGCCTGACCGTGGGCCACCAGCGTCTGGTACACGTCCTCCATCTTCTGCAGTTGCCGGCTGAGCTTGGCATGCAGCGTGCGGTCGGAAGTGTGGGCGGCATTGCCCACAGCGCTGCGGGCAAACTCCAGCAGCTCGTGGACGGCCCCGTGGACAGCGGCCACGGCAGCCCGCAGGTCCTGTGCCGGAGGCTCCTGAGGCTCAGAGGTGCTGCGCCAGCCCCCACACCCGCCCGCACTGGCTGCCAGGTCCAAGAGGTGGGCCACGGTGGCGCTCACGCCCTGCTGCAGCCGTGCCAGGGCCTCCACGGCCACCTCCAGCTCCAGGGGCTCACGGCCCGGCACCACTGCCTCCAGGGAGGAGGCCGACTGGCTGCTGCGTGTGCTGCCCGTGCTGGAGGCTGACAGGCGCTTGGCGTCGGCCGGGGCCTCTCGCTCGGCAGGGGGGGGGACCGCGTACACATCGTCGTCGGCCACGCTGCCGTTGGCTGCCTCGGGAGGAAGGACCCGCTCTCGGGGCACGTCGTAGAGGGTGCCCGGGCCAGGCCGCCGCAAACCGGGGGGCACGTCGTAGAGGTCAGGAGCCGGGGGCGGCACGTCGTACACGTCCTCAGCTGGTGGCGAGTCCGGAGGGGGTGCGGCGAGCACCAGCGGGTGGCGGGTCGGGTCAAAGGGCTTGGCCTTGGCGAAGGCGGGGGGCACGTCATAGGTCTCCTCACGCAGCAGTGGTCCGTCGGGCACGTCTTTGCTCACCGATGGAGGAACATCGTACACCTGGGGGCCAAGAAATGGTCAAGGCTACCAGCCCATCTGCCCACCCGGGAGCCTACGGGCAGCACCCAGTCACACACACAGACACAGCCCAGCGTGCACATTTGTCATGATTCTTATTCATGCAGGTTACGGTTGAGAGCCTGACTTTGGGGCCAGACCAGAGCTCGAAATCCTGGCTCCATTGCTTACTACCTGCGAGACCTAAGGCAAGTGACTCCACCTCTCTCTGTCTGTCTGCTCACCTATAAGATGGGAAAACTCCCTCACAGGTTTGTTGTGAGGATTACATGAGCTAATTCACTGCGTACCTGCAAACGCTCAGTGAGAGGTCAGCTATCATACCACTGCCGCCGCCACCATCAGCACCACCGTCACCACCATCACCGCCCACGTGACCACCAGCATCACCATCACCACCACGTGCGTATTCTCTACTCTGTGGCAGGTACCTGGCTGAGCTATGTGCAGGCTGTATTTAGGGTGACAACACCCTGGTTCGCCCAGGACAGTCCTGGTTTGTGCCTGATGCCCCCTCATAACTATCTTGTCATTCTCCTTTCACTCTCAGAAGTATCCTGGTTTGGATGATAAGTCCTGTGGTCACCTTGCTGATATCCTGTGTGATCCTCTCAAGAACCTCCTGAAAAAGGCCTTACAAGGGACCCTTTTACAGATGAGGAAGCTGAGACTCAGAGGGGCTCAGTTTCCACCTCTGTCACAGAGCGAGTGAGGGGCAGAGCCGGGGTTTGGAGGCAGGTCTCTCAATGCCCCGGCTCTGCAGACCTGAGTCCCCCACCCCAGGGCACGCACACACACTCACACCCAGAGCCCCATGCACAGATCGGGCCTCAGCCTGTGAGGGCCCAGCATCCCCTAAATGCTTACCGCATGATGGCTGGACGGCGGCAGGCCCTTCTCCACACTGGGGGGCACATCATACACGTCCAGCGATGGATCCCGGCCATTGGGACCCTTGACAGCCATGGGGGGCGTGTCATATACCTGAGGGCAGAAAAGGTGCAGTAATACAAGTGCCAGGGCCACCTGAGGGGACAGAAAGAGTAGAAACCCACAGCTCTACCCCAGGACCACCCAGGTTGGGGCCAAGAAAGCCCAGCTCTCCGTGCAGGGCCAGGCTGAGGATCCCGCCATACCCACCGGCCCCGACACCTACCTCCTGGCCGTACTGGCTGGGAAGCAGCCCCCGAACAGGGGGCACGTCGTAGATGTCCTGGGGCCCCGGGGCCAGCAGGTGGCGTGGGATGTCATACTCGTCCTGCTCGGGCTGGGGGGCCTCGAACACATAGCCTTGCCCCACACGGGTGGACACCGCCACCTGGGGGCAGACAGCCAACCGTCACCAGCGGCCCTGGAGAGATTCCACCGCCCCGTGAGGTGAGCAGGACATACGTAAGGGGGCTCCCCAAGGGTGGTCTCAGAGGCAAGGGTGTCCGCATCCCTTCGTATTCCCTGCCCTCTCTCTCTTCAATGAAATGCAGCACGTGGGGAATACAAGGACCCCCACTATTTGTTTAGAGCCGTCTGGTTCTGGCAGGAAACAGAAGTGGTCTCTATAGCTGAATGACCCAGAAGGTTCCAGAGGAGAGAACATGTGGGCTGATGGAGGAGGGGCCACCCTTGACTGAGGTGCCCCTGCTGGATGGCACCTCCAGCTGCACGCTCCTTCGAGAGGCCTGCCCAGCAAGGGGTTGTCCCTACTATAGGACCCAGCAGCCACCTTCAGGCTCCAGGACAGATGGAGGTGGCAGTGGTGGCCTGTGCCCTTCTCGGGCTGGACCCAGAGGAGGTGGCCTGCAGGAGATCCTGACAGTCAGGGCCTGGGGGCTCCAAGCCCTGCCCTCCTCGTCCCCCCAGCACTCTTGGGGAGATTCCTGAGAACGGGGCCACCAAGAACCCCCAGCCCCTCAGGGCCAGCTCTCCCGCAAATGGAAGGATGGAAGCTGTTTTGGCAAGTTGTGTGTGGGTGTGAGGGACTGACGAAGACCAGAACCAAGACCTGTATTCCCCATCGCACCACACCCTCGGGGCCATGGGGACCACCCCTCACCTAACAGGATAAGGCCTTCGTGGGGGGATGTTGGCCCAGAGAGGAGGCCAGCCCCTTCCCTCCCTGGTGCCCCTCCCCTGTCCCGAGGTGCAGGGCAAGAGCCCGCACCGCTCGCAGGCAGTGTTGGGTGGGCAGCCTCCTTCCCTGTGGGCACCCGGCCCTGTGGGAGGGGTCAGCCCTGTAGGAGGGGCTGGCAGGATCTTCTAACCCAGCTCAGGGCACACCTCCTCCACAAGGCTCCTGGCTCAGCTCTTCTCTGACAAAAAGGCCTTTTGTTCCCTAATCAAATGGGAGGTCTGGGACAGCGGTGACTCAGGCACTCCCCCACACACATCCCTGGGGACAGCAAGGCGGAGGGAGGGACTGCCCTGGGGCTCATGCACCCAGAACCCTGCATCCCATGCCTTGCGCAGCCCCCAGAACACCAACAGCCAGCTCTGCAGGCCCATGGGCCCTGGAGGGCACAGACTGTGTGCACACACCGGGCACCCCAGGAGCAGCAACGACCCCGCTGAAGTGCAGGCACCATCACTTTCTGATCAGCCCAGGGCTCGGCAGAGCCTCCTGCTGATGCAGCCCCTGGTCACCTCCCAGGCAGGCCGGCAGAGCTGGCTCCCTGTCAGCTGCTGGGGTGAGCGCCGCCAGCGGGTGTTCCAGGCCCACTGCACCCCACCCCCGGTGTGTCTGGGAGTGGTGCTGGCGGCCCTTCCCAGACTCCTTTCTCTCCTCAGGCCCCAGACTTGAGTCTCCTCCAGAGCTATTTTTAGACCCTGGAACCTGCCAAGGGGGGGGGCTGGCGGGACGTGGCAGGTTGGCGGGGCCTTGAGGCGAGGCCTGAGGTGTCTCCAGGCCCTGCTGGCCTCAGAAGGCAGGTGGGGACCCAGCCCAGGAGGAGGGGTATGTGCTGCCCTCTCCACACCCCGACGCTGGTGAGAGAGGGCGGGGCGCAGGCGGAGGGGCGCTGGGGCTGGACCCCAGGCCTGGGCCGCGGGCAGCTGGCCACTCACGCGGCTGAGTCAGTGACAGTAAGCAGCCATACTGGCCAACAAATGTTTTCTGTTAGAAAAAAAGGCAGGCAGCCACCAGCGGGGTGGCGGGGGGGGAAGCTTGTTAGGGAAACCAACTCTCCAGAGAGCCGCTGAGTCCGCTAATCACAGGCCACCCAGCTCCACACCTGGGGCCCCATTAGCAGAACCTGGAGCCCCCTGGGGCTGGCGGACAAAGCCAGAGTCTGGGAGGAGACACAGAGCCCAGCCCAAGACCCACAAGCTCTCTCACACACACATCTCAAGGGCGCAGAAGACAGACACGCAGAGGCAGAGAAAACACGCACAATGCCCACTGCCAGACGCACACCCGGACACACAGACCCAGGCAGGGCAGGCTCATCAGGGCGCCTGCAGGAGTGAGAAGGGAGGCTGAAGGCTCCCAAGACCCCAGGGACGGGGCAGGCCGCCTGCTGCCTTCTGCCTGGGCCCATGAGGACCTCCGGGCCGCCTGGCTGCCTGGCGCCCTTCTGAGAAATGGGCATCTCCCCTCGTGGCCCAGGCCGGCTCGCTCTGTCACCGCCGCCCCCCGTCCCCCCTCTGAGAGCCTCGGGTTCCTGCTCTGGAAAACGGAGCACCGCTGGGGGACCTGGGGGACGGAGGCACACGCCTGATGTGGGTCCCCTCCCTCCCAAGCTCCTGTCCTCCCAGAAGGAACAAGGCTGAGCTGAGCTGTGTCTTCCCCAGCCTGACCCAGCGCCGCAGCTGTTCCCTCAGGCACAGCTGCAGCCCTGACCCAGAGCTCCCCCAAGAGTGACTGGGGACTGGGGAAGCTCATCTCCAGGCCTCCTCATACATTACACAATCCCGTGACAAGCAAGCACACTTTCATGGACCATAAAATAAAAGCAGCCGCGATGGAGACTGCCCAGGCCAGGAGCCATGAGGCTTCTCAGGGGAGGGCAACCAGGTCCCAGCACACAGAGCTTTCCTCCTGGGGCCATCAGCCCGGTCTGGGTCCTCAGGGACACAGGGCCTGGGCAACCCCACCAGTGGGCATGTGCAGAGCACGCACCAGCCAGGTGAGCTCAGAAGCAGTCTGAGAGCAAAGCCCCTCATATGGGAGGGAAACAGTACCAATGACCAAAACGTGGGCTCAAATCCACAGCCCGGAGTAAAGGCCTCACTGCTGCTTCCTGAGCCACAGGGCTTCCACTGCCTGTCCTGGCCTTGGAGCTGCACCAAAACAAGCTTGCCTGGACTCGGGAAAGGAGAGGAGGGAAAGGGGAAGGGCACGCCTCCCTGGGGAGTGTGCACAGGGTGAGCTGTGTGTGGGCATGCGCGCAGAGGGATGGCCTATGGCCTGTCCCAAGGCTAACCACCAGTCACTCCTCCTCACCCAAAGCCATCCTGGGAGCAGCTCAGTCTGGGCTATCCCAGTCCAGCATGGCTCACTTCTGCCCCTGGCCTGTCTGGCCAGGCAGTTGAAGGAGCAGGTAGGGAAGTGGAGCCAGTGACCCAGAGTCCCCTGGTGGCCAGTGTCCATGGAGCCCCAACCTGAGCCAGCCAATGACCTGTGTCCAGGTCTCCCGCTCCAAGCTCTGCCTGTGGCGGGGCAGGGCAACACTGCATG
>NW_006789896.1:735869-742428 GCF_000442215.2 Lipotes vexillifer | reverse complement strand
GCTGCCCAGCTGGCATCTAAGCCCTGGGCAGGCTCTGAGGAGAGGCTCAGCGCCGCGCGGTGAGTGTCCTCAGACACCAGCTGCTCTACACTAGACATGGCACTCTCCAGTCCTGCCTCCTTCCTAGGCAGACAGCCCTGGGTGTGAGGACACATACGCAGGTCTGTGTGGAGCTGAGGTGCTGGGCTCAGAGCCTTGCCCCCCGCCCAGCCTCCCACTGGCAACAGCCCACAAGGGACTTGAACAAGAGCCCCTTTCACGGTGACCCTACAATCCCGCAGGCAGTGTCCTCCCCACGGTTTAGGAGTCACGAGCAGGGCACCCTGCAGGCGCCCACAACCCACCAACACGGCCCAGGAGAGGAGAGGGTTGGGTGCGTGTGGATCTAGATGAGCTGCACCCACAGGGGGACCGTGGGAGCCCCTGGGCACGCGTTGGCTGGCCTTGCCCCTTTGTCCCTTCCTCCCTTCTCTGCCGGCTGGAACTCACGTGGCCACTGTCCTGGCCCGCGAGCCCCATGACGAGGTGGCAGGGCAAGAAGATGGAGGACCTGTCCTCCACCACCGGTGCTCCAGGAGGAGCCACAGGCTCCGACAGTCTCGGAGGTGCCACCAGCGCCACACCACTCACCCCGAGCCGTGCTACGTGAGAGAGAGATGACTCTGTCATCCAGTCCAATCTTCTGGGTTTCCGGCCACTCTGCCCCAACTGCGGCCCTGTGCTCCATACTCCATTTCTCCCCTTCAAGTACCTCCCAGCTCCCCTTTCCTGGGCTCCCTGCACCCTCCCCTCTGGGCAGAATGGCTTCACCAGGACATGGTTGGGCAGGTCACTCCTACCCAACACCCTCCGCCCTCAGGAAGGTTCCAGGCCCCTGGGGGTCCGTTCCCAGCTGCTGCTCAGGCCTCCGTGGTCAGCCCCCACCTGCCACAACAGTCTTTGACAGGCTGTGTCCTCTGCTACTGACACCCTTCCACTGGGGCTTGTCAGCTAAAGGCCACCTCACGGTCCACGGCCAGCTCGGTGTCTCCTCTCGGGCTGCTCACACCCACGTCAGCAGACATATAAACACATTCCCCAGACACTCACCTCCCACCTCGACCCCAGACCAAATGCGGAGCCGCTGCTGGAGTCCCGGAGGTCCCAAGCAAGGGTGCCTGGCTGGGCCCTGCTGCATCCAAAAATTGGGCCCGGCCCAAACCCAGCAGGAGGGCTGCCTGGCCACCCAGGGAGGCCTTACCTTGGCTGGTGGCTTCGTCCCCTCCCAGCTCCGTGCATCCATGGATGGGGGGACCTGGTAGATGTCGTGTCCTATCCCAGCGGAAGGCGGCACCTGGTAGATGTCCTGGGCAGGGCTGCCAGGCCCCGGGGGCACCTGGTAAAGGTCTGGGGCTGGGCTGGGAAATGGGTGATGGGGCATTTGCTTGGAGAACGTGGCTGTCTGCTTGGCCGGGGGAGACTGGAACTGGGGGCTGGGCCCAGGGGCTTGGTAGAGGCCTTGCTGAGTCTTGCTGGGGGTAGGCACCAGGTAGACACTGTCTGGCTGGGGCTGGTACGTGGCAGGCAGCATGGGTGTGTACTGGGCTGCCGGGGGGTGGAGGCTGGGCTGAGGCAGGGCAGAGCTGGTGGGCGGGCCGGGGCCGGGCCCCACGGGCTTCTTGTCATGCATGCCCACCAGGATCTTGAGGCGGTTCCCGGGCACGATGCCTTGGCGCCCGTGCAGCGAGCAGAGCCACCAGCCATCTAGGCCCTGCGTGTCCCGCTCCAGCACCGTCATGATGTCGCCCTTGCGGAAGGAGAGCTCATCTGGGGACTCGGCCACATTGTCGTAGAGGGCTTTGGCCAGCACGTTCTGGGGAAGAGGACACAGGTGGGCGTGAGGGCAGGAGGACGTGCGCTGGGGGCTCGGTGTCCCGCCCAGCTCCCACCCCCTCCAGGACTGGGGAGGCACCTGGCCTTGGCACCGAGAAAGGAACTAAGTAGGGTTTGGCGACATCCCCGCACCTCTGCCCCTGCTGCCCCGGGCGAAAAGGCCCAGCTGATCCCGGCAGTTTTTCAAATGAGCCTGGATAGTGTCTCAAAATCCTCTTGACCACAGCCATCACCTGCACTCCAGGACGGCACTCAAGATACTCTAAAAAATACTCCCGGAGTCACGCTATAAGCTGGACCTAACGCTGGGGAAGGCAGCGATAATGACAATAATGGCCACCACGTCCTGGGGAGAAAACAGGATGCACACCCTCCCCGCTTCAACTCAACTCCCTGCTGCCCCGCCAGTGCAATCAGCCAGGAGGAAAAGACCAGAGACTGGGGAGGGGACACACAGGGACAGAACAGTCATCATCTGCAGACCATATGTCATCTACGTACAGATTCCAACAAACGAGAAGAATCAACAGTGCTGAGGAGGGAACCTCACAAAAAAGCCGTCACCAGATAACAGAAACTACAAGTTATCCAGGAGTTAATCAAGCAAAGACTCCAGAGGAGAAAATGTAACAACTGGGCCAAGCTTACTTAATAAGTTACAACTGCGATAAAAATGCCAGCCCAACTTTCTTTTTTTTTTTTTTTTGGAGGAATTCAACCAAAGGAAAAAAATCCTTCTAGAATTAAGCAGAGGAACAGAGGTCCACAAATAAGCAGGTCAATTCTGAAAATGAAATGCAAAGAGGCACTTCCTTCCTGCTGTGAGGACAGGCCACAACTCCAATCCCTAAGCGGGACAGGTAGCAGCGGCTGGGAACCATGCAGCGATGAGGGGGGCAGGACTGTAACCGAGATGCTACCAGGAAAACTCACTCACCATAGGAAGAAAAGTCAATTTGGACACTTTGCCTCATGTTATAAACAAAGGGGAATCAAACACCTACATGTGAAAGTTATAACCTTAGAGCTGATTAAAGAAAAGAGAGAATATCTCTGTGACCTTGAGGTGGAAAAAAATTATAAACAAAACCCTAGAAAAAAAGACCATAAAAAGCACAAAACATGGGCTTCCCTGGTGGCGCAGGGGTTGGGAGTCTGCCTGCCGATGCAGGGGACATGGGTTCGTGCCCCGGTCCGGGAAGATCCCACATGCCGTGGAGCGGCTGGGCCCGTGAGCCATGGCCGCTGGGCCTGCGTGTCCGGAGCCTGTGCTCCGCAACAGGAAAGGCCACAACAGTGAGAGGCCCGCGTACCGCCAAAAAAAAAAAAAAAAGCACAAAACATAAGGTAACAACAACAGAAACAAAGAGATGGATTCAACCTCATCAAAGTGAACAGTTTCAGTTGGGCGGGGGAACAACAGAAAGCTGACAGGGTGACAGGCCACCAAATGACAAGAGTCACTGATCTAGAATCTGGAGGTTCTCCTACAAACAAGCAAGGAAAAAACAAGAACACCAACAGAAAACCAATAAAATATGAAGAGTTTTCTGAAGGGGAAACCAGAATGGCCAAGATGGCCACAAAGGACGTTCAGGGATCCAGCCAGCAAAGCGGGACAGACCTGTGACTCTGCTCTGTGCTCCAGCAGGTGCCCAGGTGTCTGGTGAGGAACACCAGCCACACCCTCCCGAGTTAGAGGAACAAACAGGAGATCTACAGCCCAGAACGCTTTACGTAAATGTTACGAATACCTACAGAAGAACTCTATGTATTTTTCACAGACACTTGTCCAAGGGCAGATTCCAGACACATTACATTTGCATGGGTGCTTCTGGAAGAGAGACAGGCATCAGGAATAAATGGGGAGAATAAAGCAAAACAAGGAAGCAGTCCCATACAGACTGAGGACAGCCACAGAAGGACAGCACCCCATGCCCAGCCCCGCTCTTTACTCCTGTAATTCTCCTGTTAATTCTCACAGGCACCCCAGAACCGCTATGGGTTCCGTGAGTCGGCAAACCCTCCTGGATCTGGGACACACGCTCCGTGCAGAGGCCCAGTAGCCCAGCAGCCTGTGCAGGCCTTGGCGAGGCTGTGGGGACAGACAGGAGGACCCCAGCATTGGCAGGCACTGTGCCGGCAGGCCCAGAACCTCACTGGGGACAGAGAACCGGGTGGACAGGCCCCACATTTTCAGTCCTTGGCCTCTGCTGCTTGCGCGGGTGAGGGCTCAGGCTGGGCCCAGAGATAGCACAGGGGGGCCCCAGCCAGAGAGCCAAGGTCAGTCCAGCAGAGGGCAGGAGCGAAGCAGGGGCCTGGGTGGGAAGGCCAGGCCTGTGGAGAGGACAGTGCCAGGCCAGCTGGGCACCGGACCCACCAGCCAGGCCTCAGCTCTGGTCGCCCTCCTCTGAGTCTCCTGGGGACTGAAGATGCAGAGCCTGGCCTAGATCTCACTCGGAAATGGGACCTGGGTTCGGACCACCCTTCCCCCCCCGTGGGCCTGGGTCTCATCCCCTGGATTCCAACTGGGGGCAGAGGGAAGTCGGCCTCACCCAAGTCTAGGAGGGCCCACCTCCACACCAGCATCCGGGGCCAGAAGGAGCCCCTCTGAGCTCCGTCTCCCCTGCCCGTCACAGTGAGGATGCGGGAAGAGGACAGAACACCATCAAGGGGGACAGCAGCCCACGGGGGAAGCCGGGGCAGGCAGTGCGTGCTCCAGGCCCAGGACTGCACGCTCAGACTCGGGGGCGCACTGGTGGGAAGCCCACTCCTCCAGGGCAGCTCAGAAGGACCCAGAGGCCAGAAAGCTGGGAGCCAAGAGGGACAAAGCCCAGGGGAGAAGGCAGCCCAGGCAGGCAGCGCACAGAGGGCAGAGCAAGCGAATTCACCCTGCACCAAGGTGAGCGCCAGGGCAAGGGCCCTTGGAACTACTGGTGGCGCCAACACTGTCCACACCACAGTTAGGACGGTTATCACTGCACTGAGGCATAAATGAGTCCTCAATAAAATGTCACTTGAACTTAACAATTGGGGAGAGGGTAATGTTTGAGACAATGGGGGATGCTTTTTCTTCCTGCTTTGCAGAAATTTTCAATTTGTATTTAATGAGCATTTCTTGGTTTGGGGGTTGAAAAAATATATACCCTGAAAAAGAAAACAGTGGACTACTTCCTATGCTCCAAGTCAGGATGGGACGGACAAGGCCGAAGCAGGTCAGAGGCCAAAGCCCCAGGAGGAGCAGATGGGGCGGGGGCTGCCCTGCTGCCCACTGGACTCATGGGTCCCACCCCCAGGCTGCCTGCAGGAAAAGCAAGTTTCCCAAATATGGTCTGCAGCCTGCTCAGGGAATCACACCCCATCAGGGGGGTGGGACACCCAACCCACCCTCCCCCAATGACCCCAGAACACAGAGCCACCCCTCTGGGTCCCCTCAGCCCCTGCCCTGGTGACCACAGGAAGTGCCAGCAGAGTGAGTCACAGGAAAATTCCCCTCCAGCCCAGTCAAAGGGGGCAGGGTGCAGACAGGGGAATGCCCCTCAGAGGCCCCTCACCTCTTAGAGGAGGGCAGCCCAGGGAAGGCTGGCAGAGGGGCTTCGGCCAGGCCCTGCTGGGCAGGGCTGGGCTCTCAGGGAGGCTGGAGAGCTCTGCCAAGGGCAAGGTCCAGCGGGAGGGGGAAGGGGGTGGAGGGAGGGTCCCCTGGACCCAGGAGAGCTGCCCAGGGAGCTACCGGGGCCTCCTGTGCCCAGGGTGGCCAGCTCTCACCTCCTGGGTGTGAGCTCGATGAGCAGTCAAGGCCAATTCCAACTGCAACTGTATAGTCCGGGGAGGCCAGAGCCAGGCTGGGAAGCACCTCTCAGGGTGGGCACGTGGTACCAGGCGCCTGGCACCAGGAGCTCCTCTGCCTGCGTCAGCTGGTGCCCCCTCCCCACGCCGAGCCCCCAAGGCAGGCTCTCCGCAGTCCTGGGCACTGCTGGCGCCGCAGCGCTCCAGCTGGCCAAGCACCCGCCCCTTTGGGCCCCTAAGCCTCTCCAGCTGCTCCTGACACACTCCTCCCTCCAGTGCTGAGCAGCAGCTAAGACCAGACCTGGGCCTGGCTCTCCCTCCCACTGCTGGGGACCTTGGGCAAGTCCCTTAGCCTCTCTGAGCACCCAGATCCCTTGTGTTAAGGTGACAATCCTGGTTTCATAGGGAAGTTCTTTTGTTTAATAAAAGATTCACCTGGCGTCTGCCCTCTGCCAGGTGCTGGGCCAGGCCCTGCAAGACGGTGCAAGCCTAGGTCGACCAGGCCCTTGTCTGCGGGGCTTGCATCCCAGCAGGGCAGGCAGACACAAAACGATATGCCAGGACGGGGGGAATGTGGCATGTGCGACAGGGCCACTACACACAGGACGGCCAGAGGTGGCCTCCCCCAAGGAGGACAGTTCAGATGACTCATGAAGAACGAAAACTAGGCGACCATGAAACCAGCCGGGGAAGGCCATGTGGGCAGAGGGCAGGCATGAGCCAAGACACTGAAATAGGGAAAGGCTGGAGGGGAGACAGGACTGTGGCCCTGGACTGGCAGGCAGGCTGGGCCAGTCACACTGCAGAATGCCTTGGGATGCTGCAGGGAGAGCTCAGTCAGTGTCATCCAAATGGTGGCATCCCACGGCAGAATAAGGCAAAACCCACACCACCTGAGCAT
>NW_006789896.1:708253-735846 GCF_000442215.2 Lipotes vexillifer | reverse complement strand
CTGAGCATTCCTGCTCTGGACATGCTCCCCAGGACCCAGTGTCTTGTCCCAGCTTGGAAGAGTGGGGCCAGTCTACCCAGAACCTGGCTTTCCAGCCTTCCTCACTGTTGGGCCAATCAAGTGCTTCCCCCAAGCTCACAAGAGGACACAGCTGTGACCTCTGGGAGGGGCACACCACCAGGGCACCATCGCAGTTCAGGCCAACTCTGCCAGACACCTGGGTCCAAGGCACCACGGAGACTGCTGCTGACTCGCTCGAGTCTCTGGCCGCCTCACCCACGACCCTAGGAAACCCCTTGCTGTGTCCTACTCCTCCTTCAGGATGTGACTTGGGTGTCACCGCCCCCCCTGGCCAAGAAAGCTCCCACGTCCCTCCCTGGGCACCCACACCTCACTGTCCCCACCTTGAAGTGCTGATCGACACCTCTTGTTACTGCCCACTTCGTGCCCCCAACCCGGGCGCCCAGAATGGGAGGGGCCTGTCTGCTTAAGCATGGAACGTCCCTCCACCGCACATGCACGCCAGGCCTGGCCCAGAGCAGGGCTGAGCGTGGGGCTGCTGGATGGGTGGGTTCAGGCAAAAGCCCCCCTTGCGGAAGGTGGTGCCCTGCCCTCCCTGGGAGCCGCGCGGCCACACCTGAGAAAGCCAGGAAGGCCCTTTGGGGCTCACTCACCCCAGAGGGAGGGGACAGAGGGGAGCCCCCTGCCCAATGCCAACACCCCCCAGGCAGCGGGCCCGCCCAGAACAACACCCTGGTTGTTGCATATGGGAGCTGAGAGCGCTGCCCCACCGGCCCTGCCTGGTCTGAGAATGGCCCTCATTGTGTGCGCCAGACTCACCCGGGCCCTCAGACACGGAGCAGCTGGGCCTTGGCCGCCAACGGGCACGTGTCAGCGGCCATCTGACGGGTTTTCCCTCGGCCTGCTGCCCCGGAGAGCCCTGGATGTGCTCTGGGTATCCCCAAACCCCGACTGTGCGGGACAGTGCTACCTGGTGGTGGGGAGACTGACAGGTTCACAATGATGACGATAATGCCGGCAGTGAGAGGCAGGGCTCTTCTATGTACCTCAATTATCTCTTTCAACCCCGTGAGACACTGTGATTGCCTCCACCTACGGATGGAGAGACTGGGGTGCACAACACGACTCGCCAGGGTCATGGTCAGGAAGTGGCAGAGGCAGATCTGCTGTATGACAAAGTGCAGCTGGGTGGCTCCCGGGGTACTGCTTAGGTCCATGGAAGCCAGGAGTGGAAATTTCACAGGGCTTTTCCATCCCTCCCTGTCCCCCACCCTGACACACACCCCAGCCCCAGGCACAGAGCCCCACACACAGCAGTCACTAGGGAAACTCTAGTTCTCTTCATACAAAGAACCATCTCAAACCTGGGCCAAGTTTATTTCTGGGGTATTCTGGTTGCTTGTCCCAAGGAGCCCCCGTGGCCACTGGATACAGGCCCGACGTACGTGTGCCCAAGTGGCGGTCTACACCCACAACCGCTGCTCACTTGTGCCCTGGGAATCCCGCCGGAGGGGCAGCGGCTACGGGCCCACTGGCCAGGGTCCTGACAATCCTCTGCTCCACCTCCCGGCAGCGATGGGGCTGGGAGGGCAGTGCCTCTTCCCTTCCCAGACGGCCCCACACCCTCATCCTGGGCGGAACTCCGCAACAGCAGGCCTTGGCATCACCCTCCCCTTAATTCTCCCAGGACAACTGAGTGACCAGGGTCTGGGCTCAAGTCCTCAGTGCTCAGCGTGACAAGCGTGGATGAGCCTCCCATTCCAGAGCCACTCCAAGGGGACAAGGGGAGCATGGCTCCTTCCCTGCGTGCTTTGGCAGTGCCTGAGGCTCAGAGGACAGAGCAGGGGCCGTGTGTGGGTCCTCAGCCCCATGCCTGACACTCAGCACCCAGAGGACAGGTCTACAGAACAAAGGACTAAAAACCCACCTGTGGGTGGCCACCGCCAGCAGCTCCCTCAGATAATCAGGAGCCCTGAGCTGGCCTTGCTACAGTGGCAAGAGCAGATGTCTTTGTGCCCAGCTCTTGGGCCGAAGCAGGCCCCTGGCCCCACTCCTGCCAGGGCATCCCAGGAACTGTCCCTGCGAGGCTGGGCAGAGGAAGAGAGGTGGCATGGGGAGGGCCCTCCTACTGCAGGACATCTGCAGCCCCCAACACACCTCGGACGGTGGGAACAGGTGGGCCTGGGGCCAGGGCACCAAGGAGCCCAGGTGGGTGGCACGAGAGCAGAGCCCTCCACCCTCCAGCCCACCCCAACTTCTGACAGCTTGGGAGTGGTCCTCAACCCCTTAGAACCCTCACCACTGCCACCCAGCCCAGGGAACCGACCCAGGCTGACAGACCCCACACATGTTTGAGGAGACCGGCTTGTTCAGTCTTGGGATTTGGTGTCTCAGCAGAGGGCCCAGCATGAGGTTGACCTTCACTTCAGGGACAGTACCAGGCCCTGGTAACCCACCGTGGCCAGCCCCAGATATGCCACTGGAGGGGCAGAGGCAGAAGCCCGGGTGGGACAGCAGGGACTTCACTCCTTACGAAGCCTTAGTTTCCCCGCCTGGACATCTAAAGCCTCCTCAGCTCTGCCCCTCTCCAGCCCTAAATGCTAGCTTTCAGCAGCCCTTAGAGCAGCACCATCTGCTTCCGCAGGGATGGAAGAGGACACACTGGCACAAAAAGCAGGGTTCTCCAGCTCAAAAAGACTACCAAGCCCCTGACTTCAGGATGCGCAATGGAAATGGGGACTGAGACGGGGGCCCTGCCCCTCCACCCTCTGAGCTCCTTCCACGGCAGGCTGGTACTCTGCCGCACTCCTCACTCAGAGGTGGGAGGAAGTTAGCACAACGAGACGGAGTCAGGGCCTCTCCCCAGTGCTAGATGGCCCAGCCTGACCCCTGGAGGGAGGCCACTCTGTAGCCCCTTGTTTGGGGGCCTTAAGGATCCAGAGGAGGAGGAATTTGGCCAGTGTCTCTGCTGCAGAACGACCCTGTCCCGCCCTACCCTACAGCCTGCCCTCCAAGCATGACTCTAACACTGCTCCTCCCCCTTCCACCTGCTGGCTGGTTCTGGCTGCCCCCAACTGGCTGTGGGCTCCTGGGGGATGGTGGAGGGAGTTCTCCAGGCCTGAGAGACAAAGGGTGGTGGGATCTCCTAAAAGAATAATGGAGGCCAGGAGGGGGCTACTAAGGCACAGTTCTGGAGCCAGAGAGACCCCACCAAGTTGGCAGCCCCAGTAGAGCGTGGCAGCACCCCAAGGGCCAGAGCACCCTCAATCCCAGAGCAGGGGGAGCACATGGCTAGAGCATGGGGCCATACCAGGAGACTATGTTCTGGGTTCTGTGAGGACAAGTAACTGCCCCTCTCTGTGACTCGCGGGGAGAGCAGGTGTCTTAGGGGCCCTTCCTCATTAGGAAGGATTCCCTAGTGGCACTGCCCTTACTTCAATCCCTTGCCCAAGCCTGGGGAGATGATGCCAGCCCACAATGCTAACGCCTCTGTTCAGCACAAGCGTAAAAGTCACCCTCTTTCAAAAGTCACCGGGAGCTAAGGGTGACTGCCTTGGCAGAAGCTGGGGCTGCCCTGCCCTGCCTCCACCCGGCACCTACAGGACTCCTTCCTTGCCCACGGCAAGCGGGTGTGGGTGCTAGTGCCAGGAGAGCTTGCCGGCAGGTCCTCCCAGACCTCCCTTCCTGCCAGTCTCCACCTGCACCTGGGCCCTTCTCCTGCTTTTCAAAGCCTGTCAGCCCTGCCATCCCTCCACTCCCACCATCAGCTCTCCACCCTGGAAAGGAAAGGGTCATGGGTGGGGGGTGTGTCCCCCAGCCCAGGGGGATGAGGAACATCTCCCTGCCTGGCTGAAATCTGCACAGCAAACCCAGAGAGCACCTCCCAGCTTAGACTCTTCCTCATGCTAAGAGTGCCAAGAAAATAAACTCCCGGTTCTCAAGACCAGTTAGGGAGCCACTGCTCCTACCGAGGGATGTGAGACCCCAACATCTCCCCAGACTCTAAACCCCTCACACCCCCTGACCACGCCCAGCCCTCAGCAAATCTCAGCTTCTCCGAATCTTTCAACACCGCTCTGGGCTCTGCAGCAGCAATGAGGGGCTGGGCGCCCGGGCTGCGGCCACCCGGGCAGCGGCCCCGCCCCTCCCCAGCTCCCACGCTCTACCCGCGGAGGCTAGGACCCCGGGATCGCGGCGTGGCCCTGGACTCCCCTGCCAAGACCCGGCTCCTACAACCGTTTTTGCAACCACGGTAGGTAATAACCGAGAAGCTCCCGCCCTGGGTCCCGGAATCCAGCGCGGACGGGCCGGGGGTTAATTATTAACTTCTCCATGGACACCCGCGCTTGCTGGCCCAGCCCTCAACCCCTAACCTGGGGGCATGGGCAGCCCTCACTCCAAAACACACGGATCGCCACCCTGCTTCCTGGAAGTTTACGCCCCTGGAAGTTCACGGTCCAAAGGACCTCGGACCGCTCCTCGTAGCGATTTAAAGTGAGGCTCGGAGACAGGGCTCACAGGCCCAAGGTCACCCAGCAGGCAGCGGCCGGCAGAGGGAGAGCGGGCCTCCGGCCAGCAACTTTCCCGGATCCAGGAACTCTCCTACCGGCCCGCGGCCCCCGAGTCCGGTCCTTCCAGCCGCCCCCGGGGTGCGCAGGCTCTGGGATCCTCCGCAGTCCTGGCCTCCGGGAGCCCCGGCCAGGGCAGAAGGGGGGTTTTCCAGGACCTCGGACCCCGGCCCGGTCACGCCCCCGCGGAGGCTCCAGCGGCCCGTAGTTCCCAGGACCCGCAGGTCCGGCAGGAAATGCCACTCACTTAGCTCTTTCCCGCCTGGGACAGCCCCGGGCGCGGGTAGAGCTGGGTCGCCTCCAAGCCGGTACGCGGACCTCGGCCGACGCTCCCTGGCGCGCGGACGCCGCCCCGGCCACCGAGAGTGGACTCCGGGCCGCACTGGCCGCGCTGACCGCACTCACCAGGTAGTTCATCGCGTTGGGTCGGCCTGGGGCCCCGGCTCCCCGCAGGGCGCACAGCAAACTGCCCGCGCCGCGCGCTCTCGGATTCCCGAGAGCCCCGAAGCCGCCCGGGTCCTGGTCCGGCCGCCTCAGCCACCTCGCCGGCCACTGCCGCCGCCGCCGCCGCCGCCGCCGCCGAAGCTCGCGTTGCCGCCGCTGCCGCCTCCGCCGCACAGAGCCGGTCCCATCCCGCCCCGCCTGCCACCGCCGCCAAGGCCGGCGGGCCCAGCCCGGCTCCCGGCATGCCCGGTCGCGCGCGCCCATTGGCCGCTCGGGCTCCCCATGCAAATGAGCCGCCGGCTCGGGGGCGCGGGTGGCTGCGGGAGCGCGCGGGCACGCGCCGCCCAGTGGGACCGTCCACCACCCCCCACCCTTGCACCCGCGCTAGGCTCCAGGCGCCTGCCGGACACGCGGGATATCGCCTTTTCTCCGCATGCCCATCCCTGCCCTCCACCGTGGGCGAGAACGCGCGCCTCCTCAAAGGCCTAAGACTTCTTCTTCTGGGAAGACTGCCGGGATTGCCCTCCTCCCCCGTGGCCGTTGCAGCCCCGGAGGCACCAGCCTCAAGTCTGCCTTCCCCGCCCACCAACCTGGGGCATTTCACGCGTGTCCATCCGGCATCTAGATCTGCATCTAGAGGGGTATGTCCCAGCTGGCAGAAAACTAATAATACGACCACCACACCGACTCTGGTCAGGCCTTTGGTGTAAGAGCCCCAGGACATGAAGACACAGCAGGGAAGCTGGGGACTGCGGCTGTCCCTGTAATCTAGGGAGAGTAGAACCGGAGCGCATCATGTTCTACCAGCCGTGCGCGGGAGGCTCCAGTGCACCCAGGGACAAGAAGCTTGCCATCTCCCACCTTCCCCTCGGAATTGAATTCAGTCTCCTCGAAGTGTCCCCCACTGTCTCGGTGCTGCTCTAGGAGATGTGCCCCTACCCCAATCCCTCCCTCAGTCAGCCCTGTCCAGGGCTAACGCCTGTGCCCCAACGACTCCTGTTTCAGCAACAGGGGGTAGGAGGGATGCTGATGAGAATGAGGGAGAGAGACGAAGCACGACAGGGAAACTGAGTGAAGGACACCTTGGTTCTCCTGAGCTCCCCCTCCCTAGGGGGCAAGTTGGTGACTGTCACCCCATGTAGCCATCAGAGTCCCTGAGCACAGTCCAGGTTTGCACAGTGGTCTGCAGAGAGATCTAGGATGGGACCTCTCCAGAACCAGACTGTCCCATTTGCTGAGTGTGTGGACACCATCAGGCAGCTCGAAATTCCAGGGAAGCATGGGGGCCCACCCTGCAGAGAACCCTCGGGCACGGCCTATAAAATACATACAAGCCCACGGTGCACCCACAGGTGCCCCTCCACCTGACACCCAGGGATGGCCGACTCAGCCTCTCGCCAGGTGTGCTACCTTGGCCAGGCCCTCTCCCATCTGTAAAAGGAAGGAGCTGGGCTAGGGCACCCCAAGTCTGGCTGGTCCCCTGGAGAGCTTGTCAAAAAACAGATTCCTGTTTTTTAGGAATCCCCCCCTAAAAACCCCTCCCACAGGTCCCCTCCTCCAGAAATCCCGGGTGTGGGGGGAATCTGGACATCTGTATTTCCCCCAAAGTTTCTCGGGGAACCACTGGACAGAACTCCCAGCATAGGGTGTGGGTAAGGAGCAATTGGGATTTGGACTCAGTGTGACCCAGAGTCCTCAAGAAGAAATGGGACAACTAGCTGCTACCCTCTGCCCTCCTCAAGACGGGACCTCCTGTAACCTTCAAAACAGCCCAGTTCTCCCACAGAAGAGCCAACTCTCAGGGGAACACTACCTAGAGCATCCTCTCCTGCTTGTTCCCAAAGCTGTGCCCCAAAGTCAGAAAGGAAACTGCGGGCTCAGCCCCTCCGAAACCCTGCCCCTGCCCCTGCCCTCAGCCTGGCTGGCATTCCAGGTTCCAAGGAATCAGATCAGAACCAGCTGGGCTGTGTGTGAACATCTGTCCATGCTGGGAGCTGGAGGGAGTCCCTAGGTTTTCCCCGGGTCTCCACTCCGGTGGGGAGTGGGGTGGGGACCAGGCTTCACAGCCAGACGGCAGGAGGTCTCTGCAGGAATGGGCAGGGATGCAAAAGGGCTGGCCTTACTCCGCCCTAGCTGGCCTTGGGAGACAGGAGGAGGCAGCCTGGGAGGAGGAGGACCAGAGACCCTCCCTCTCTGGGGCTGGATTAAAGCAGCGCTGGGGGCGGGGTTGCTCCTGTGGGCGGGCAGGCGTGGGGGGAGAACCCAGCTCTGGCCCAGGCATTTCAAAAATTTGCTGCTTTTCCACTTAAACTCCCCGCCCCCCCCACCCAAGACTGTGCCTCCCAGAATGGCATTTCCGCTTTGGAATCAAGGCCCCAGGATCTGTGCCCCACTGTGCTGCAAGGGGAGTAGCTGGAGGGGGAGAGGAATGCCCCCTCCCAGGCCTGCCGCGGGGGAGGGGGGAGGGGCACCCACTGGGCAGGCTCTGGCTGGGTGTACGGGGGAGCAGACCCTCCCGGGCCGACTGCCAAGTGACACAGCCCCCAGGACAGCATCCAGGCTGGCCCTGGGCCAAGGTCTCTATGACCACGTGCTCATTTCATGCCCGCAGTGATCCTGCAAAACAGGCTTCACGATTAGCCCCGTCTTCCAGAGGAAGAGGTTGAGACCCAGGTTACTGCCCCTTGCCCCGTCCCACAGACTTCAGCCACGGAAGGGAAAGAACTGGTGGCCACAGAAGGGATGGTGGGGATGCTAGAGTGCAGTCCACCCTGACTCCCCTGTGGCAGGCAACTTCAGGACAGGGCAGAAAGGGAATCAAGGGGCAGGGATACTCAGGAAAGCCAAGGACCCTGCCGCACTCAGAGACCCCAAAGGACAGGCATCTGAGACCCAAGCACCACCCTCAAACACAACTGAGTTCAGAACTGGGGCCCAGGGACTTCCCTGCTGGTCCAGTGGTTAAGACTCACACAGGGACGTTGGCTCTCATCTGTCCATTAAAGTGTCCACTGGGGTGAGGACTGCTGCTGATCCTAGACCCTAAGTGGGGAGATCCGGCTCCTGCTCTCTGGGCTCTTGGGGTCTTGTTCTCTTGGTCAGACCCACAGCACAAAGAACTATTCTTGCTTTAGCCCCAACAATGTCTGTGGCAGCATTTATAACAGCAAACAAAGAGGGGGCATAACCTAAATGCCCAACTATAGGGGACTGGCTGGGCAACCAGAGCCTCTCAATGGAAGATTGTGCAGCTATTAAGATGGCCACTTTCAGAGACTAAAATCATGCGAGAAAATGCTGATGAGCAGTGAAAAGAGTGGGCTAAAATGGCTTGCACAGTGTGACTCAGACAGCCCCCTTCCCCTCCTAAAGCCTTGGTTTTCCCAGCAGCACAGAGGGTGGCTGGATGGGTCAGCTGATGGCCGCAGCAGCAGGAAAGGATTTCCTGAGGCCGGAGATGAGTGCTGCCAGCCCAGGGACAGGAAGAATGATGTATCTGTAGGGCTATGGGTGCTGACGCCTTGCCCCTGGGCTGGCCACGCACACTGGCAAGCTCCAAGCCAGCCTGCAAGCCGGAGCCAGCCCTGCCTGGGCAAGGGTGGAGGGACCCCTGTGGATGGCCTGGAGAAGAGGCCAGCCCGCTGCATCGAGAACCACTGTCACACAGGCCGGACACCCCACACACCCAGTGTCAGCCAGCCCTCACTGCCCTCCTGGGGACCAGGACAGAACTACCACCACTCAGAGGCTCAGAGAGGGGCAGTGCCTTGCCCAGGTCACACCTCCAGGAAGTGACAAAGCTACAAACTAAAAATGTAACCGTACCTGGCTACCCAGGGGTGTGCCCACAGAACAGCACCCCAGGTGATCTCAGACAGAGCAGAGCCTGCATGATTAGGGCGGGTGTCAGAGCCATAAAGAGCTCTCCCATCCTCCCCTGCTCTCCAAGGGCGGAGTAACCATGGGGCAGTCTGTTTGTCACTGCAGTGGTGACTCGGACAGTGGGGGGGTGGGCTCTAGTCCCCAGCCTTCGAGTCGGTTTAGCATCGTCCCAGGCCAGTCACCAGAGACTGGGGTACAAGGGCACGACCAGGACCGAAGGTGTGGGGACAGAGCCTAGGGGTGGCGGAGGGGGGTAGACGGGCCTGGATCCCAGCAAATCCGCTGCCCCCCACCTTCCCGCAGCTCCCTCCCCTCCTGCTCTGGCTCTTTCAAGGACTGGGAACTGGAAGGAGCAAGTCTCCTGATTCTTTTACCTGCTTTTCTGACTTGGAAATGAGAGAGCAGCAGAGGCACCTGCGGGGAGGTGCCTGCTTCAGCGAGCGAGCGGCTCTGCTCACAAGGCTGGGGCACTGCCCAGGGGCTCTCTGCCCCAGCCCAGGGTGCTGCCCCCGTGGCCTGAGTCCTCCCTTCTCTTCGAACCCCCCCTCCCCATGGGCCTCAGAGAAGCAAAAACCAGGCCCCACATATGCATAATGAGAAGGCTGCCCTCCCTGATGGCACTGGGACACCACTCCCTGGGTCTTCACCCAGCGGCAGCCACCTCAGCACTGCCTGAGGGAGGACACAGGGGTGGGGGAAGGAAGGGCTGGGGACAAGACCCTGTCCTCAGAGAGAAAGCTTAGCCGCTGGAGGCCCAGCTCAGGCTGACGGCCTGGGTGGGCAGGGCCCGGGGTGTGGTCAAGAAGCCGTCCCAGCCGCTGTCTGCACCTGCCTCTCCCCATGGCAGCCAGCTCCAGCATATCAGGGCAGGGAGAGGGGGCGACTTCACATGCTATCTGCTGCCCCCCGAGCCTGCTTCCATAGCAGCACAGGTGCCCACACCCACAGAGACCCCCAGAGGGGCAGCAGTGTTGGCCAGACATCAGCTGGGGTCAGGAGGCCAGTGGAGTCACAGGAGGGACCCTGGGAGCTCTGGGGTCAGTGGAGTGGGAGTACAGGAAGGCGTGAAAACAAAGAGAGCACAGCTACAGCAGCCACCGAGGAAGTGTGGCTTTTTCTCCCTCCTTGAACTGCACTGGGGGCCTCCCACCTGAGCCTGCTCCAACCTACAGAGAAAGGCTCCATGTGCCCCAGGAGACCCAGGCCCAATCCTCACCCAGGTGTAGCCTACAAGGACAGGAGTAGAGCCCACTGAAGATTCCACCTGGCATGGGACCTCAGTGGTCACTGCATCTTTCAGAGCCTTGGTTAGTGCGTCTGCTAAATGTAACCACCGCCAGGAGCCCTGCCCACCACCAGGCCATGAGATTTCAGGCACGTGCAGGCGCAGTGCATGGCGGCACCCTGGTGTCAGCAGCACACTCACGCACCTCCCCTGCCCTGCCAAGCACACTCCCTTGGGCCCACAGCTCATGCACAAGTGCACTCCAGTAAGCCCTCCCTGCCCTCCCAGCCGCTGCTCAAGTGCCCTGAGCTTCCCTAGCCCCTGAACCACACAAGGAACAAAACCTCAACCTCGTCTGAGATTCTGCAGCAAAAATCGTTCTGCAAAGCCCTGTTACCCCCAGCTCCACCAGCCAACACTGGGAGGTGGGCAGGGTCTCCCCTCAGCCGGGGGGAGTGGGGAGTGGCTGGGCCTATCACTACACATACTACAGCACCCACTCCCTGCTGGGATAGGCTGCCAGGAAAACAAGTCGTGTCCTCAAGGAACTTACACTCCAGGGCGTGTGAGGGGGACAAACAGATAAACATGGGAACGCCTGTGGGAGAACCAAGCAAACAGCAGAGAGCAGACTGGTGGCAGAGGCTACTTTACACAAGGTGCCTGGGGGCTCCTCTCTGATGAGGTAGCATTTGAGCAGATGTGTGGATCTTTTGCTAAGGTTCATTATGCAGAAAAAAATAACAGTAAAGGTTTGTAAGAACAGCACAGGCATGCCAATTCCCTCGTGTGAAGAGCGGAGCACAGAGGTGTCAGGGAAGCAGGGAGTGGCTCTCAATCAACCCCTCCCTGCTGTTAGCTTCTTGAGTGGTGCGGGTGTCCTGCAGGCTGGGGGCATCCAGAGTTTACTGGGAGCAGCCAGGAGTGTCTGCCTGCTGGGGTGTCTTGGTGGGCAGCCAGGGACAAAGCGGGGCAACCAGGAATCTGTCCCTGACCAGGGAGGGTGGAGGGATAGGGTCAGCTCCCAAGACAGGCTCCATCCTCTCCTAGAAGCCTCTCCCCACTAGGACCTCTGGTGGGCACAGAGGCCTGGGAGAAACACGGGTGACTCAAAAACCTGAGACGCTTCACCTCATGGCCAACCTGGGAAAAGGGAATTCAAACCCTGGATACCTGGGGAGGGCTGTGAACAAGAAGGCATGTCGTCACACCACTCTTAACAATCGTGTAACTTGGGGGAATCCAGGATTTGGGGGCACAGACGACTCTCTGGGCATGCCTCAACGCACACATGATTGGATATCAGGTTTTATAAAATACTGAAATAGGGTATTACACCACCACTAACACTAGTATGTTCCAGTATTAAAAATACACAGCACAGAAAGACTAGAGACAGATATCCATCAGCAAGAGAATGGATAAGTACATAAATTCATAGTCAAAAGTGGAACACTCAGCACAGCAATGAAAAGAGAACTACTGATACACACCATGTGGATGAAAATCTCAAAATCATTTTGCTGAATGAAAAAAGCCAGACCCCAAAGAGTATATACTATATGCTTCCACTTACATCAAGTTCAAGTTCAAGGACAGGCAAAACCACGCCATGAGAGAAATCAGAATGCTGGCCACCTTAGAAACTAACACAACATTGTAAATCAACTATACGCCGATAAAAATTAATTAAAAAAAAAAGATCACAGGATAATCATAGCTTTTCCTTTAAAAAAAAAAACAATGTTGACCACCTTACAGGGGGTAGGGCACACTTGACTGCGAAGGGGTACTTGTGAACTTTCTGAGATGATGGAGACGTTCATTATCTTGATTTGATTGATGGTTACATAGGGTCTACATTAGTCAAAACTTATTCAACTGTATACCTAACATCTTTCAATTTCACTACATAGAAAATCTACCTCAGGGACTTCCCTGGTGGTGCAGTGGTTAAGAATCCACCTGTCACTGCTGGGGATATGGGTTCAATCCCTGGTCCGGAAAGATCCCACATGCCACGGGGCAACCAAGCCCGTGCGCCACAACTACTGAGCCCGCGTGCCACAACTACTGAGCCTGCGTGCCCTAGAACCCGTGCTTCACAACAAGAGAAGCCACCGCAATGAGAAGCCTGCGCACCGCAACAAAGACTGGTCCCCGCTCGCCGCAACTAGAGACAGCCGCCCGCATGCAGCAATGAAGACCCAACACAGCCAAAAATAAATAAAATTAAAAAAAAAAAAAAGAAAATCTACCTCAATAAGAGAGTCTCAACTGGTAAAAATAAAACAAAGCACAGAGGAAACAATACATAGCATTAGGAATACCAAAAAATAGGTACCGCAATCCTAAACCCACCTTGTTACCCTTTTTGCCCTGGCTGTCACGGGGCTTCACGTTAAATGTGCATGCCTACCTTCCCCATACAATACATAGTTCTGGATCTTTTGATGATCCCAGACTGTTTGTGTCTTTCACTATAATCTGCTTCAACTCCTTACTGGAACTCAGCAGGGTTTAAATAATAAATTAAAATTACGAAAAAGTTCCCTCAGCCTCTAATTCTCCTTAGAGAAGGGATTAACTTTAGAGCCACAACTTGTGACCACCTCTCCTGGCAAAGCGGGCATGCATCACCACCTCCAAGGTCCCCAACCTGTCCCCAGGTCTTTTTTTTTTTTTCTTTTTTGGCCGGGCTGAGCAGCATGCAGGATCTTACCCCGACCAGGGACCAAACCCTGAGCCCCCTGCAGTGGGAGCGCAGAGTCCTAACCACTGGACTGCCAGGGAAGTCCCCCCTCCAGGTCTTTTTCTTGAAGAGAGGGAGACAATGGCCCAGTAAACTAAAGAGAGCCAAAGAAACAACAGGGTTAGACTAGGATGCAATCAAAGCAAGCGGTTGTGATGAAGCCAAGTCAGAGGCTGGGGAGGCAAAGAAGAGCACAGAAAGGGCAGGGGATGGGAGGGCAGGTGCAGTTCAGGCCTCATGCCAGGCCATGGGAGGCGGGGGGTCACAAGGTGCCACCCTCACAGCCTTGCGGCCCACCTGCCTCACCCACAAGCTTGAGCCCCCTCCCTTAAAGTGCCAGGACCCACCTCCAGCGTGCTCTCCTTTCAACCCAGGACCCAGCCTGTTCCATGCTGGCCAGGCTGCTGCTGACCACATCTGAAGTCAGGCTTGTACCCACCGATCCAACAGCTTCCAAACACTGCACCCACTCCTGGGGGCCCTCAGGGCAGGGCATCCAGCTGGTCTGAGGCACAGTGGACCAGATGGTGGCCCCACTGGAGGCCACTCTATCTGTGGGGTGAGGACAAGTACCTGTCCATCCAAGGCTCAAGAGGCAGGGGTCCCGAAAGCAGGCAGGGGCAGGGGAGGGGCTGGGGTCATTCCACTGCTAAGGCCTTGGCAGGAACCGACCATAAAGAGAAAGCTACTGGAGGCAGGCTGGGCAGCGTGGAACATTATGGGGGCAGGGAGCTGATCTCCTCTGCCCAAGCTGGTCGTGCCGGTGCCAGGAGTGGGTCTCGGCCACTGCCCAGTCCACAGTGGCAGGATAAAGATAATAACCTCAACAGCAGTAGCTGCTATGACTTATTAGCCTCTTAGTAAAAGCTTTCTGCAAACCTCACCAAGTTCTCATAAAACCCCAAGAGCTCAGTGCTGTTAACATCCCCATAACACAGAGGACACAGGCTCAGAGAGGTTCAGTAATTGGCTCAGACGAGCCAGCACCATTCATTCCGGAGCCCTTGCCCTCGACCCACCACAAATCCTCCCCACCCAGAATTAGCCTCTCTGGGAACCCACTCAGCCCCCAACAAGGCTTCCAGGACAGTGGCTGGGATGCAGGCTCTCTGCACAGGGAAATAGACTCCTATATGGCGGTGGGCTCCTCGGTGCTCCCAGGGCCACTTCCTTGGCAGGTGGCCAGGATAGGCTGGAGAGAGAGGAACCAAGCAGGCCTGGTCCTGCCCTGAGGAGCCTGGCAGCCACCAGAAAACCCCAAGGATGAATGCACTATCACAGATGGGAATCCTGGATGGCTTCCTGGCACGCTGCCCTCTGCCTGAGCAAGCGGGAGTGACGAGGTGAGCACGGCAGCGGCAGCGGCTGAAGACCTTCCTGCCGAGGGAGGGCTGGGCAGAGTCCAAGGCCAGTGGGAGGACTGTGGCAGGAGGGGCGTGCCAGGGGCTTTGGAGACTGAGCTGAGGACCCTGGCCTTGGACACTGCCTCTTCCCGCTGTCCTCTCTTGAGCCTGTTCTACCAGGCCCCAGCTGTCCATGGCCTGGCCGCCCAGGCCAGTGGTGAGCCCAGGGCAGAGCCTCCCAGCTCCCTGGCCAGCTCTTCAGTCACAGTGGTGGCTGGCACAGAGCCAGGCACAAAGGGCGCCCTGGGACCGCTGGCAGAGGTTCAACCAGGTGCCACTCCTGCCCCACCGATCTCCACTGACTGGTGCTGGGGCCCGCAGGGCTACAGCCGCCCTGCTGCACAGTGCCGGGCGAGCTGCCTGGCCGCCCAGAGGCCCAGCTGCCTCATGTCCAGGGGTGCTGAAGGGGTTACCCAAACTCATGCTCAGAAAGCCACGAGCAGAGGGTCGCTCTCTCAGCAGCCTTGGCCTCTGCAGATGGCTCAACAGGCCACAGCCCCTACAATTAGAGAGGCCACACTCACTTTCTGGCTTTGGATCCTGCCAGACTTGGTTCCCACCCTGGCTCCGTCTCTCAGTGGCCAGGCGACCCTGGCAAGACTACAGGTCCTCCCCGAGCCCAGCGCCTGGCACACAGAATGCACTCAACACACGTCAGCACTTAGCTCCTTGAAAGGACCCATTCCTCACTTAATAAAGGAGCAGAGGAGGGGCTGGAATGGCTGTGCCCATTTCCCAGACAGGAAACAAGAGGCAGGAACAGAGAGCAGGCAGCTTCTCTAGAAGCTGGAAGCTGGCTTCCTGCCTGACAGTGCCGGGGGGCAGTGTCACTCCAATGCCCACCAGGGGACTGAAGCGGGTGGCACAGCCATCTTCCTTCCAAATGCTTCCTGCCTGCCCAGAGAGGAGACAGTCCTGGGTGCTGACCAGCCATACCCAAGAGGAAGGCGGATGTCAGAGCGCAGCCGGGAAGTGCACCTCCAGGTGCTGTGTGAACTGTGCCGCAGCTCTGGGCGGAGGAAGAAGCAGGAAGCAGGGAGTCGGGAGGACCCCGCGTGCCTTCCCCTCTCTGGCCCCCAGACCCCACGTGGGTCAAATGACAGAGTGAGACAAGCTGATCCCTGCAGGGCCCCCCAGCTTTAACACTCAGGAGGTCACTCCTGGCCCAACCTGGCTCGCCCCAGCCTCTTCTCTCACCGCCGTCACCTCCCATCCCATTCTGAAGCATTTTATAATTGCTGTGGGCCAAAGTGCCTGCGTCAGCCCCATCCAGGAAAGGACTGCCCAAATGAAGGGGTATGCTTAAAACCCAAATGTGTCCATGAGCACCACATGGGCGGTCACCATTCTGGGTTCGCAAAGCAGGGCTTGAGCAGGAGGCTGCCCTCACCACTCATCAGCACATGAAAGCAATTTTCTGAACATTTCATGGCTGCTCCCAAAATGAACTTCGTCTCCCAGTGCCACCAGTTCACACATTGCTCAAGGTCCCAGGAGACAGCCAGGGTGATCTGACAGCCCAGCATGTAGGGGGCAGAGGGTGAGAACCCCCCACTCCCCTCTGCAGAATCTCCGAGGGCTGTGGCTGCAGACAGCAGGGTGGGAAGCGACGTGGAGCCGGCAATGGTGTGTAGAGACGGAGCTGAGCTGGACTGCAGGTCTCCACAGCAGGTGTCCACAGCAGTACCTGTCTGCCCAAATGACACCCAGAGCCTAGCCCTCCCACCATCCCTCTCTTGTTACAGATGGGGCCACTGAGGCACAGAGCCCAGGAAGGCTGCCCAAAGTTCTATAAGACAAGGGGTCTGGGTGCCATCCCAGACTCCAGATCCTCACGTCTGCTGTGATTGTGGAGGCCACACCAAATCAAGCGCAGACATCCCAAACTTAGGCTGTCCAGCCTCTTATGTGGCCGGAGTCACATGCCCCGTTCACTACTGCCCTGGAGACTCAGGCCCCCAAGCTGGCTCAGGTGGCCTACCTCATCTCTCTGGTCAGTGCCCATAGGATCAGGGCAGGTCCCCCAATGCCCCGAGCCAGAAAAGACCCAGAGCTTTGCAGGAAAGCAGGGCAGGAGAAGGGCTTGGCAGGCATTTTCTGTCTTCTTTCTTTCTAAAGATGAGGCAATTATGCTCTGAACCAGAACAGATGGGGGTGGGGACTTCACATCAGCACTGTCTGGAAGCCCTAATTTTTTCTTCAGTAACTCTGCATTACTGCTTCTGGAGGCGGGCAGGAGCTGGGATCTTTAATTCCATAATAACAATGCTTTGCACTTACACAGCATCTCTCCTCCAGTAATCTCCATACACTCTACGGTGGGTAATTAAAAGTCCACTTGCCCTGCCAGGAAGCCCCAGCTGTCTGCTTCACCGTAAGGACAGGGTCCCCCAAGAGACAAGCAGTTCCAGAAACAGGCCAGGGGACAGGCACGCTGGGCCACTGCCCCTTCCTGTCAGAGGGAAAGCCCCTAACGCAGCAGAGAAACAATGGCTGGAGGCCACAGCTTTCCAGCAGAAGGTGCCCCTTCCGGGAAGGAAGGAAGCAGGGTGTCAGCCCCCACCTCAGTCTGTGCATCTGTAAAGCGGGCTAGGGCCTGCGCTTGAGGCTTGGTGACCAGCGGTGGCCAGGATCACTTGCCACCCTCCGGAGGTGGGACTCAGATGCCTCTAGTTGCCGGTCAAAGTGTGGAGCCCTGGGGGGCTGCCCAAGCCTGCCTGCTGGGCTCGGAGAAGGGGGTGTCAGGTGAGATGAGAAGCCCCCATGGCTAGGAGGGAAGAAAAGGCTGGGCCCTGAACCCTTGGGGGTTCAGCCTTAGAGGTAAACTTCCCAGGAAAGTGAGTGCATCCGCCGGTTCTGGGGGATAGGCGCAGATCTCCACCCCGCCAAGCTGTCCCGGGGGAAGGGTGTCTCGGTCTTGGGAGAGGTACAGACCGGGCTCCAGGCCTGGCCATCCCCGTGAGGTCCCTGAGCACAACAGGGCAGCTGTCCTAGGTGATTCCCAGGGGTACTACGCAGACCCCGCCCCCTCACCCAGCCCAGCCATCCTGGAGGAGGGCTCCCAAGGAGCGGCAGAGACCTCTCCCCACTAGGCCTAGCCGTCCTGGTGGTGGAGGGATTCCTGGGGGACAGCACGGACCCCAGCCCGACCCGGCTCTCCAGGGAGAGGATGGAAAGAAAGGCGGGGGCGGAGAGGCCGGCTTCGCGGAGAAACCCCAGGCTGCCCCCATCCCCCACGCGAGAAGGCCCAGGTGGGGCGACCCCAGCCCGGAGCCCCGGCGGCATTAGGCCTGCAGCGGGCGGCGCGAGGTCGCCGTCCCGGCCGGCGGTCAGTACTCACCGGCACGGACATCTTGGCCGCCGCTCCAGGGGCCCGGGCGGGCAGCAGCGCCGGCAGGCTGCGGACGCCGGTCTGCCGCGCCGCTCAGAGCCCCCCGCGCGGGGTCCCGGCGCTCTCGGGGATCCCGACTGGCTCCTGCGATCTCCCGGCGGCCGGACTGTCCAGCCGCTCCAGCCCACGCCGCGCATGCGCCGCCCCGTGCCGCCCCTCCCCCTCCGGTCTCCTCCGCCCGGGGCCGCGTTAAAGGCGAGGACCCCGGACCCCGGCATTTTTCTGTCGGCCCAACGCGCGCGACAAGGCTCGGCTTCCACCCTTTACCTGTCCTTCAGGGGCCACCTCGAGTCGCAGCATCTCCTGCGCGCCCGCTAGTTCTGGAGGCCAGAACCCCCCCACCCCCACGTTGCCCAGCCCAGGGTGCCAGGCGCCTGCCCGGTGGTCTGGCTGGGCTTCCAATCTCTGTCTGAGGGCTATTGCAAGTCAGCGGAGCAGGGCTCCTAGAAACCCTTCCCACTCACCCAGCTGAAAGCCCAGAGACACCCCCGCCTCCCCCGTGACCAAAACCCCACACTCAGCTCTGCCCAGAGCTTCTCCGCCTGCTCTGCGCTCCCCTGACTGCCCCTTCCCGGGAACAGCCTGGCTGATCGTCAGGTCACCCTGACAGAGCTGGACGGCTTTTAGGGAGGATCCTGTCTCCCGGTAACCCCCACTCAAGGGCCCATAACCAGGCCGTCCCTGCACCAGAGACCAGCCTTCAGACACTGGAAGACAGGCATTCCAGGGCCTGAGCCTTCTTTTCTCCGGGTTAAACCCCCGATTTCTTCAGCTGTTCAACATCTGACATGGTGTCCAAGCACTGTGCACATACTTGTGCATCCTAATTGCCCCGCCCCCTGCCAGGTAGGCCTTGCTGTTCCCATGTTACATCCAACAGATTGAGGCTCTGAGACCCCTCGGCTACCAGAAGGCAGTACCAAGGGTCTGACCACTTTGTTATGCTGCCCATCACATACAAACTGTCCCTGCTTCCTGGGGGCCTTTCCTGGGCTAGAGGGGGCAGGCAGGGCCACAGCAAACAGAGGGGAGTCTGGGGTGACAGCTGCCACCCACTCAAAGGGCTCTCTGTGTTTGTCTGGCAGGCAGCCCTGCCCGTGCCTACTTGCCTGCATCCAGCTGGCACAGGGTCTCCTGAGCTGGGAGCAGCAGTTCAGCCTAGTGCCCGGGCTCCAGGCCACACATGCCCGCTGTCTCAGACGTCCCTCCTCTGCCACCCTCTCCCCCTACCACACTGAGCCTTCCTCCTGGAGCCCAGGCTCCATCTCTCCTTTCTCTCCTACTTCTCTGGATTCTTTTTTTTAAGATGTTGGGGGTAGGAGTTTATTAATTAATTAATTTATTTTTGCTGTGTTGGGTCTTCGTTTCTGTGCGAGGGCTTTCTCTAGTTGTGGCAAGCAGGGGCCACTCTTCATGGCGGTGCGCGGGCCTCTCACTATCGTGGCCTCTCTTGTTGCGGAGCACAGGCTCCAAATACGCAGGCTCAGTAGTTGTGGCTCACGGGCCTAGTTGCTACGCGGCACGTGGGATCCTCCCAGACGAGGGCTCAAACCCGTGTCCCCTGCATTAGCAGGCAGATTCTCAACCACTGCGTCACCAGGGAAGCCCCGTCTGGATTCTTATCGCCCACTGCTCCTGTCTTCTCTCCCATCGGCCCCATCTCTCAGTGCCCAGGCCAGAGCTGGGTGAGCAGTGGGGAAGGACTCCTTCCACACTCCTGGATATAGGGAAATGGGAAGCCAACAGAGGGGTGCGGTTGGGGCCACAACCTCCAAACCATCAGTCCTTGCCTCCAACTGACCCCCAATGACTGGATACTCAGGAAGGCCATCACTGACTCATCCCTTAGCGCAGGAGGAGGGATGGCTCAGCCAGACCCTCACTCACTCTGAGGCAGGGACCCAGGGCCTTGGGTGTGGGGTTGGGGGCAGCCAGAGGAGCCCCGTCAGGGCACTGAGCATCCTCCCCAGCACAACCAGGTGTCTGTGAAAAAACAGTAGATGCTCCTCCCTCGCCACCACCAAACATCCCCCACTGCCCAGCAGGCAAATGATCCCAGGATGACTCACTCAGTCCTGCAAAAAGCAGGCTCTGGGCACCTCAGGACTAGCAATTACACCACAAGCAACAGCTGGGCTGCCTGAGCAGGCACCAGCACCCTGAGAGGGTCCTCGAGGGCTACCAGGGCCCCAGGGAGACAGGGTTTATTGTTGTACCTGGCACTGGGAGGGAAGGGAGTTTGGACATGGCCACAGAGTAAATCTGGGCGGAGATAAGCTTCATACCCAGTTCTCCAGACACCCAAACCCCGCCTCTATCCCCTGGGCTTTGCCAGAGGAGCCTCTGGCCGAGGAGAGTGCATTGAGCCTTTGGAGACGCCTGCAGGCAATGTGTAATAGTCCTACATTAGCATGTTGCTTCGGTCACTATTGATGAGCCAACATTGATACATCCTTATTAACTACTGTCCACACTCTATTCAGATATCCTTAGTTTTCCCTACTGTCCTTTTCCTGTTCCAGGATCCCATCCCGAATCCCACATTACATGTAGTCGTCATGTCTTCTTAGGCTCCTCTGGACTGTGACCGTTTGCCGATGTGATGCTGACTTAGATGACCTGGCTGAAATAGTGTTTGTCAGGTTACTCTGCTATAAAGTGACTCTTTTTTCCTGCAGCTTTCTACAGTGTACCTTTTGAAGAAGTGAGGAGTTATGTTCCACCTCCTTGAGGATAGAGTATATCAATTATTTGGATTTATTCTGGTTGGGAAATTTGTCTCTTCTCCTTCATTTACTTATTTATTCAATCATTTATATCAGTATGAATTCATGGATATTTATTTTATAATATGAATTATATTACTTTATTTTCTTGCTCAAATAGTTCCTGCTTTGGCTGTTTGAGTTCTTCCATTTGGTGAATCCGATTTTTCAAGTGAACCTAGAAATCAAGATTTTTTATAAAATCTCTAGCTTTTGAAACATTGACTGTGTAAGCCAGTGCTTCTACAGGCCAACCCTGGCAGCTCTAGGCCCTGGGGTCAGATTACCTGCTTTGAACCCTGCTCCTCTGCTTGCAGCTGAATGATCTTGTTCATGTGAGTTAACCTGCCTGGGGCTCAGTTTCCTTATCTGTAAAATGGGAGGATAATATCCTCTGGGTGGTTGAGAGGACTCTGTTGAATGGCTCAGGTAAAGTTCAGGGCACTGGACCTGACACAGAATTCTTATTAAACAGCAGGGACCATCATGACCACAGGCATGAGCAACTCCCTGTGGAGGGCAAGAACTGAGTTTGTTTTGGGGAGGCCTAGAAGGAGACTTCAGGGTTGGAGGTGGCCAGCAGGACCCTGTGAGCCCTGGAGTGGATGAGAAGGAAAACTACCCAACCCAAGCCTGGTTTTCAACATAAGAGTCGAACTCTGCTACTCTGTAGTAACACAATACTGACAGGTGGTGTATGCACAGGCAGCTGTCCTATCTTACTCATGCTAAAGCGTGAATGACTACCTCTATCCAGGAGGGCAAGTCAGACTGGCAAAGACAGAGGCTCAGCTTAGTGGAGTGGATGGGGACCTCACTGGCCTGCCAGGCAAGACCCTGGGGTTCAGTCCTGGCACCACCTCACACTTACCCTATGACCTTAAGCAAGTCCAGTTTCCAACATCCTTGAGGATAATTTCACAGTCTGGTCAAGGGTGGGCCCTGGGGGCTGGGGCACCTCCTTTTCTGTCCCCCATGCACAGAACCTTGGGTATGCTTTGCCTGGAGGGCCTCTGGTTAAGGGAGAGGGTGATGTTCAGGTCATCAGGCTGCTAGGCGCAGAGGGAGACCCTCATCCCTTAGACAATGAGGTTTCAAGGCCTGGTAGCAGGAGGGAGATGTATTAGTTTCTTATTGCTGCTGTAACAAATTACTCCAGGACTTCCCTGGTGGCACAGTGGTTAAGAATCCTCCTGCCAATGCAGGGGTCACGGGTTCGAGCCCTGGTCCAGGAAGATCCCACGTGCCACAGAGCGACTAAGCCCATGCACCACAACTACTGAGCCTGCACTCTAGAGCCCGTAAGCCACAACTACTGAGCCCGCACTCCGCAACAAGAGAAGCCACCGCAATGAGAAGCACGTGCACCGCAATGAAGACTAGCCCCCGCTCTCCACAACTAGAGAGAAAGCCCACGCACAGCAACAAAGACCCAACACAGCCATTAAAAAAAAGAAAAAAAATTACCCCAAACGTAGTGGCTAAACAACATGAATTTATTACCCTACAGTTCTTGAGGTCAGAAGTCCAAAATGAGTTGGCAGGGCTGCATTCCTTCTGGAGGCTCTGAGGAGAATCGTTTCCTTGCCCTTTTCACGTTCTTGTGGTTTCACCTGCATTCCTTGACTTGTGGCCCTGCATCACTCCAACCTCTGCTTCCATCATCACATCACATCTCCTTCTCCTGACTCCCTCTTATAAGAAGCTTGTGATTATGTTGGGCCCACTCAAGTAATCCAGGAAAATCTCTGCATCTCAAGATCATTAATTTAATCACACCTGCAAAGCACCTTTTGCCTTGTAAGGTAACCTAGTCATAAATTCTGGGGATTCAGATGTGTATGGGGGGGACCCTGGGCCCCCCAAAGCTGCTCCCCCACTGGGCACTACAGCCTAAACTTCCACCATGGCTGCATTTGGCCAGCCCGGGAATCCTCTCACTCAGTTTAAGAGACATCTCTCATTGTTCATATAGCTGGGAACAGCTATAGGTAATGTGTGGCTCCAGCATACAGTCTGGCAAAAACCCCTAACAGGCAGGGACCCTTTGACTCAGAAATGCCACGAACTTATCCTAAAAAAATGCACTCACAAGTAGCCAAAGATATACGTGCAAGGATGTAACTTGTAGCTTTCCTTATGATCAGGAAAACATGGGTACAAGTTCAGTAACAGGCACTAATGAAACAATTCACGGAACATTCCCAGGACAGAATTCAATCCTGGGCTCCACCACAAATGATAAAGAATGACATGAAAACATGTTTACAATATACTGTAAAGCAAGGAAAAATAGGCTACCAAATAATAGGTACAGATGGATCCTATTTTCATAAAAATTCGCATATTTATATTTATGTCATATATTTGCACTGGGAAAAGTGTGGAAGGATAGATACCAAATATCAGCTGTGGTTATCTTGGGGTAGGGGTAGGATTTTTTTCACCATTGTGTCATATTTAGGGAAGGCCTATTCAGTGCTTGGTACTCTATGGATTAATAAGTAGAGCTTTTTCTGTCTTTACAGATTAAAATTTCACAGGAGACTAGTTTGTTTGCTGTTTGGAGAAAAAGAGGGGGTTTTGGTGTAACTAAAATTATTTCCTCTATTTTCTAATGTTTCTTGAGTGAACATTCATTATTTGTGCAACCTTTTTTTTTTTTACAGTAAACACTTAAAAATTGTGGTAAAACATACATAACATTAAATTTACTGTTTTAACTATTTTTAAGGGTATAATTCAGTGGCAAGAAGTACATTCGCAGTGACCTGTAACCGTTACCACTACCCATTTCCAGAACTTTCTCATCTCAAGCAGCTCTGCACCCATTAAACAATAACTCCCCTGCCCTCCTCCCAGCCGCAGCAACCACCATGCTTTCTGTCTCTATGAATTTGCCTATTCTAGCCCCTCACATAAGTGCAATCATACAATATTGATCCTTCTGGGTCTGGCTTATTGCACTTAGCAAAATGTTTTCAAGTGTTAAGCATGGTTTAGTCAGGGAGCAACTCTGCCCCACTACTACTTCCTAGATGGATTTCAGATTTGGTTGATCTGAAGCCAGAAATCATGAGTTTAGATTCTGCCCTCACTGCCTGTGTGAACTTGGGCAAGTTACATAATCTCTCTGAGCCTCAGGATTCTTCGTGTAAAATGTTGAATAATATCAGAACCTATTCTATTATGGGGCTCTTGTGAGACTTAAAGAAGTTAATATAAAGTACCTAGCACAGTGCCTGGCATACATTAAGCCCCGTTGAAGAGTTTACTCCTGTTATGGGCTAAATTGTGCCCCTCCCCCAAACATATATATTAAAGTCTTAACCCCCCAGTACCTCAGAATGTAACTTTATTTAGAGACAGGGTTTTTGTTTGTTTGGTTTTTTTTTTTGCAGTACGCAGGCCTCTCCCGTTGCGGAGCACAGGCTCTGGATGCGCAGGCTCAGCGGCCATGGCTCACGGGCCCAGCCCCTCCGCGACATGTGGGATCTTCCCGGACCAGGGCACGAACCCGTGTCCCCTGCATCAGCAGGCGGACCCTCAACCACTGTGCCGCCAGGGAGGGGAAAATGCAATCGCCAAGTTCTAGGAAATACAAAGCAACCCTGAACAGGTTCCCATGCAGTCCTGTCGCCTCTGAGCAGGCAGGAGACAGAGGGGAAGGGACTCACAGGTCCCCAGCAGCGGACAGCTGAGCTGGGAGACCCGCAGCCCCACCCCAGCCCCAGGGCCTCGACTGCTGGCCTCCTGGTCTCCTAGGATGTTTGTAAACACCCAGGGACCAGAGCCCCTTCCAGGAACAGGCCTGTGTTCTCAGTGCCCATGACAAGTGGAATTTCACTCTCCACTGGGAACAATCCCCAGGGCATTGTGTTTCTGAACCCAGGGATGAAGCCGCCCGGCTGAATAGTATACATTCTCTAAATTATTATAGAGCTGCTGCCACACTGGGGTCACCAGTGCGAGTCCCCAGAGCAGCAGCTCGGTTCTCAGCGCAGCAGGCACACCAGGCCCCCACACCCATCACTGCTGTGCTGTCCGGAGGCCAAGGGTCTGCACCAGGGGCACTGAGAAAGTCTCCCTGCTCCCGGGGAGCGAGGCTGACTCTCATGGAAACGGAAGGAACTCACTGTAGGGAGAGAGGTCTGTACTTTGGCCAGAACTGGACTCCCTGTCACCTTTGATGTCCAGTGGCAGGGCGGGGCGGCCAGGTCTGGGTACCAGGCTGGCTGTGTGAACTTCAGCACAGTATTTATACTCTCTAAGCATGTTTTCATCCCAGTCTGTCAAATGGGGAATAATAAAGCGGAGCCCCATCCCTATTTTATTCTTGTGACCAGCCCCCAGAGTCATGCAGTGCCGTGGCCTTGATTTAAAAGTCCTGGAAGGACTGGGATGTCAGGCTGGGCTAGAAGGGCTGGTGTGGCTCCCAGTTACAGCAGTTATTACGCTGTTACTGTCAGAATCGCTGACTCGAGTCTCTCCACCCTCCACCTACCAGCTTGCCTTGCTGGGCCCCAGCTTTCTACTTCTCAGGCTCCCCTGAGGCAGGAGCCGCTGCTCCTCCCTGGAGGCCCAAACCTTTCCCTGTTCAGGAAGGAGCCCCAGGGGAGAGGAAGAGGCTTCACGAAGGCACCACAGAGTTGCAGCTAGGACCTCAGTCTTCTGAGACAGCCCATGACAGAATGTACTGTAAGGAGGGGTGTGGGTGGGAAAGCTCCCTCTGTGAGCAGAAGCAGGCTCACTTCTTTATTCTCTGGCCTCTGGGCCTATTGGTTTAGGGTGGTTGTTGAATACACTAAATGCCATGACTCAGCTTGGAAAGAGGCCAGGGCGGCTGCCCCAGAGGCTTTGAACGTCGTGGGGTGTTGTTCTTGCGGCCAGCGTCTCAGGCTCTCCAGAAGGATGTAACTTTTGGCCTTAAGTGGTTTCCTCGTAGATAATCCCTTCACCCATCTCCACGGTAGGAGTCTTCACCAACCCTGAGGCCTATGGTGACCTAAGCCCAGCTCATCCCAGGAGGTCCGGGGTCTGCTGTAACTGACAGCAGGGGCCAGTTCTCCATCTGCCAGCACAGACGCCAGGCCAGCTCTGGCTCTCACACGGTTCCATCCTTGATGGCTCCCCTTTGTCTAAGGATGCACTGAATGGAGCAGATGCCACCAAGTCCAGTCTGGCTGTGCTGCTTCATAACTGTCAACCCCCACCTTATAGACAGCAAAAGTGAAGCCGCAAGCAGCCGCCCAAATTACAAAAGAGAGAGGGGTGACAGAATTGATGCTTGAGGTCTGAACCACAAGTCTGGAATCCCGTGAGCAGGTCTGACTGCCCAAGTCAGGGCTGACGTGGGAGGCCTGGAGGACACACAAAGGGGCAACTGACACGAGAAAGGGGATGAGCAAGCCATGGAAAGGCTTAGAAGAGGAGCCCTTGTTTGGAAAGATAAAGACCGACCCAGAGGGGATGAGATGGGAGGCTACGTGGTTGTGAATGGTAATTTAAGACGAATGTAGACCGGCTTACCAAACCTCAGAACGACTTGGGAAGCATGAGAGAAGTGAAGTGAAGCCCCACCTCTAACTGAACAAAACTCACTCACCCTGAGCAGGGAGAGGATAAATGGATTCAGAAAACATTTAGAGGGACTCACAGATTAATGTGATGTTAATCACATAGGTTAAATACCATAGGTTAAAAAAATACAAAACAGATTAATCCAGGTTTAGATGAATCAAGGGTCACTGGGGCATATTCCTGCTCCATCAGGGTTCTCCAGAGAAAAAGAACCAGTAGGACATAGACAGGCTGAGGGTTCTGCTGTCTGCAGCCTGGAGACCCTGGGGAGCTGACGGTGTAAGTCCTAGTCTGAGCCTGCAGGCATGAGCGCAGATGGACAGGAGGAAATGGGTGTCTGAGCTTAAGGAGAGAGCAGATTCGCCCTTCCTCCAACTTTTGTTCTTATTCAGGCCCTCAGTGGGTTGGATGATGCCTATCGACATTGGTGACTATGATTTTCTTCTCAGTCTACCCATTCGAATGCTAACTGTTTCTAGAAAACCCCTTACAGACATGTTTTACCAGCTACCTGGGCATCCCTTAGCCCAGTCAAGTTTGCACAAAAAATTAACCATCACACCTGCCCTGTCCAAACGCTTCTTCCAGAGACAGAGCCCTGGGCTGGTACCGCAGAAGGTGCTAGTAGCACTCAGGGACGACCTAGTCCAGTCTTCTCCATGGGTGGCATTCTCCTACTTCCGGACATGTCTCCCCCAAAGCACTGGGCTCTGTGTTCAGAGACAGGCAGACAGGGCTTCCTTGCTGAATCTTGTCTTCTCAGAGGGTTTACATAGGAAGAGAGGGGCACAACCGCCCTGCTGGACGGAGGAAGACCCTTGTGGGAGGTAAATGGGCATTATATTTCAAGGCCTTGAAAATGTCACCTTCCCTGACATGACAATTCCACTTGTAGAAGTGATCTGGAAATGAACAGGGATGCAGGTCCAGATCTCAAGACTAGGCAGTTCACCACAGCATCATGTATAATGACAAAAAGTGGGTAACCTTAGTGGCCAATGGTTGAGGACTGATGAAACAAATTGTGGTACAAGCATGTAATGGTACATTAGGCGGCCGTTAAAAATCGTTTTCTCAAAGAATGTTTGAATAAATGGGGACGTGCTCATAGTACACACCATAGGTTAAAAAAAGTATACAAAACTACATACACCAGTGCGGTCCAACAGAATTCTGTGCTGATGGAAACGTTCAATACCTGCACTTTCCAGTAGTGTAGCCCCTGGTCACGTGACTGCCGAGCAGTTGAAATCTTTGGCTAGTGTGACCAAAGAACTGAATTATGAATTCTAATGAATTTAAAATTTAAATCAAAATATCCACATGTAGTTACTAGCTTCTGTATTGAGCTTCACGGGTAGAGTATAATTCGAGTTGTGTTAAGAAAAGCTACGTAGGGCTTCCCTGGTGGCGCAGTGGTTGAGAGTCCGCCTGCCGATGCAAGGGACACGGGTTCGTGCCCCGGTCCAGGAAGATCCCACATGCCGCGGAGCAGCTGGGCCCGTGAACCATGGCCGCTGAGCCTGCGCGTCCGGAGCCTGTGCTCCAAAACGGGAGAGGCC
>NW_006789896.1:701617-708203 GCF_000442215.2 Lipotes vexillifer | reverse complement strand
AAAAAAAAAAAAAAAAAAAAAAGAAAAACTATGTAAAAACATAGGGAAATGGACTGAAAGTATCCCAAAATGTACACAGCAGTTTTCTCTGTTAGTAAGACTATGGGAGATTTAAGTTTTAATTTTTCTGCTTCCAAATTTTCCAACAATGAATGGTTGCCTTCGATAATCAGAAGAAAAAAGAGGTACATCAGGAGGGGGAAGAGAGGTCAAGCCCAGTGCAGACAAAGCTCCCACTGGCAGGAAGGCCTCGCGCTGGCCGAGTTGGCCTGGGAGCTGGGGCCATCTGCCTCGTGCAGGGCTGATTTGACAGAAGTGTTGTGCCTCTGGTGACTTGGGTCTTCTCCAAGCTGCCGGGCAACCTCGCTGACACACTAGACGCTCGGCTTAGCTGGGGTGAGCGTGTGTGCGTGCGCACGTGGGTCCTGCCATCTGTTGCCAACCTGGCAGCTGAGTGTTGCCTCTTCAGCCGTGTTTGCTGGGACTTGGGTGGATTTTGTTGTGCGGATTTCTCGCTTGTTTCCCAGGCCTTACTTCAGCTCCTTCTCCAAGTTACTGATGACTTTAAGGGGCTTCCCTGCAAAGGCCTCTGAAGGTAGGAGAAAAGTTTCTGCAGGTGGGTGTCAGCAGATGCCAGGGAGGAAACCTGGGCTTACTCATTATGGTTGGCTGGTGCATCAGGAATTCAGGAGTTTGAATTATTTGAAGTGGCAAGAATAAAGGAAATGGAATTTTCCTAAATACATAGCTGGAGGCTTTTACATTTTTTCTAGGTAGGGAGGCCATAAGCAGCGGTTCTCAAACTTCAGCGTGCATAAGAATCATAGGGTTGCCTGTTCAAAATGCAGATTCCAGGCTTCCCTGGTGGCACAGTGGTTGGGAGTCTGCCTGGTGATGCATGGGACACAGGTTCATGCCCCAGTCTGGGAAGATCCCGCATGCCGCGGAGCGGCTGGGCCTGCGCGCCGTGGCTGCTGGGCCTGCGCGTCCAGAGCCTGTGCTCCGCGGCGGGAGAGGCCACAACAGTGAGAGGCCTGAGTACCACAAAACAAAACAAAACAAAATGCAGATTCCTGGTGCTAAATGCCCACAGTTATTAACCCCCCTCCTTTTACAGATGCAGAAATGGGGGCAGAGGAGGCCAAGCCACATGCTTGAGGGCACCAGCTGGTCAGCAGAGCTGGGATTAGGGTGTCCTGACTCTCCAGCAAGGGTGTCTTGACTATATCGCACTGCGTCTCAGTCACCTGTGGCAGATACTTGGCGTTAACGGAAGAGTTAGACAAATGTGGGGTCCAACCAAATCTCACCAACGAGATGTCCAACCACTCAGTTCAGTTCATTCACCATCTACTCAGAGTTGGCGCAGACCCCATAGTACAGGCTCAGCCACACAAGACGGCCCCGCTTCAGACGCCAGCTGCGAACGGGCTGCTGAGGCTGCTGCCCATGCTGCCACCCAGCTCACAACCACTCATCACGTGTGATAATTTGCTAGAACAACTCACCGACTCAAGAAGACACTCTCCGTACGAAAAATATGTTATAAAGGCTACAAACAGTCAAATGAAAATGGTCCAGAGGGGTCCTGAGCAGGAGCCTCTGTGCCCAGCAAGTGGATGTGGTCAGCAACTTAGAAGCTCCCCAAACTCTGCTTACGGGGTTTTTATTTAGGTTCCATTATGTTGGCATGATTGATTAAATCATTAGCCATTAGTGATTTTTTTTTAATTATTTATTTTTGGCTGCGTTGGGTCTTTGTTGCTGTGCACAGGCTTTCTCTAATTGCGGTGAGCAGGGACCCCTCTTCGTTGTGGTGCACGGGCTTCTCATTGCAGTGGCTTCTCTTGTTGCGGAGCGCGGGCTCTAGGTGCGCGGGCTTCAGTAGTTGTGGCATGTGGGCTCTAGAGCGCAGGTTCATAGTCGTGGCGCAGAGGCCTAGTTGCTCCACGGCATGTGGGATCTTCCTGGACCAGGGCTCAAACCCGTGTCCCCTGCATTGGCAGGTGGATTCCTACTACTGCGCTACCAGGGAAATCCCTAGCCGTTGGTGATTGATTGATCTCTGGCCTCCCTCTCCTCCCCAGAAATCTGGTGGTGGGTGGTGGTGGAGGGTGGGGCTGGAAGTTCTAAGGGGTCAAAGGTGTGATTTTCCTGGTGACCAGATCCCATCCTGAAGCTGTTGGGTTGGAAGCTATTCCATAACATTTTATGGAAAAACCCGAACGAACTTTTTGGCCAGCCCAACACTTGGGCTCTGGCTCCCCCAGGAGTCCTCTCATTAGCACACAAAGAGAGTAAATTCCAAGGGTTTTAGGGGTTTTGTGCCAGGAACTGCACAAAAAACAAAATACGTATTTATTGTACCATGTGGTGTATTTGCAGTATTTTAAAAAATACAGTTGTACTGCAAAGACAAAATAGGCCTCTACAATGATGCTTATTCACATCATTTCTACCCCCAGTTGTCTATAGTGGTCTCAAGGGCACACACGGGTCACACCAGACACTGTTGGTGCAGGAGGGCCGGGTGTGTGTGTGTGACTCGGGGATGGGCAGGCTCCCCTCCCTGTGTCTCAGGATACCAACTTCAAATTCAAAGGCCCTGTAATGGAGCTCAATGGCAGGGCTGTAACAGAACTGTGAGGTCCAGCTAGAGACAACAGCAAAGATGAAGCAATCTGATGAGGTGTCTGGAACAGAGAGGGTCCACCCTGCCACAGATGCAACCTCAGGCACCTAAAGAGCTTCCAGACTTAAAAAATGTCTCCCAGGGACTTCCCTGGTGGCGCAGTGGTTAAGAATCCGCCTTCAAGTGCAGGGTACACGGATTCGAGCCCTGGTCCGGGAAGATCCCACATGCCGTAGAGCAACCAAGCCCGTGAGCCACAACTACTGAACCTGCATTCTAGAAGCTGCACGCCACAACTACTGAGCCCACGTGCCACAACTAGTGAAGCCTGCGCACCTAGAGCCTGTGCTCTGCAACGAGAAGCCACTGCAGTGAGAAGCCCACGGACCGCAAGTAGAGGAAGCCCAAGCGCAGCAACGAAGACCCACCACAGCCAAAAATAAATAAGCAAATAAATAAATTTATTTTTAAAAAGAAGTCTCTTATTTGTCAGTCAGGGTGCCTCAAACTCAGGCAGGCTTCAGTTATTAATGTAGAGGTGTTAACTGGAAGAAGTAAGGCATTACATCATTACCAGAGATTAGTGGGGCTAGTCAGAGGATAGTTCCCTCCCTCCCTGCAGAGGCCCAGCAACACTCCTCCGCACCCTGAGGAGATGGCCACACCTCCACAGCGACCTCATGTCACAGCTGTGGCCCAGGGCCCCTGGGGTGAGCTCAGGATGCTGGGCAGAGTTTGAAAACAGGCAGCTCCATAACTTCCACTAGAAAACTCAGACATTGACTGTAATTCATTTTGGTGTCTTTAAATTTCAAGCTCATTTATCCAGGTCAAGAACCATTTGTTTGCAACTAACAAGTCAAGGCCTGCGGTAGCATCTTTCTAACATATGGCCTGTGTGCACCTGTGCAGCCTTGTGGGCGAAGGGAAGGCTGATCGGCAGGGATCACACCATCAGCTGTGCTGGGACAGGGCACGTGGCCTGGTACAGACCCCTCAGCTCCCCCAGCCACCCAACCTGCTTTTCAGAGAAAGGGGAGCTGGGGCTGGAGGGGTTGGGCACGTGGTAGTTCACCTATGTGAATCACTCATCTCCTGCAGAATGTCTCATAAGCAGCTTGGAGGGATCATTCTGGAATGCCTGCTGGCCCAGAAGAGGAGGCAGAAAAAGCTCCTCGACACCGAGCAAGCTCATCACCATGGCAACCCTCCATCCCTGAACTGCCCATCCCTTGGCTATCTCTGCCTAAGGAGACTGACGGAGGTGATGCAAATTTAAATGTGGGCTTGTCTTTCTTTCAAAAAAATTTATCTTGAAATATTACAGATAAATAGAGTAGAAAGGTATAATGAATAATATAAGAAATATCTGTGTCCCCAACTCCCAACTGAAGATATAAACCCACATCATTAAACAAAGCTCCTCTGTTATCTTTCTTTTATTGTATAACCTTCCCAATCCCATGAGAGGTAACCACTATGCTGAATTTAGTGTTTATCACCCATTTGTTTATATATATTTATATTGAATGAATATATGAATATATGTAATTATATAGTATATATATTATTCTGAGTCAAAGGACAATATCTTTCTCATGTTTTAAAATTTTTATTGAGGTGGAATTCACATAACATAAAATTAACCATTTTAAAGTGTACAATTCTGTGGCATTTAGTGCATTCACAATGTTGGGCAACCATCACCTCTATGTTCGCATGCTTTTGAACTTGTATAACTGGGACTGTACGTTAGGTGTTTTGCAACAATGCTGCTTAAGAGGTTCATCTGTGTTGAGGCATGTAGCCCTGGCCCAGTCGTTTCACTGCTGTACTGTACTCCACTGTGTGGCTATTTCACAATTGGCCCCTTCTCCTGATGGGCACTGGGTGGATTCCAGGTTTTTACTATCACCAATGAGCCTGCCTCCTTGTGCACATGCTGGTGCTTCTCTAGGATGTCAAGCCAAGAGCAGAGCTGCTGTGTCACAGGCTGAGCGCAGCTCCAGATTCATGAGACATCGCCGAAGTGTTCTTCAAGGCGGTGCTAATTTATACTCACAGAAGCCTGGCTGTCTTGGGGAGCTGGGAGCCTTTAGTGTGCAATTTAATTAGAGTAACTTAACACTTGGATAATTTATTTCATTTAACAAAATACTGTGAGGTAGGCAGAGCAGGATTATTAGGCATTCTCAGAAACCTTTTGAAGACAAGGAATCTGAGACACAGAGGGAGGGACTCAACCCAGATGGCAGGGCTACAATCTAAGGTTAGAGGCAGGATGCCAAACCCACTGTAAGATGTTGCCAGTGTTCTCCTCATGTTACATTTCTCCCTTCCCTCACTGACACAGCCACCTTGTTCCTTACTTGAGCGGAGATCTGTCTACACCATCAGCTTTCTGAGGGTACAACAATGAAAGCTCACCGGCAGACCATGGAGAGGGGCCCTGGAAAGGAGAGTCTCTGGGGACTGGGCAATTCCAGGCTGCAGGGAACCAGGGTGGAATCTTCCGGACTTCCACAGCCCACTTTCCCTCTGTGGTCAATTTCGTGTGCACAAAGATTGCATCTGGTGGTCCTGTTGGATCTAAGTTGCCTTAAGAGGGCATGAAAAAAAAGCTGCAGAAAAAAAAAGACTGCAGGAAAGCCTGAAGCAGGAACCCTGGGTACACCTGTGTGCCCAAGGAAGGAGGTGCAGTGGGATGGCATTTAAGATACCTCGACTCTCCGAGGTACTGTCACCTGGGCACCAGCCCCTCCTCCCCTCACTCGCTGAAACCAGGCAGCATCCCAAAGAGGAGAGGGCAACACTGCCTATACTGTGTAGCACAGAAACTTGGTTCTGGGGCAGGGCTTATGCCTCCCCACTGGCTTGTCTGCCCAAGGCCTGAGTGTGTCTAGGTGAGGCAGCACACTCTTCCCCAAAGAGAGGTTCAGATGCCGCCCCAGGGCACAGAGGACTGGAAGCTGAAGCCAGTGTGCCCAAGCCTTTGGTGTACTTCTGACACAAGTTTCTGGCACCGGAGTGTGCCAGCTGCCATTCTTCTCAACTGGAAGCATCTCTTCATCTTTGGCTGCTCTGTCCCCTTGCACTCAAATCTCGCCTTTCCAACGTGAATCCTCCAACTAGGAGCTGGGATCCAGAAGGCGATGAGAGGCTGTTTCATCTTGTCTGCAGGGTCCCCCGCCTTCTGCCCTCTAGGCATAAGACATAGGTGTGATCGCTGGCAGTTTCGCAGTCTGATCTCAGGCAAGTTTCCTCTTCTGGTCAGATAACTTGTGAGGAAGCACCAGGCACATGGAACCACTGCATCATTTACTGATGAAGCTAAGAGCTTCTGAATCCTTCCCCAGGAGTCCACCATCTTACACCAATTCCTATTTGTTTATTGGTTTTTTGGTAATTAAAAAAAAAAAAAAAAAAGTCATGGACTCTTACCCAACATGCCTGAGCAATTCCAGTTCTGGCTAAAGACTGATACCAAATACCAGAAGAAGACCGCACTCCAGAGAGCCATGCTGCACACACCTCCTCTGTCCTGCTGAGGCCAAGAGGCAGCACAGCACCTGGAGAGCCCTGTCACCTGGCCTTCCTGGTCCCTGCCTGGCTACCAGCAGCACCATCACGCCACTCTTCTCTAGGGAGGTTTTCTGCACCCTCCTGCAGCACCAGCTACCAGCTGGCCTGCTGGACCTGTCAGTTCTCATGAAATCGGGCCCTGGGCTCCTAGTCCTGTTCCCCTCCTCAGCCCCAGTGGCACACACCTCACTCAAGACTTAGTTCTTTTTTTTTTTTTTTTTGCTGTATGCGGGCCTCTCACTGCTGTGGCCTCTCCCGCTGCGGAGCACAGACTCCAGACGCGCAGGCTCAGCGGCCATGGCTCACGGGCCCAGCCGCTCCGCGGCATGTGGGATCTTCCCAGACCGGGGCACGAACCCGTGTCCCCTGCAT
>NW_006789896.1:684739-701515 GCF_000442215.2 Lipotes vexillifer | reverse complement strand
GGCGGACTCTCAACCACTGCGCCACCAGGGAAGCCCAAGACTTAGTTCTTAATGCGGCCCTTCTCCCCTAGGGACCTCATGCAGCGCTCCTAATTAGAGGACTGCGTTCCTTGGGAAATAGGTGAACAGAACACACAGAGAAGGCTGTTTTTATTCTTCGACCTTATGCTGTTTTAGGGCAGTTTTTTTCAGTAATGGGAAGGTAACAGATGCTCTGGAAATGTGATGCGTTTATCTGGGACAAGAAGACAAAGACTGATGGCAGGAGCAAGGCCAGGAAACTCATCTCTCAGGGATTCTCTGGACTCCACAGACCAGCAGGAAGTATCCTTGGCTGCCCTCCTCAGTCATCCATGCCACGGACAAGGGAGGCGCACGGTGCCCGGCAAAGGGCTACTGAGCTGCCTCCCAGCGCTGACTCAGGCCCCCACTTCCTGCAAACATTTTCCTTGGCAATTCCCGACTCCTAGATAAAGAGATGTCACTTCTTTTGGGAGTCAGGCAGATTAGTTTTCACTAAGTGTGGATGTGAAGAGCTAGATAAAATATTATCCACCTGTTCTTAAAAACTGTGGGCTACGTTTCAAAGAAGACTCTGACAGGAAAGATGACTCTCAACTGAAGATGCACCACACACCTCAATCAGCCCAACCACCCAGCCCGGCCTCAGTGAGTAATGAGGGTCATGACCTCACAGCCATGCAGGGCTGACAATCAGGTCTTGGTTGCATGAGGTTCTGCCCACATATTAGAGGACTGGAGGGGGAGACCTGTGCGTGTTCCCTGCACATGTCACTGGCTCATCTCGACCCTGTGAGGTTCTGGTATTACTCAGGGCACTTACAGACCAGAAAATGAAGGTTCAGAAAGCTGAACTGTGTTCAAGGTCACAGAGCTGGTAGATGTCCAGGAAGAATTCTGAATTCCAGTCTTTGGAACCCTACCTCCCCCCAGACCTGTCTGTGTTACTCAGGACATCCCCACCGCCCGCCCACAGGGGCAGGATGTGGTGTTTACTGCCTTATTAATATGAAGTTTGGAATTTAAATTTTTCTAAAGAGTTAACCAAAAAAAAGTCCTTTGGAGTCTTCTTTGACAAACCAAAAATTAAAGCATTACTGAGGTGAGAGCACTTGTGAAGTTGACTTTGAGAACATGAAAATGGCTGAAGGAAAAGAAAAATCCCTAATGCAGCAATAGTGTATCCTTATTTTCAGCCTCACATTATACCAGCAAATAGGAATCCCATTCAGGAGAAAGAGATCAGGAGAGAAGCAGGAGTGGAACTGAGAACAGAGCTGCCCGGAGACTTGGTGTTCCAGCAACACTGGCGAGCCTCTTCAGAGAGAGCCCTACAGCCTCTGGGGGTTCACATGCGTGCAGGCTGGTCACTCTCTCCACCATGGCGGCCAGTACATGCCTGGGAGGTGCTGGCTTGGCCTGGTGGACTTTGTAGCAGAACAAAGGAAAGGTGAGTGCTGTCATCTTCACCAGCCTCTCACAGGACCAACCTGTACTTTTTATTTTTATTTTTTAAAAGACCAACTATTAAAAGTAAAATGAATGAAATCACATGAGATCAAGATACAAAGACAGAAATTCAATGTAGAAAAAAAGACCTTGCTGGGAAAGTCAATGGGAAACACGGGAAACATTTCAAAGACGCACAAAAAGCTCACGTTGTAAACAGGATTAAGCTGCTGTAGGTTCCTCATCACATCAGGGTTTCATTTTGCTCAGCCTGAGATCTCGCTCGATTTCAAACTGCCTGTGATCCACTCGGTCTAGAAAAGCTTTCCGTTCAATGTACCTGGAAGAAAATGAAGGTATCTGTCAGCAGATGCAGTAAAAGAAAATGCCTCCCCTGCACTGTCCTGTCCTGTCCCCCCGGTTCAGAGCCTGGCTTGGTTAGACATTAGCGGACCATGCTGGTCAAGGAGCGTCGTTTTTCTCAGCAGCAAAATAGTGACACCACATTTCCTGGCCTTGGCGGTGTGCTGAGGTGGTGGGGAGAGAAAGCTATGTACCCTGCACACACACATCAAAATGTGGGAAAAGGTGCCTCTACAAATGGAAGAAACCCAGTAAGAACTACCTCCTGGGGCTGCAGGGAAGGTGAAGTGGGCTGAGGTGCGCAGAGCGCTCACCGTCGAAGGTATTTACCTGCAGCTCCTTCCTTCCCCTCACCCTTCCCACCTCTCCTTGTGTCCTCCACCCAGATGCAGCCAGGGTGCTTCTGCGAGGACGACAGAAGAGGTCTTTCCTTAAATTCCTCCAAAGGAACGAGGTCAAGCACCTCTGCCATCCATGGCTCACACACAGGGTCCCCTAAAAGCTGGTGGTTTGCCCCTCATCTTGGCCAGGCTCAGCAGACAAGGCTTCCGTCGGCCTCCCAGGCAGGGTGAGAAGGAAGCACAGGGCTGAAGCAGCAGGCACTGCGAGAAGGCTGGCCGCTGAATGAGACACAGCTGCATTTTCGTGCACCTTCTGGCTGTGAACTGTGCTGCCGCTTGCCTGGGGGGAGGGGATCTCTGCTGCTAATTAATCTGTTGAGAGAGCAAAACTGCCACTGAAAACGGGAGGCAGAATTGAATCTCTGCACTAATCTTTCCTTTGTTGCACTGTGCATCTGTCATTACAAGGTCATTACGTTTAGGGTGAGAACGTTACCAGGTTCAGGACCCTGTGTTCCTTTGCTGAGTTCAGGGCCTCGCTTGCCTGCCCACAGCACCCTGTGAGGAGCAACCCAGCCCAGCCCATCCGCTCTCCAGCCAGGCCTGCGGCCACTAGCCCTATACCTCACTACGGAAAGGGTGGCAGGTCTCAGCTTGAATCCCGACCCTGCGGCTTGCTGGCTGTGTCTCTGGGTAAGCCACGTAACCTTGCTAATTCTGTTTCCTAATTTGCCCGCCCCCCCAAAAAAGGTAATCATCCTTAATCATTCCTACTCTGAAGGGCTGCTGTGGGGATTAAATTCAATAGTGTACATATTATGCCTAGCACAGAGCAGGTGCTCAAGAAAATGGCAGAGTTGTCACCATCATTTCGGGAAGCCAGCTTCTGTCAGGGTTCTGAGGACAATCAATCCAAGGGGAACAGTCAGCTCTCTTGAGGCACGTTATCAGCAACTACTAACTACCACCTGGTCTGGGGTCAGGAACTCAGCTGCTGTGTCAAAATCACCAAGGAGGGGCCAGAATGGCTGGAAACACAAGGGCAGGGCCTGCTTGTAGGCTTGACATAAGCCCTCAAGGTCAGGTCATCAAATTTTGCAAATGAAATACAGGATGCCCGGTTAAATTTCAATTTCAGATTCCCCGGCAGATGGGGAAACCACAGACACTGTGGACCCCTTTTGATAAAGTGTGAAAGCAGGAGAGACTGTGGCCGGTAAGTAGACACATGATAGAACAAATTCATCTTCTGTCTACCACCAAGGGACCCATGATTCCCCAGTGGGGACTGTTAACCGAGATCGACTGACGGGCTTTGTCACACTATAACCGTCACCCCTCCCCACCCCAGCCCACAGGCCCTGGTGAAGACCACGACGGGGATCAGTGTTCTGACAGCGTGCGCTTTAACTGCCTCTCTGGAAGTTCCCACAGAACAAATGCGGGAGCCTGTGGTTCAAGATGACTTTAGGGCATGTTTCAAGAGAGCCATTACCCAGGGATACCTGAGAGAGCGGGCCTGAGGGCGGAAAGAAGAGGAAGTATGTGGCTTTGGGCATTTGTGGTCTTTCTTCTTGACTTTCCTTTAAAGAAGAGGAAGTGATACTTAAATTAAGATGCTCACTGAGCATGAATAATGCCTTGCAGTTTCCCGGAAGCGGGGTCGGGTCCAGCTAACCTTGAGACTAGCAAGAGCGAAGCCAGGCTGGGTGCTAAACAAGCAGGTGCAGGCAGAGTTCAGGTTTAGGGAACGCCTCAGGCAGCAAAGAGGGGCACATATGCAGAATGCAATTCTCAAGGGCAACCCAGACAAAGGCCATCAAGGCAGGTTTGGCGACTTCATTCCCCCGTTCACAGCATCTGCAGCTGCTAACAGGATCCTTGTGATGGCTTTGGTTTATGGCCAAGAGCTGACCAGGAACAACACTTCTACTGGACATCCTCCTCCCACCCTCAAGACAGAAAAGGTGCCAAGGATGAGGGTGGCTCTGACATTTACTATGTGTGTGACTGTGGGCAAGATACTTTATTTTTCTTCTCTGTAAAACAGGAATAAAAATTACAACACCCCTCTGACAGTACAACGAAACTGTGAGAAGTACTTTGTAAACAATAAAACCAAAAATGGCTATGAGTGTTGTGCGGTTCTTGCTTCCCATTTCTGACCTGACTGTATCACTATAAAGCCTCAGAAACTGGGACAGCTGGAACAGGGACCAAGAGACCAAATGCCCCAGAAAGAGGAAGGGCTTGTGGGGAAGGCTGCCTCCTCCAAGGTGGCCCAAGTAGACGACCTATTTAAACTGAGCCTCAGAAAGTTTTCAGGCACCTTAAGAGGGTTACAGTCCCAGAAGAGAACCACCAGCTGACAAGTGCAAGGCTTCTTTTCTGGTCTGTGCCCAGCACTCCTGGGGACCCAGACTGATTCAGCCCAGTCTACTGGGAAGGGCAGAGGGGATCATCCCTTCCCACCACTACTGCCTTATGTGGCCCATTTAAGAAGCTGCAGCTCTTCACTGTCATTAATAAAATATGCTAATAGCACCAAAACCTAAGGGATTTTCTAAGCTTTCCCTTTCAGAACCAGGTTAGACACAATAGGCTCGGTCATCTTTTTGATCCTGCAACCCAAATTACTTTTCTGCCACCAATTTTCTTGAGATCTAGGCCAATGTGGAGGGAAGGAAAAATAGAAGAGGACGAGAAGGGTAGAAAATGCTTCCAGAGAACATGTTAGTACCTACTTCTGGGAAACCAGGCTGCAAGTAAAAGGATGCCCATCCACCCCCACAAGAAGGCAGAGTTCTGTGGGGCAGCTGATCCCCAAAAGCTCCGCCAAACAGTCACATCCGCCCACGAGAGGCGTCCTGCCCACTGGTCAGGAAAAGAAAGAGCACAGGGAGGTGCAGGGAAATCCGAAGCAGGCACATAATGGAGGACATTTCAGGGCTGCGTTATCACTATGCCCCCAGCAGAGCCAGCAGGCGTTCTGTGCAGCATAAACCTGAGAAGGAAAGTGGACCAACACCAGAAAGCCACAGGCAGCGCAGGCCGTCTGAGGCTGGAATAAAGCTCTGTGATGGAAGTACTAAGAGGTGCACTTCTTTGCCCTGAGAAGTGCAAGTGAAAGAAGCAATCTGCTCAACATCACACAAGCCCTGTGCAAGAGGATGACTCGCAAACACCTCGAGGGCCAAAGTGAAAGGGTGGTGATTTTAATTTTCTTGTCCACTGCTTTCCTCCCATCTCACCTCAAGATTGTGCTCGTTCTGAAAGAGTGACTCTTGGGGGTCATGGAGATAGATTCTTTGGAGAAAATTATTTTCTCTCTCCTTCACGCCTCTCCAAATCACAAGCACACCTGGTCTCCAATCATCGAGCTCCATGACCTTCAATTTGATTGCCAGCAGCAGCTGAGACCAAGCCCGTATTCCTCTCATTTTCTCTGCGTTGATCCCTCCCCCCAAACCTGCTGGCCTCTACCTCAGCAGTGTTGGAGAGACGCGCTGCTGATGGCGAACACTGCCAGGGAATCTAGTGCGATCAGTTATAGGAATAGAGGGAAGCAATGTTAAAGGCCTTGAGTGCCGACTGGTGACACTGATCCTGAAATGCTGGACTGTGCCCTGGAGTCCACGGCTCAGAGGAAAGGCAGTGATTCTTTGCTGTGCAGCTGACCTCTTTGGAACAGGCATTTTAACCAACTTTGCTGTCTGAAAATGATGCCTAGGTGGAGATGTCATTCTGACTTGTCATGCCCTTCCTTTCTGGGTGGTTAATTCCAATCTTACTAGGCTCCAAAACAAAGCCATGGCTGCCTGACAGCTAGTGGGATGTGCATTTAGACAGTGCAATGGCTCAGCGCCTGGTCTGGGACAGGTGCTCTTCTAGCACCCCCCTGGTGGCGGGGTGGTGAACCAGACCCTGCCTTTTGGGGCTTACCGTACATGAAACAAAACACGACAACATGTATCAACTGACAATAAATGTGATGACGAAGGTCAAAGAGGGTGATCTGATGGAGGGTTCCTAAGGTAGGGCTACTCTGAGAGAGTGAGAGTGGCATCTGAGTGACACAACAAGAGCCCACCGTGGAGGAGGACCCGGAGGAGCAGTGCAGGGGATGGGCCGCCGGGAGCAGGGGAGAGGGTCAGAGGTGGGCAGGGGATGGCTCGGGGGGCCTGCAAACGCCAGGGTAAGGAGGTGAACACTCGTTTAAGCGCTACTTAAAATCAGCAGGGAAGAGAGGAAAAATGGTTTGTACTTTCAAAAAATCATTTTGGCTGTGATGCAGAGAAGAATGGAGGGAAGGTACAGATACAGAAGCAGGGAGCAGAGCTTGTACCGACTGCAGGCAGCTGGGATGGACCACAATACTTCATGACAGAACTGTCTATTGGACTTTCAGGATTGAGTGGAAAGAGGATGCTCCTAGGGTTTTCTTTCATCAGTTGGGTGGATGGTGATGGTGCCATTTTCTGAGAAGTCTGAGGAAGGAGTCTGTTTATGGAAAGAAAGCAAGCAGAGGTATCTCAAGCTATCCGAAAGTAGAGCATCCCTATAACACCTCTCTTAGCTGAAACGGCGTGAAGTGAAGAAGCAATTGCCTTTTGGTGAAAACGAAAATCGTCTTCAGATTTCTTTCAGTTGAGGAGAAAATGTAGAGGTCTTTTGCAAAAGCAAAGTGGTGTAAGCAAGCTTTTGAACAGTGGGGGATATCTGTATTTGGTTTTGGATGTTAAGTTTGATGTAATGTCTTGGACGTGCAAATGGAGATGTCAACTAAACAGCTGCTACGGGGGTCTGCAGCTCAGTGGGATGGTCAGGCAGGAGAGAGCTTTTTTGGGAGTCGTCAGCAGAAAATAGTACTTAAGCCATGGAATTAGCTTTCCTGGGGGAGAGAATATGAGGAACGACGGCTGCCCATCACTCAGCCCTGGAACTTCCCTACTTTAAAAGCCCAGAGAAGGAAGAGAGGCCAGCCTGGGAGACAGAGAGGAGATGCCCCCAAGCTGTACTGGCCACGGTTGTGGGAAGTGTTCCTGAAGGCTTGGCAGGAATACACCAGGAAGGGATTCAGAGGAATAAAGCACCTAGCCTTCTAGTAAGGCCCTAAGCTTGGCGTGGTCAGTAATGGCAGACAGGAGAAAGAAGGGGGCGGAGACTTGGGGTGGGGGGGAATCCTATCTATAAACATGCCAGACATTTCCCCTACTTATTTAATTCCCATTATAAACCTGGGAGTACACTGAAGAGTTTCTACTTCACAGATGAAGAAACTGGGGCTAGAGCACATGGCAGGCTGGCAGAAGAGCCAGGATTTGAATTCAAATGCACTTCAGTTTATTGTAAAATATAACAAACACGCACACACACAGTATAAAATGGGCAAGGCAGATGAATCATTATATAGCAAGCCAAGAAGCAGAAGATGAGCGCCCTAGAGAAGTCCAAGCTGTACTGGGAGAGCTTGCTTTATAATGATTCACAATTAGGCACAACTAGACTGTAATGTCAGAGGAACAGAAACTTGAAAGGGAAGTGGAAATGTGGGCAGGCTCACACCTGGCTGGGCTTGGGTGTTGGGTGTGGGTGTTGGGTGAAAGTTATGAACGTGCCTCCTGAAGGCTGGCAGCATTCGGCCCCTTGGCCTGGTGACGGCCTAACTGAGAACTCGACATAAATAGACATATACTGTGTGCATTCCTTTGTGGCTTGCTTCTTCACAAATTGACCTAATGGACACATTGTTTTTGCCCATTTTTGACCTTCATATAAATGGAATTAAAACAAATAAATATAATACATGGAAGGAACCATACTGCATGAACTTCTTTGTGTTATGATGTTACTGAAATTTACCCATGTTCATTCCAATTGGTAAAGAGTATCCCAGTGTGTGAACACATCACACTTTATTTGTCTATTACAAATAGACATAGGAGTTGTTTCCTATTTGGGGATGTTATGAAAAGTACTGTTATTTGAGAAGCTACCTGTCAGTCTAACTGCCCCTCCTTTCAAAGAAATCTCTTTTTTCTGGCTGCTCTTAAGATTTTTCTCTTTGTCACTGGTTTCCTGCAACTTCACTCTGCAGTGTGGATTTCTATTTTATTTATCTTGGGATTCTCTGAGTTTTGAAAAGTCTGTAAAGAGGTGTCTCTCATCTCTTCCCACGCTGTCCTCCAGGAGGCTTAACTTCCCTCTTCCTTATTTTTTGTCTCTCTGAACAATATTCTGGATGATTTCTTCTGGCTCTTTTCCAGTGCATGTATTTCTCTTTTCTGCTGGTCTAACTACTATTAAATCTATCCCTCTCGGTTTTAATTATGGTTATTAAATTTTTCATTTCTAGAAATTTTGTTTGGGTCTTTTAGGCTACTTTTTATAGTTTCTTCTTCTTGCAAATATTTTCAAGTTTGTCTACTTCTTTAAATACAGTAGGCATAATTGTATTAAAACCTGTCTCTGATATTTCCACTGTCTAAATTCTTTGCAGATCTGGTCCTGTGCCTGCTGTTTCTTAAGGTGCTTTGCTTCTTTATGTGAATATTTTCAGACAGCAAAACTGCTTTTAAAAAATTGGACAGTAGGGCTTCCCTGGTGGCGCACTGGTTAAGAATCCGCCTGCTAATGCAGCCCTGGTCTAGGAAGATCCCACATGCCGCGGAGCAACTAAGCCCGTGAGCCACAACTACTGAGCCTGTGTGCCACAACTACTGAAGCTCGCATGCTCTAGGGCCCACGTGCTGCAACTACTGAGCCCACATACTGCAACTACTGCAGCCCACGTGCCTAGAGCTCATGCTCCGCAACGAGAAGCCACCGCAATGAGAAGACCGCGCACCACAATGAAGAGTAGCCCCTGCTTGTCACCACTAGAGAAAGCCCGCGCGCAGCAACAAAGACCCAATGCAGCCAAAAATAAATAAACTAAAATTTAAAAATTGGACAATAATAATCCAATACTGACCAATGTAGCTTCAAATTCTATTAAAGCTTTACAAGGGGAAAGATGGGATAGCACTTACTGAAGTAGAATTACTATCAAAACACAACATAATCTTTTAACCTCAATTCCATCTTATTTTAGTCAGGACTGTATTACAGGAATATTTTTTATCACTATCCATGATTTGGATTCTTGTATAGGAGAACAATTTAAATATGGTGTCTGTAAAAATGTCACAGTCTCATAATAAATATGGTAGAGGCCAATCATTACTTGTAAGTAGCTTTTTTGAGATGTTATCAAATAGGACCTTTCCCCCTTAGTTTCAGCAGAGATCACTTTTGTTCCATGGTAATACTTCTTGGGATTCTCCACATATTCCCTCAGAGCAGACTCTCCCCAGGTGACCTTTGCTCTCGTTGGCATCTGTGTAAGAGAATTTGGGGGCCTGACCAAACAGACCTTTCAGGTTTGGCTTGTGCTTCCCACCCTCTGACACTGTGGCACTGGGCACACTTCTCAGTAGAAATCTTCTTGCCCTTCTCGACAGTCCTTGTTTTGAAGTCAGCTCTCTAAGTTACATACGTGCTGGATAGGCTCACCCAGCAGCTGACTGTCTTGCTCTCATTTCTAGAATTTAGTTGCTGTGGTCTAGTGAGTCTCAATCCAGGCTGTGCATGAGAAGCACCTGAGGAGTGATTTAAAGATACAGGTATCTGTGACTCTTTTTTTAAAAATTGAGGTATAGTTGCTGTACAATACTATATCAGTTTCAGGTGTACAACGTAGTGATTCGCAATTTTTAATTTTTTTGGCCCAGCCACAAAGCTTGTGGGATCTTAGTTCCCTGACCAAGAATTGAACCCATGCCCCCTGCAATGGAAGCGCGGAGTTCCTAACCACTGGACTGCCAGAGAATTCCCAAGTAATTCACAATTGTTAAAGGTTATACTCCATACAGTTATAAAATACTGGCTATATTCCCATACAGCTTATTTATTTTATACATAGTAGTTTGTACCTCTGAATCCCCTACCCCTGTCTTGCCCCTTCTCCCTTCCTTCTCCCCACTGATAACCACTAAGTTTGTTCTCTATATCTGTAAGTTCTTCTTTGTTTTATTCACTCATTTGTTGTATTTTTTAGATTCCACGTTTGTCTTTCTCTGTCTGACTTATTTCCCTAAGCATATACCCTCCAAGTCCATCCATGTTGTTGCAAACGGCATTTCATTCTTCTTTGTTTTATTCACTCATTTGTTGTATTTTTTAGATTCCACGTTTGTCTTTCTCTGTCTGACTTATTTCCCTAAGCATATACCCTCCAAGTCCATCCATGTTGTTGCAAACGGCAAAATTTCATTCTTTTTTATGGCTGAGTAATATTCCAGTGTGTGTGTGTGTGTGTGTGTGTGTGTGTGTGTGTGCACACACACACACACACCACACAGATATCTGTGACTCTTGATTCAGCGGTGCACAGGGGTGCCCTTGTCATGTAACTCTGGAAAACCCCCCAGAAGATTCTCATGCTTAGCCAAGGTAAGAACCAGAGCAATAGTTCCTTCCCTGGACTAGGGGTTGGGCCCTTTAATCTGCCAGGAGCTAGGAAAGGCAGTGAGTGGAGGTATGGGGTGGGCACTAGAGAGGGCAGGTGAGAAGAGCCAAAGGCAGAGCACAGAAGTCATCAGATCTGCATTGGAAAAATACAATCAGATCCGTGGAATCATCTGGCCAGGCGGAAAAGGCTCAGAGACAGAGGGAAAAGCAAAGAGCTTAAAAGTTGTATGCTATTAGTTGTTCCCTAACCCAGTTATGTGATATTCCATTGCCTGAAAAGTCCTCATTGGGCAGATGTCCTTTTTCATCTTGTTTTCTCTTCTAGCCTACATTTTCTTATCTCTCCCTTATCTTCAACAGCACCGCTCCTTACTTTTATAAGACCTCTATTAACAGAAAGAACACTGCCTAACCCATATAATCAATCCTCAGAGAAGCAGTAAAGTGTGGCACACACTGGCAGCTCCTCTGCTGCCTGAGATCACCAGGCAAACATGGAGAAGTGGCGGGGCTGAGTTACTAGAGCTGAGTCAGAGTGCGGAGGTTCAGGGCATGCATCAGAGGCCTTCTGCAGGTAACACTGACTCCTGCTTGTGCTTTCTTGTGGGCCCTTCCCCAGATGGCTATGGTACTTCCACCTCTGTCCTGTGGCAAACCATCTTTGACAGATGGACTTAGAAGTCTGGTAGTTAAACAAGCTCATAAAGTCATTTTTTTTTTTAATATACTGATCAGCTTCTACGTTCATTCAAATACTTGTGAAACCTAATCTAGAAAAATGACCCCCCAAACAAATCCCTCACCTGTCTTTATTATAATTTAGCTTGTAAATAATCTGAATGACTACCACTTAATACACACCTTTAAGTGACAGTGACAGGCAGTTCTGCAAAGGGCTTTATGTGGACAGGGCTTTATGCCTTTCTTATCGTGCTCCACTTTATTGCACTTTGCAGATACTGTGTTTTTTAACAAATTGAAGGACTGTGGCAATCTTGTGTTGTCAGATGATTGTCAGCATTTTTTAGCAATAAAGTATTTTTTAATTAAGCCGTGTACATTGTGTTTTAGATATAATGCTTGCATCCTTAACAGACTACAGTATCGTATAAACATAACTTTTATATGCACTGGGAAACCAAGAAATTCGCACGACTCACTTTATTGCGATATTTGCTTCATTGCGGTGGTCTGGAACAGAACCTGCAATATCTCTGAGGTCTGCCTGTGCTATATACATATATGCATGATATATATATCACATGTTTTGTCTCACGAGAGCCTCACAACCACCCTAAGGGTGGTATTACTATCTCAGTTTTACTGGTGAAGGAGCTGAGCCTCAGGGATGCACAGTGACTGCAGGGAGAGCCCCTGCTGGAGACGGGCAGGCATGTGGAGTACCAGGGCTGTCTGATGGGCCACACACACTTCCTTTCACTGTTAGGGGTGGGGAGTGTGGACCTTGAGCCATGGACCCACTTCTGTCGTAACTTTGTTCTTGGCTCCTTTTAAGGTTCCTACGTACTCAGTGAACACCATTTCTCTCAGGACATTCCTGTACACAGTTTATGGACACCCTCTTTGTATTCCAAAGTGAAGAGGAAGTGGGTGCACGTGATGGCCCAGATGCTGTCTGAGGGCTGGGGTGTCACATAGGTTGAAGCCAAAGGTGAAGCCCCACCCCGGGCCACAATGACACGGACAAAAAAATCCCACGATACCCGACAACATCTAGGCGCTCTGTTGACTCTGCGTTTGATGCACTGAACTTGTCTGGCTTCTCAGAAGGCCAAATAATTCAGATGAGGCTGAGGCTGATACGGTGAGCCAGATCTGACCACATGAACAAACGAGGTGACTTACAGTTCATGGGAGCTGCAATTCAGCAAATTCAGCTTGGCAGATGTGCCTCTCCCTGAGAGAAGTGCTGCTCACGTGCCCTCCCACCCCCTTCCTGTCACCCCAATGTTTTCCTCACGGACAGGACCCGCCCACATTAGAATAGAGCTTCAACAACAAAGCAGAGACCTCATGTTTTTTGTTTTACCGTGAAAAGCTCCTGCCTACTTAAATTGGGTGGCGCATGTGCAATGAACTCTCCCAGGGTTTTGAGGACTTTCAGAGAACAGGATGCACTACTTCTTACCCCTCCTTCCCTCGATTATGGGTGGCTAGTTCTTCGCCAATGCCCTCTTCCTCCTTGAAGCTCTCCCAGTCCAGCTTGGACTTCTCTAGGGTGCTCATCTTCTGCTTCTTGGCTCCTATTTTCCCCAAAAGGCTGCTCATGCCACTTGATCTTTTTAACCTAGGGAAAGCAAAAACATGAAACATGTAGCAAGTAAAAACTCTAATCTCTTGATTAATGGTTTTTCTGATTGGCACGGGCCTCCCTAGATTCAAGCGATTTATCTTAATGGGAGCCATGTTTGCATCCAGGGTACTTCCTGTCGCTGTGGAGAGCACAGTAAGGAGACCGGAATCCTAATGCACTCTTCCTGCTAAATACCTCTGACCACTCTAACGACCTGGGGATAGGAAATCCTGAAGACCTCTGTCTGCTCTGTATGACAGACAGGTCTCTGCTTGCAAGGAGGGAGAAGTGCAGCATGATTCAGACATGGTTTTATAATCACATGCCTTGCTTCATATTCCAGCTCGAACCATGTGACTTTAGGCTAGGTATTTAACTACATCTGCTTCGGTTTCCTAATCTACAAAGTGAATGCTTACTCACAGGGCTGTAGTGTATCCTCTATATAAAGTGCTTAAAACAGCAGCTGGCACAGAGCAAAGGTGCAATAAATGTTATCCATCCTGAATCACTGTCATCATTTGTGCACTAAAGCCCCAGGGAATCCTTTCAAGAGAAAGAGAACCAGATCCCAACACTGATGAGCAAGAGTTACAGGATCTTAAAAAGACCCTAAGATCAGTTTCCTTTCAACTCCTGTGAGTCAGGACCCTGGTTTTTCCCAGGAGGTGGAGAACATTTCTCATCCTGAAAGCAGGGAATGTACAGCCTGCGCTCTACTTGCTGGTTATGCTGTCGTGGATGGTGGGAGAAACCCCATATGTCCAAGTTCAAGTCCTGGCAGGTCAAATGTTTCTAGCCAATGTTAAATGTATGAGATAAAATAAGCAAGACAGAATGCAGCTAGTAAGAAGGTGGCACTAGGGGAAGGAAGTATGGAATGAACATGGCTTTTGGTCTCTTTAGAAAGTAAAACAAGTTATATACCAGCATACAGGAAACTAGAAGTCATTTTCTGCTTTACTGGGATATGCAAGAGAGTTAAAACATTTAAAAACTCTCTGAGCTAACATCACAAGGCCTACTGATAACATCAATAATAATACCTCTCACTTGCTTAGAAGGCTCATTATCCAAGTGTTTCATAGTCATTTCTCATCTTACTCTCCCTAGTGCCCGTGAAAGAGGACCACTGAGTCTCAGAGTTGGAGGAGGAAATTCAAGATGATCTTGTATCTCACCAACCATTCTGAAATCCCACCTTCCTGCAGCACAGGGCCAGTGAGGGCTGGCTCACTACCTCTGCCCTGGAATGAGCCGATAGGCCAGTGTCCACACTGAACACGAGACTTCTGGGGCTGAACAATTACCCTCCACACTCTCATTAGCTTCCCTGTTGTGGTCATACCCTACTACAGGCTGTCAGCTTAAGATCAACTCAGAAGAGGCTGGGCAGGCATCACTGTCCTCGTTTCGAGTTGGACAAATGAAGTGCAGAGAGGTTAAATGATACAACAAAGGTCAAACCAACAGAAGATGCAGATCCAGGGCAAAACAAGGCTTTTCTGACCCTCAGTGTGGTGCACTGTGCTGTCTCACTTCTAACGTGAGAATTTACTTGAGAGATTTTCTGACAGCTATTTTATTCCCAATTTGCTTAAGGATCTTCCAAAGAGCTCTTTATGAGCTTTTGATTCATATCTTCTAATTCTTTTCTGGATAACAGTCCCTACAACAATCTCTCCATCAACACACACAGACTACATTTTACCAGGAACAGAGCATAAGTGGGGAGGCAGAAACTTAATATGGCTCAAATCTTTCCCCTTCTCACCTGCTTCACTGATACTGTCCTGGTTCTCATTTTTATATTCTCACCTGGATGATTAAGCAGGCTCTTCACTTGTCTCCCTGACTTCTGTCTTGTCCCACCATCACTCACCTGCTCCATCCTGGCATCTATCCTACATGCTGTCTTCACCGTGAATTTTTGAAAATATTAAGCTTATCGCGTCTTTCTGGTTAACGTCTCCTCCTTGACCCCTATTTACTCTTACAATAAAGTCTAAACTCCTTCGCTTGCAGAGTTCTTCCTGATCTTCTCTCGCCACATCTCCCCTTGCAACCTACACTGCAGCCACACCTGCAGTTCACCTCTCCCGGTCCCCCTCCCATTCATCTGGTCTTGCCTTAGCTTAGAAACCGCTTCTTGCAGGAGGCTTTCCCAGACCTTTCCCCCAGTCTCTGAACTAGATGCCTCCTGCTGGTGTTTCTACTGCACCCCTGTTCTTTTCCCATTACAGCACTGCTCCTCTCCGTAACAGGTGCTTGAGGGCTCTACGTTCAGCTGCTGCTGCACTGGTCAGCTCTGAGGAAGCTCAGAGCCACTGCGGACAACATCTCACCAAAACCACACACCTGGAGGCTTTCCATTTCTGGCCGAAGGGTGTCCTTTGACCCTGCCTACATGCCAGAAGCACTGTGGTGGAGTGGTTGTGGCAGACAGGAGCTGGTGGCTAAATGGCCCAACCTCTTGTCCTCACATAGGCAGTCCTGGGAGGTACACTGAATGCTTCTCAGAAGTCCTGATGGCTCGTGGCCTTGGAAATGTGTGCACTCTTGTATTGGCTTTTCTGCCTTCCCTGCCTCACTTTTCCCACCCCCTCAACTCTTGCTTCTTGGGACACCTCCCCAAGTAAACCACCTACACTCAAAGCCTTACCTAAGGTTCTGCTTTGAGGGGAATCTAACAAAGATGTTGAGGAGAAACATGACTTTTCCTTTGCAGGCTCTATATCGTGTGGATACTTAAGTTCTGGGTCTCCAAATCTCTCTCTAGCACATGGATATAGTTCTGTAAACAGTGGACACTTGATAAACTCAACAATGTCACCTGGATCACAGAACAAATTAGTGGGAGAGAATCAGATTTCTGTAGAATAAAGGTGTTCAGAACACTTCTAAATTGGGGAATTCTAAGGGGAGGAATTTCCACTTATATTTGCCAGTCAGCTCTCAGCAACCCAGGGTTCCCCATTTTATCTGGGCAGCACCACGGCTCTGTACACCACCTCTCCCCAACAGCCTACAGCTTGACAGTATTAACAGAATATACCATCTTTTCAACAAGTCACTTCGAGAAGTCTATGGGAAAATGATTTTTGCCGCATAGCAGTGAAAAAGGTTCTAGAAAAGGAAAAGTCATAATCCCCCTTTAAATGAATATGAGCAAAATTTCACCTGTGCTGTTATGCTTTAGGAGAAAGCTTCTATGTCTGCTTGCATTGGATCATTAACACTGTGTATGATTTCCTAATTTGATGGCCTCAAAAGCAAAATTACCCATCTTGTATTTGAGGCTAAATCAAAGTGAACGACACATTTATAGTAGCAGCCAAAACATGCGGAGGCTCATCATCACTGAGAGACCAGCACTTGGCTCCTGGAACCTGGAATGTGGGGTCTCACACTCACTCCCCACCTTGAAATGGGGCTTTAGTGGCATAATCCTGGCATCATTCCATTGCAATTTTCAGGAAGGCAGATTTACCCTGACCTTGGACCCATCTCTGCTGTTAAAGTTCATTAATCAGGCTTTCGGGAAAGCTGAGGCAGGCAGAAAAGAGCCAGATTCCGGGCAGTGGCTGCTGGCTGTCTCTATTCCGCTGTGAAGGAAACTGCAGAGAGCGCCTCAGCCTATGGCTCACCCTCTCAGAACTGCAGCTAGGCCAGGAGGGAGCAACTTCAGCACTGGCATCCCACAGGCATTTAGCAGGTGTGGACACTGGAAAACCGGGGAAAGGGGAAGGTCCGAATTCCCTTGGAGACCTCTCTGCT
>NW_006789896.1:664997-684729 GCF_000442215.2 Lipotes vexillifer | reverse complement strand
GCAGGAACCAGTGCAGTTTCAGGCATCAGAGCAACAGCAACACTGACTTCTCTTTGTTCTGGATCCTAAGCCATAATGGCAAGGGACTACCAGAAAGTCGGCTTTGACAGCCCAACGCCTCCCCCAGCTGCAGATTTTCCAGTCTTGGTTCTAAAGTGGGATGAGCTGTGTCACAGAAACCACATTCAAGAGAAACTTCACCCACCTGTTAGACGTCAAAGTTCACAGGAAGGCACCCTGCACTTGCTCCCTCACAGACTGCATCCAGAAGGTTATACTCAGACATATCCAGACTACTGCTGCCGAGATGTTTTCAATGTAACAGTGACATTTCAACCGCCTCCTCCTACTCTACTGACCTTACGACCGTAAGTTCGATGTGAGGACTAATCCTGTCTGAGGAGCACGGCCTTCACTCTAAGCAGCTGGCTTCTGTGCCATCAGAGAGTATGGCTGAGTGCACAACACACTTGTGAAAGAGCCTCTTACTTAAGCCTTTTTTCTTGTGCTTTCTGTCCTGTTCTCCATCAATCAGCAATTATCCCAACTCCCTTCCCACCGTACCAAGCCCGATGACGTGTCCCAACACTGGACACCAACCAAGACCTCACAAAAAAAAATTCAGAATCTCTGAAGAGTAAAAGGGACAAAAAGGGCAAAATGACCATTGTCTTGTTCCTTTCTGAATTCAAAGTTTACAATGATAATTTGCTAGAAATTATGCTGCCTTTTAGCCCCCAGAATGGAAGTTTAACAAAATTCACTGCAACTAAATGATAAACTCCATCCTGTTGAGTCTATTATAAAGATATTAAAGTAACATGTTTTCTTTGCTCCAGTCCCATGAGCATGGACACAGAGTCACTCAAATGATTTGTTCCATAGCAAAAGCACTGCTTTATCTGGCCATGCTCAGTGATGCTCTGGATCCTGCTGTTTATTTATGAGAGGTACTGGAAAGGAGCTGGAAAAATAACTTCTTAGAAACAGAAAGGATGAGAGGACACAACAACTGGTTGTGAAGAAAAGGTGGGAACATCTTTCCCATAATCTTTAAAATCAGCCTCATGCACCCAGCTGTCTCACAGAATAGAATTTGAGGTTTGGGAATGAATTTAGAGTCATTCGTTCATTGGACTCATCCAACAAAGATTAATCAGAAATTACTGTACACCAGACAATGTGCTTGGAACTGGGGATACAAAAATATATAAAGCATCATCTTTGGCTTCAAGGAGAAAATCTAGTAGAGGAGATCATCATGCAAAAAAACTGTGACCAAATACTATTAGGACACAAAACAGGGAGCAGCTGAGAGGCTGTTTAATGCAACCCCTTTATTTTAGAGATGAGTTAACTAAAATCTAAGAAGGTTAAGAAATCTGCCCAAGTTCACCGTGGGAGACTTGGGTCTAGTACTCAGTGCTTTTGACACCTGGCCTGTCTTCTCCACCTTGCTGATACTAGAGCTGAGGACAGATAACCTTTGGAGATCCCTTCCACACACCAATTTCACTGCTGATTTTGGGGCTGGGAGGATATTCTTATTCTCCCTGTTGTCCTGGAGCTTACTGTACACAGGGCCCATGTCTTACTCATTCTTGGCTCACCCAGTGTAGTACAAAGCCTTGCCATGGTATGTGACCACTACATGTTTAATATGATTCAATAATGGACTTATCCAAGTGAATCTTCTCTTATAACAGAAGGATTTAACACTGCACTTGGACGAACAGGAAAGAAAAGGAATCGCCAAAATTGGACCAGCAAGGATAGGGTCAACACACGTGCACAGAAGCACTACTGACCTTTACTTAGAACTTCAACATACAGAGCCCAGCTCAAGCCTACGCCTTCTCTCTCACAACCTGCTTAACCACTAACATGCAAATTATTTGGAACAAAGATTCTTTGGCAGAGATATGCAGTTTCCTTAGCATTTGTCATCTGTTTACAAGGCAGGAGTGGACTTATTTGTAGCTTACCCATGGACTATTTTCCAGAGCCATACAAGGGTCTGGAACTGGCATGGTACTTCCTGAGAAATGGGAATAAAGTTTATGATGAAATTCTTCAGTGAGAGCTGTCTGATTGAAACCACTATTCTCTTTCAGATCTTCTTTGGATTAAGCTGAAATCCCGAAGAATGAAATGTAAAGCCCTAGTCTCTGGGCCAATTTCACTCCCCACCTGTGCAAGTCTCTAAATAATCTCCGCAAAGCCCAGGACAAGATGACTCAAGGAAATGGACTGGAAACCAGTGGTAAATTAGGAAAAGAGTTTAAATCCCATTCACTTCCCAACATTGTACTGACAGTATTCTATGGGACATCAGGACTCAGGAAAGTGGAAAACCAGAAATATTGACATTGATACACTGCCAGCCAAAAAAAGGCATCTATCAGCAAAAGGTGAAATAAAAGCTGGCAAATAGCAGCAGCTTCAGTTTTTGTACAAATAGAAAACGATCTGCTACTCAGTTTTATTGATCTTATGTCAATCCAAGAGTAAAGGGAGGGACTTCCCTGGTAGCGCAGTGGTTAAGAATCCGCCTGCCAATGCAGGGGACACAGGTTCGCGCCCTGGTCTGCGAAGATCCCACATGCCACGCAGCAACTAAGCCCGTGCGCCACAAATACTGAGCCTGCGCTCGAGAGCCCGCGAGCCACAACTACTGAGCCTGCATGCCACAACTACTGAAGCCCGCGTGCCTAGAGCCCGTGCTCCACAACAGGAGAAACCACCGCAATGAGAAGCCCGCATACCACAATGAAGAGTAGCCCCCACTCGCCGCAACTAGAGAAAGCGCATGTGCAGCAACAAAGACCCAACGCAGCCAAATGTAAATAAATAAATTAATTAAAAAAAAAAAGAGTGAAGGGAACGTAAGTTTGTCTGATTTGATTTCCACTGCTCTGCATCTTTATAGCATGTCTATGAAACATACCTGATGATTCTGGTAGCAAAAGCCCTGAATTCTAAGCTTCTAAAACACTGTATTATAGAAAAAGCCCCTTTCAACTCTTCCTTCCCTACCTGTTAAGCACAGAGATCTATTTTGCCTGCTTTGGCCTTTGAGCTGCTGCTGGGAGGACTATTCTAGCTGACTTGGTTCTGTTTAAATGGACAGCTCTTCCTATAGAAGACATTCATTCACAGTCAGTTCTCCCCAGAGCAGTAGGGATCCTCTAACTGCACAGTTTCTGGTCTCTCTTACGATAAAGGTCATTTATTTTTGAGACAAGTAACTTGGGGTTAGGGACTCTCAAGTGACTGAAATGGACTTTTTCTCTGGGACAAACTAACTGATCTACTGGGTAGTAGTTTATTTGCATCATATGCCAAGAGAAAGTTAATGACCCTCTTTGTGAAGAACAGTCGTCCACTGGTCTATTGTTCTGCTGAAACCAGCTCAGTGGGCTTGCGCCCCTTGCCACAGAAGGCAATTGTTTGTTTTTATTGTTGTTTGTCTTTATTAATCTGCCTAGTTCAGACCTTCCAGAGAGGGTCAAATTTAGACAAGTATTAGGAAAGAATGGGTCCTTTCCCAAACCATTCCTTGGTGCACGTGAGGCCTCTGCAATGCTTGGTTCACACACTTAAATGCAGAGAAAAATGCTGTATGAAGATGCAAAAGGGCTTGCGTTGCCAGGTGGGTGGGTGAGCTTTAGGGTATGGGAGCATCCAGTGCACTCCTGCTTCTGCGGTATGGAATGTGATGGCACAAGAACAGCAGTGTGGTCTACTGAGAAATTTCCCTCAACTTTCCTGTTTGAAAAATGTCAAACTGACAGAAAAGTTGAAAGCAGAGAATGACTATTACCTAAACACTCTTCACTTAGATTCACCAATTATTAACATTTTGCCACATCTGCTTATCTTTTTTTTGGGGGGGGGGCGGTGATTCATGCTCCTTCACCTCTACATACTTTGTGTGTGTCTCCTAAGGACATTCTTCTACATAAACAACACCTTATATTATACCCAAGAAATCTCACATTGTTAGAATGGTGTAATCTAACTTAAAGTTCATATTCACATTTCCCTCAATGCCTCCCCAACCGCCTTCACATTTGTTCTCCATTGCCTCCAATCAGGCACCACATCTGGGGTTCCCTCAGCCTCCTTTAATCTAGCACGGTCTTCTGCCTTTTGTTTTGTTTGTTTTTTGATTTTTGATAGTCTTTTGAGTCTAGGTTGGTTGTTTTACAGAATATTGCTCGTTTAGGATTTGTCTCTTTCCTATGCCAAATATGCCATGTACATGAGGTAGGGTACTTCTTACTGCACCATCACATAGTAATGGACACATAGTGTCAGGTCAGCCCAGGACTCATGATGCTAAGTGTGGCCCCCTGGGTAATGTGGTGACTGCCAGAGCTCTCATATGTAAATGTACATTCTCTTCTCTGTGATTAATTTGTAATTAATGTGTAATATGTAGAATAATACCTTCAGGAAGTTCTGACTGCTTATTTCATACCTCACCTATAATGCCTTGGCCATGTCTAAGGACAGACTGGGGTGAATGAATAGTGAAGGACCCTATTTGAAGGATAAATATGCAGAAAATCCCAAAGGGATCATAAAGCTCTGGCTGTAAGAAAGTCTCTAAAAAGGGAAAAAGCAGTAACTGGAGAAAGGCCAATGGTTATGAGATCAACAGTAGAGTCCTAGACTAGATCTGCCAATGGTGAGCACAGAGGTCTCTGGCCAACACGGAAGCATTCACCTCGATACCTGGATACTCTTCTCAAGGGCTGGAGGCCTGGTGCGCGTAGGGTTAAATGACATGAAGTCAGTGGCAAAGCAAAACCCTCTGGCCTACCCACCAGACCTCTAGGAAATACTACTGAATTTCCCTTCTCCTTTGTCCCACTCCCCTGTGGTTGTATCTCATTCCCTGGGGAAGAGATAATGCCACATCCCTTCCTGCCTCTGCTCCAGCAACTTCCTTCCTCACACCATTCCCATGATGGGGGCTCAGGGCAAAGCAGGGAAGGGCCTCCACCATTTCACAGCAGTTGGGGAGTGAAGGAGGCCTGGGGGCTCTCCAAGGAGGAAATGTTTAGTTTATTGGGAATGAGGGTTATGCCTGGGGAGGGAAGGGACACTTTCCCCTTGAGGTGCAAACTGCTGTTGCTTTAATTTGTATGATCAGGCAGAGTCGGGGAGAATAATGTATTGACCAACACAAACAGGCCATTTACATTTCTGAGACAGAATTTTAAAGGAATTATTAAATACAGCTTCTAACAAAGCCCATAATGACATTTTTCTTTATGCAGAACCCTGGGAGCTCAACTGAGGAAGGCACAGCTTGTTTTTCCTGATACTGCTTCCATATGGGCTCCAACCAATCACAGCCATAGAGGCAAAGGAGAGATGAGGCAGAATCAGGATCTGGCGGCTAACACATCAAGGCCCTTCCGAAGGAGAGCTCTGTTGGTTTTGTCCTGTGACTGCACCAGGCCAGGGCAGCTCTGCAGACTACCTGCCTGGTCTGAGGGCAGGAGCCACACTCACCCTGATCGATCCCATCAGGAAAAGAGCACATCTGTCAGAGACACCAGCCAACATGAGAAGCAAAGCACAGAAGATAAATGTGCTCCGACTGGCTTGTTTTGGCTAATTGCTGATTCAGGAGTTGGCATGTTTTCTCAAACCTCATTCTGTTGTTTGACTCCTGGCTTGCTTTTTCTCAGGCAGGTCTCCATCTCCTCATGAAAATGTCTGAGGATGTCAACATAAAATACATTTTAAAATTCTTGGCCACCTCCCAGGCTGAGATCAGGTCGAAGTTTCAGGATGTGGGGGGTGTCCTCAGTCAGACCAGACAAGTCATGCCTGCGCTCCTTTCTAGAAATGGGTAGGCACATTAACCACAAGGCTTTGAACACATAGGAGTTAGCTAGCACACATTTTGCAAAATTACTCCCCTCCATGCCTCAACTTCTTACCACTACTAAATAAGCATGCAGTGATTCCCGACACCTCACAGTTCTGCTGTGTGTGTGTGTGTGTGTGTGTGTGTGTGTGTGTGTGTGCATGTGCACTTTATGGTCCTTTCATTAGATGGGGCTGAATAGTAAGAAAGGTCATTTCCCAGCACTTGACACTCCTACTGGGGCCCTGACTCCAAATCCCTCTCAGGGTGGCATTTGCACTGTCAGTCGCTCGCTCACTTGCCAGGGCATCTGCTCTGGCTTCCTAGAAGCCGCTAACCTGGTAACTCAGTGGGCAACTCAACGAGGCCCAGACCCCAACCTGCCCCACTCCAGGGCAGCTCCCATCTATCCTCAAAAAGCCAGGACACACCATTATCCACAGTTTTCCCCTTGTCACAGGACCCCTTTACAATCTAGGATTAAAAGAGTCCTTGGGAAACAATTACCTGCACAAGCATGATCAAAAGAAGGGGGCTGTTTCAAGCCTGAGCCCTAGGTGTCACTTTGCTAAAGCAATGCAATGGATTTCAACAAAGAAAAATATCTGTTCCCACGGAGTCTGGTACAGAAAGCACAAAACTTTTTTACTGCACTCAGGAAATGGTTTTCATAGATGTTAACCGCAGCTGGGTAATCTGTATAACCACAACATAGTTTCTCCTTAATAAATAGAAGATTTTTACCCACTGCATCACTGACTACCAAAAAGAATTCCCACCCTCCATCTCTAAGGCAAGAAAAAAATGATAAGGATAAGTAGAGTCTCTTTCCTTAACCTGCCAGCTAGGGGTTGCTAAAGTAGCTTTTTCATTCAGAAATGTAGATTGTTGTACGAGGTTCCTGTCATCCAACCCTACTGCTGAGTGATGGATGAACCCTGAACAAATCCAGTTTCTTTGCACGCTGGGATCCCCTCAGAGCCTTTATGACCATGATCCACAATGGGTCATAACGTAAATGTATGACTATGGATCACAATCAATAAGTTTGAAAAAGGAGCTTTAGCGACTACTGGCTGGGAGATGAAGGTGTGGTGAGACAAAGCTGGCCAATGTTGCCACGCACAGATGGTTCAAGAAAATGAAAACAAATCAAAGCAAATTCCACCAACTAAAGATGTGAAGGGATCACAATCAATAAGTTTGAAAAAGGAGCTTTAGTGACTACTGGCTGGGAGATGAAGGTGTGGTGAGACAAAGCTGGCCAATGTTGCCACGCACAGATGGTTCAAGAAAATGAAAACAAATCAAAGCAAATTCCACCAACTAAAGATGTGAAGGGTGGACTGTTCAGTTCTCTGATTCATCCTTGTATATTAACCATTTGTCCTGGGAAACTTGGCATCACTCTCTCCCTGCTGTGAGAGCAAGGCCTCTGACCTGTGGCTCCTTGCCCAGAAGCCAGGAGCAGCCTGGGAGAGTCTGTGGCCCTCTCCTTGGGGGCAAGTGGCTTCATGATGCTGCTCCCATCACTGTGACGCCCAGCTGGTAATTCAGCAAAGACTGTGTAAGCATGTTCACCATTCTCACTGCCCAGACGAAGGAAGGCGGTTCGGAGCTAGGGGTGTCGACAATGATGGTCTCATCTGAATGATATAACTAAAACTAAAAGGGCACTCACGCAAAAACACACAAAACGAAAATTAACCTAGTTGTAACGAGGAAGAGCTTTTCTCTAAGAGTGAAGATAACAGAGACGATAACCCAAATATATAAGCTACTGAAATGATTTGTATTCTAAAACAATGCTGGAAAATCTGATGACACATCATTTTTATTCTCAGTTAATACTTTTAAAAACAGCTTTACTGAGATATAGTTCATATACTAAAGAATTCACTCATTTAAAGCATGCAAGTCAATGGTTTTTAGTATATTCAGTTGCACAGCCATTACCACAATCTAATTTTGGAACATTTTATCACCCTCTCAAAAAAACCCCCCTCATACCCATTAGCAGTCACCCCCATTCCTCTAGCTCCAGGCAACCACTAATCTATTTTCTGTCTCTACAGATCTGCCTATTCTAATATTAACAGTTTTATTTACTATTATTTTTATTTTTTAAAATTATTTTTTTGGCCACTCCACGTGGCATGCACGATCTTAGTTCCCAGACCAGGGATCGAACCTGTGACCCCTGCAGTGGAAGCACAGAGTCTTAACCACTGGACTGCCAGGGAAGTCCCAGACAGCTAATATTTTTAAATCTTGGGTTTAAGATTATATAGTTGGTATCTGTTGTAGCTTCCTATGAGAAATACATTTAAACTTTCAACTTGTCCCCTATGTTGATAGTCATATGTAAGTTTCATAAGGGTGAGGAAAATCAGAAATCTAGACTTCAGACAGGAATACTGGAATATCTGAGCACTGCTTATATAGCTAAGCCCCGCATATCAACAGTACTACTTTGGAGCTGTGTTTTTAAAGCAGTGAGACATAGTGGCTTAGCATTCAGTGCAGAAACCTGCCCCTGCCACTTAAGGTTTCTTTTCTTTTAAAACCCTGGGTAAGTAAATTTATCTGAGCCTCAAGTAATCAATTAATAAAATGAGGATAATAATAACTACCTTGAAGCATGATGATTAAATGAGATATTCATCAACTCAGCCTTTATTCATTGAGTGCCTTCAGTGTGCCAGACTCTGCTGGCCACTGAAGATAGAAACACAAATTTCTTATCCTCATTTAATTCACTTGCTTGAGACAGATATGCAAACAAGAATTAGATTATGAGAAAAACGCTACACAGCAAGTGCAGTAGGAGCCTAAGAGTGTGAATTGTGGAAGACTGTAGAAAGGGAGGCGGAGGTGTCTGAAATGTGAAGGATGAGAAAGAATTTGCCAAGGGGACAACGTGGATAGGAAGTCCAGAAAGAGGTAATTACATGCTCAACGTATGTGAAAGCACTGAGCAGCATACCTGGCACACAGCAGAAAATCAACACTTCCTGTTGTTCCTGCTCTTACCCCCTCATGTCCTTGAAAAGATGCTTCTCTAGAATACAGAAATTAAAATCTTGCTGCTGCTACAGAAAAATGATTGATCTGATACTTTAGGAGTTGCTTGCTCTATCTTTTCCTGAGGCTAATTCACCTCTGGCAGCAAAGTATATTTAAAATTTTGACATTTTCCCCCCACAAACTTTCAATTTTGTAAAGTTTCAAACCAAGAAAAGTTGATCTCCCTTGTCTAGAACACTCCCCTTGCCTACAGAATGGCCCACTATTTGGACTTGTCTGATTGTTAATGTTAGCTTCTTTGAGGGTATCTGGGAGTCTTCTGGCACTCGATCCCTGGACTGCTTTTCTCCATGTACACTCACTGCCTGAGTGATTTCACCCAGTCCCAAAGCTTAAATACCATTTATTTGCCTCTGACCTCCAAATGTCCTATTTTCAGCCCAGACCTCTCTCCCTAACTCCAGAATTTCACTCAACTGCCCAGTGGGCATCTCCACTTGGATGCCCAGTAGACCTCGCCTGCAGCAGCTTTCCACACCTTAGTAGAGGGCAACAGCACCCGCCAGGTACTTACCTCTCAGATCTCCTCTCATAACTAACCGCCGGACTCTTTCCGCTTCAGGTGTGCACCCACCTTTGTAGGCCTTGCCTCAAGCCATTCCTTCCACCTGAAATACTCTTCCCACATAACATCTTGTTAACTTCTTTACCTCCCTCAAGTCTGTGCTCAAATCTCAAACTTCTCACTGACACTTAACACTTACCATCCTATTCAATACTCTAAACTTAACTCTCACCCCACAGTCCTAATTTCCCTACCCTCCTCGGATTTCCTTTTCTTCGTAACATTCAGCATTTTCTAACACACCACATAACTTATTTATTATGTTTAATGTCTATCTCCCTGCTGGAATGGAAACGCCACAAAGGCTTGAGCCAACGTCTGTGTTGATCACTAATATAACTCAAACACTCGGCACAGTGCCTGGCACTTGTTATGCACTCAATAAACATTTGTTAAAAGAATGTATGAATACTGGGAAAACGTATCAACTTCATATATTATAAATAGATTCCAATAATGATATCTACTAAAATAACAACTCTCGATGTTGGCTCATCTCATAGCTGCTGTCCATCCTTCACTGGGTTTTCTTCTACAGGAGACGTAAGTACTTCAGAGCAGGCACAGGAAAAGCATTTGTTCATTGCAACAGATGGCAGACCCCTCCTTGAAAGGCTGTCAGGAGCCTGGAATTTGTCTTAGGCTGGCCTTGGCACCACTGGATGAGAGCCTGCAGAATGCTCAACATCCTTGTCGTAAACTGTAATCTGGGGTACACAGGCTAAGATGTCCTAATTGAAACGCAAAGAAGGGACAGAATTAAGGGGAGTGCTGGATGAATCTTTGCTTTTTTTGGTCTATGACAATAGAATTTGCAAGAAAAAAAAAAAGTGGGGCTTCCCTGGTGGTGAAGTGGTTAAGAATCTGCCTGCCAAGGCAGGGGGCACGGGTTCAAGCCCTGGTCCGGGAAGATCCCACGTGCTGCGGAGCAACTAAGCCCGTGCACCACAACTACTGAGCCTGCTCTCTAGAGCCCTCAAGCCACAACTACTGAAGCCCGCGCACCTAGAGCCCATGCTCCACAACAAGAGAAGCCAATGCAATGAGAAGTCCGCACACGGCAACGAAGAATAGCCCCCTGCTCGCAGCGACTAGAGAAACCCCGCAGGCAGCAACGAAGACCCAACGCAGCCAAAAATAAATAAATAAAATAAATAAAAATTTTAAAAAGTGATATTTGCATTCATATTTTGTGATAATGAAGCCCTGGAACAACCAGGTCAAGAGACCTAAGGATGGACTTAGCTGAGGGTGGCAAACCAGTCTTTTTCTCTTGTCACTGGCTACCTCACAGCCAGGCTACTTTTGTCTGTTTGCTCCTGGGGGCTAGTTTTAAAGTCATATACTCTACTACGTTATGAGCCAGAAGCAATGCCTGAGTCCAGTCTTGAAGCTAAAACCAACACTGGATGGATGTAGTTGGAGCAATTAGCTAACTCAATACTCAGAAAACTGAACAACTTCTTGTCAGAAGCTGCCAGAAAGAATTATTCAGGTGTACAGATTTGCTACAGGCAGCAAACTGAGCTGCAGCAAAGATGACCACTCCCTCCAGCTGTCACAACCAACTATGTCAAGGTAAGAGAATCATGCAGATACGACTTTCTCGCTTGTTCAGTGGGCAACTGAGTTGGTGTATCCAGTGGAAGGGATGAGATGGTGAAGAGCACCTAGAAAAAGATGCAAAAAGGAGTGGGTTCTTCTCACTGCTGGGGGTCTGGGTGCCTGGTGAGAAGATCCTAAAAACTTCCAAGGTGGGGGGCAGAGGGGGGCGGGGAGGATGAGGTCATATACAAAGATTCAAGACTTGCAAATGGCTTCTGACCGTGGAGCAATGTCCTCACAATTTTGAAGGAAAATCATTTTCCACCTATAATGTTATACCCAGCAAAACCATTAGTAAAATGTGAAGACAGAACAAAGTCATTTTCAGACACTCCAAGTTTCAAAAATTTATCTCCCATAAATCATTTCTTCAGGATGTAACTGGAGGATGAGCTCTATCAAAACGAGGGAATAAACCTAGAAAGAGTAAGACAAAGGATCCAAGAAACAGGGAGGGATGAAAGGCAGTCCCAGAACAACAGCTGCACAGGAAGCCGAGAGAACAAGGAGCCCAGACCTCAGCAGGAGGATGGAAGGCTCCAGAAGGGACTGGGGATGGGATGTAAATGACAGATTATCTGACATAGTGGAGAAAAATACTGAGATGGATTTCACAGCCCTGTTGGAGTTTGGGAAAAATGTGATAGGGACACAGAAAATGAAGCAAACTACCAAATAACATACATACATGAAAGGAAATACAAGGGTAGTCCACACCCGGGCTCAGGGGAGGGGCAGTACAAGAGTGTTAATTCCTCCTCTTCCAAAACAGGAGTTGGTGCTTCTTAAAGACTAGAATTAACAGGAAGTTAATAAATGATGTCTTTTTAAAAATATCTAATATTGAAAAAACAATAAATAACAGTATACTAAACACAGTAGTTTAAATCACAAATAAAATAATATGAGAAGAACTAGCTAAAAGAGTTTAAAGTGGTTGCCTCTGGAAAGCAGGACCCAGGCCTGGGTCAGGAGACTGCATAATACATTTTTTTTTTATAGATTTTTAAATTTTTATTTTATTTACTTTATCTTTGGCTGTGTTGGGTCTTCGTTGCTGCGTGTGGGCTTTCTCTAGTTGTGGCATGCGAGGGCTACTCTGCGTTGCGGGGCGCTGTCTTCTCATTGTGGTGGCTTCTCCTGTTGTGGAGCACGGGCTCTAGAGCGCAGGCTCAGTAGTTGTGGCGCACGGGCTTAGTTGCTCCGCAGCAATGTGGGATCTTCCCGGACCAGGGCTCGAAGCTGTGTCCCCCGCATTGGCAGGCAGATTCTTAACCACTGGGCCATTTTGACTTTTCACACTATGCATCTGTATGACTTTGAACTGATAACCAACCTGGGTTAATAAATCTTAATGTGCCTTTTAGCAGAAAAAGAAAAGAAAGGAATTTTTCTGAGGAGTCATCAGTCTGGCTATTTCTCCATTGGAAAAGCTGGTGAAATGATCTGTCCCCCAGTGAGTGCACTGCAGAAGTGATGAAAGAGATGAAAGCTGGAACACTCTTCCCGCACTTAATGGAAAAGGTTTTGCAGGATCATATTTATCTCTCAGTAGGGTTTATACGCTGTTAAATTTTAGAAAGACAAAAATCTTAGATGCCTGCCCCTTCAGATATATGCTGTGCTGCAGAGTCAAAGAAAATCAGGGGAAATGGCTAAAAAGGGACATGCCTCTGTCAAATGAGAATGAGGAAGGGAAGTCTGAAATGCCACTGAGATTGTCATCAAGCCAGAAAGTTTGTTTTAAATAGGGGGAGGGAAGTAAAAAAGGCGATGAAAGGAAGTCTTTAAAGCCTTTCATTCTATATTCTGGTAGAATACAGCCATTATTAATACAGCCCATTCCTTCTTTTGCTCTCTCCACAAGCTGATTAAAAAAATAAGGAAGGAAGTTATGGTGGTTAGAGCAGGGCATTAATAAGATGGTCTGACTTCTGGGCTGCACTCCTAATTCACCTTCTGTGTGGGCCTGCCCCACCCTGGATAAATCACTCCGTCACATTTTTTACTTCAGTGACTGAGACGTAGAGAGACCAATTTAAGTCTGTGAGAGGCCGTGAACATCGTTAATCATTAATACTCTGCAAGAGCCTCTGTGGAAGAGAGGTACTGCAGCATCAGTTACTCATGATCATCTGGAAAGGCCAACAATCATCCATGACTTAAGGCCTCCTCTTAAAGCACCTGGCCCACCACAGCTGTGGAAAGGTTTGCTTTTTCTCCTCCTGTAATTAATTAATCCAAACAAAACCCTTTAAAACAACAGAAACATGTGAAAAGGAACAGGAAAGAGGGTAATAATAAGGACAAACTGTTGCAACAATCCCACCTGTCCAGCCAATCTTGCAAAGCCTGAAATGCTCTGAAAAACATCTATCTGTATTTCCCTGGGATGTAAATACCAGGAAAAGGCTGCTTGCTGGCCAGCAGACCTAGCCTGATGTTGTAAAGGAGAAACCATCGGCTGGAAGTGGTGCAGTGAGTGGAGGAGGTTTCCACCAGAACGAAGGAGAGAGAGGGAGAAAAGGTCAGGTAAAGCACAGTAAGAAGCTTCTTGACCCACTTTTTAATTACTCTTACTAAACTGTTAAAAATAAGGCTAAAAAACAAAAACAAAAACAAAAGGTGGAACACTCCCAGCACAATCTAAACCCCACCAAACTGAAAAAAGTCTGAAGAAGACCTCCTATTCAGCAGGTCAGTTGATGGGCTAAGGGAATGCATATGGAGGATGAGAAATGGCTCAGCTGCCCCTAAAATTAGTCTCCCTGTGAATACATTCCATGGACTCAACTAATTCAGTGATCCTTCTGGAGCCAGCCTTCTATTTCATGTTGGCCTCCCATCTTATAAATGCTGTAACCTACCCCCTAGTCAGGTTTCAAATACTCCTAGCTCTCTTGATTTACAATGAAACGTTGACTACCAGAACATGAACTATGTATTTGCCATAAGTCTTGCCAGTGACTCTTTGCCATTTTGGGGGAAAAAAACCTTAATTTAGTTTATGCATATGGTCAAAATACAAAATGACCAAAATAATCCCCTAGCCACCGATTCTTTTTCTCTGAAGCAACAACTGTTTACCAGTTCCTGGTGTCCTTGTGCAGTGCTCTCTGCATATGCAATCACTGACAGTCCACAGGCCATCCCAGAAGCTGATTTCCTAGAGCTGTAGGTAGGACCTAATTTCCTATCTGAACACTTAAATCTCCATATATTTAGTTTTTATTGGGGTCTGGAAATAAAGCTCTGCAAGTCAGAGGTTTTAAATCTGCTTCTTCCTGCCAGAGCTATTTCATGCATATCCAAGCAATGTACATTTGTATATATTCTCTCCCCATCCTGCACATAAATGACTGTATACCTCTACACTACCCTGTTCCTGGCTTTTTTAACTTATTTATGTATTCCAGGGATCATTGTGTATCAGTACATAGAGCACTTTCTCTTTCTTTTCCAAGCTGCATGTTGTTCTATTGTATGGAAGAACCATAATTTATCAGGCAGTCACTACTATGGACTTCAATGACAATCTTTTACCATTACAAACACAGAGAGCCACATCCTTGTCAAAGCACTATTATCTAACTTTGGGATCTCTGCCAATCTTGTGAAAAATAGCATCTCCTTGTCACTTAAATTTGTTTCTCTTTTTATTAGGGAAACTCAGCATCTTTTCTAATGTGTAAGAGCCATTTATATTTCTGTTCTGGTGAGTTTTCTTTGCCCTTTTAAAAACTGGGTGGTTGATATGTTTCTTATTGATTGTAGAGGCTCTTACTAGGGAAATTTGTACCTTGTTTGGATTTAGTTGCAAATGGCTTTCTCCTAGTTTGTTATTTGTCCCTGTTTATGGTGGTCTTTGCCATGGGTTTTTCTTGGCTTTTTTTTTTTTAAGGAATGTATCAGCATTCTTTTAAAAAGGCTTCAATCAAACTAAATGCCCATCAACAGATGAATGGATAAAAATGTGGTGTGTGTGTGTATGTGTATAGTAGAATATTACTCAGCCATAAAAAAAGAATGAAATAATGCTATTTGCAGCAACATGGATGGACTTAGAGATTATCATACTAAGTGGAGTAAGACAGACAGAGAAAGACAACTATCATATGGTATGGCTTATATATAGAATCTAAAATATGACACAAATGAACTTATATACAAAACAGAAACAGACCCACAGACATAGAAAACAAACTTACAGTTACCAAAGGGGAAAGGGGGGGGAGGGATAAATTAGGAGTTTGGGATTAGCAGATATACACTACTATATATAAGACAGATAAACAACAAGGACCTACTGTATAGCACAGGGAACTGTACTCAATATTTTGTAATAACCTATAAGGGAAAAGAATCTGAAAAAGAATATATATATGTATAACTGAATCACTTTGCTCTACACATGAAACTAACACAACATTGTAAATCAACTACACCTCAATAAAAATAAAATAAAAAGACTTCAGCTCTGCTGTGTCTTAGTTAAAATGGACTTCCCTACTAAGGCAGGTGACATCAGATGGTCTGTTTGCCGAGGGGAATGATCCAGCTGAAGTGAGAAGATGACGGTGCGGGATTAAGGGGATAAATGCAGCAACAGGCAAGGTCACTGAGAGGAGCAGGGCACGCAGTGGACGGAGGACGAATACGGTACTAGGAAGGGCAGGATCCACAGGTACAGGCACTGGACAGATGGCGGAGCTGCTGCTTCTAAACTTTCTTTTTTTTTTTGGGTGGGGGGCAAACTGTCCTACTTTGAAGCACAGGTCCCGAGGCTTTACTGCCCCTTGTCCCTCCTTATTGTCACCAGCTACGGCCTTCTCCAGTCACTCCCTTGTCACTGACAGCTTGTTTGTTCTTAGCCTCTATCAGATGATTTCAATATCCACAAATGATCCAAACTTGTTCTCTCAATTTTTCAAATTTCTCAGAGTCAGGTAACTTTCTCTTTAGTCCAACTCAGCCACCTATTTGCATAGGCTTTCTCTGACAATCCAACAAACCTCCACAACCTTTACTTCAAAGGTTCTGCTCTCTGATCATTTCCTCTTACCGTTCTTGGCTCAAATACTTTAGTACTTCCACTAACTTCAATGGCAAATCCAGGAAGGAGGAGGAAAGAGAATTTGGAAGCAGTGATGGGGTACAAGGAAGATATTTATTTCAACTCCAGGTCTTGGGAAATGAAAAGTGTAGGAGAAAAAACAGCAGCCACCTGAGGTTGCTGTAGGGGAAGCAGTGTTTCCAGGGGACCACTTGGCCCAGTTTCAGTGAAGGCATAAGGTAAAAGGATTATTCATCAAGGAAGCTGAATCAGCAGGGGCTCAGAATATATCACCCCAAAATATGCCACTTTGGCCTATTGATATTTTGAATTAAAGGTACTTGAGAAATAGCCAGTAAAAGAAGGACACTGATCCTCCTTTGTCCTGGTAATCAGCAGGAGATAACCTCCCATGGGAAAGGTACCAGAGGGGTAGAGGGCATCCTTATCACCAGATATAGGGAATCTAGGGCCAAGAATGCTGCATAAACCAAACTTGTTACTTCTTCACCAATTTACTACCCCAAGCCCAAACCCCTTTGTCTTGTCAGTTCTTCACAAATTTACTGTTTCTTTATCTAAAAGGTATAAAAGCTTCCCGATTTGGTCACTTCTTTGAGTCTCATATTTTTGTGGGGCACTGGCACATACAAAATTAGATTTGTTTTTCTCCTGTTAATCAGTCTTATGTCAATTTAATTATTAGACTAGCCAAAGGATCTAGGAGGGAAGAAGGGAGATTTTTTCCACTCCTACAAAACTGAAGGGAGGTCACTGAGCTCAAACTACATGCGGGTATGAAAGGATAGGGAGGGACATGGTGGGGATAAGCATCTTAAAGATGAGCACGATCTGGAGGCCTGGACTTGTGGTGGCACCCACAGTGGATGTCAGAGTAGACCGTGACTGAGGGCTCTGGGCGGCTGCTTTTGCCTGTGTCTACAGATGTCACTGCTGTCAGGAGCATACAGCTGCTCAAGTTCCGGATTACTGACCTAAGGCATTTTCTGCTGAGTTTTCTCCCCCTTTATCAAAGCTTCTTTTGTTTCCCCCTTTAATTTTTCTAGACAACATCCCTCTGGTAATTCTATAAAATAGGAATCATGAGCGGGAAACAGTTCTTGCACACGTGAAAAATGCCTTCACTGGCCCTTAATACCTGAGGGATAGCTTCCCTGGGTATGGGCTCTTAGGTTCTACAGTATTTTCTCTCAGAACTATGAATATGTTGTTTCATCATCCTCTTGCATCCAGAGTTGCCAATAAGACTCTGATACCAACACGATTCTTGCTTCTTTATAGGCTGGACTGTTTTCTCTATCTGGAAGCTTTTAGGATTTTTCATTATCCTAGTCTTCTGAGACTTCCATTATACGTGTAAAACATATAAGTAAGCCCTCTTAACTTGATATATTCACAGTGGGCCCTTTCATTCTAAGGGTCTTATTTTCTTCTGTTTGGGAAATTTTCTTCCGTTATTTCTTTGGGTATTTTTCCCCACTCCATTTCTTCTCTCTTACCCCCAGAACTCATATTCTATGAACCCCAAAACGTCTGAAATGACTCCCTTTGTTATAGTTACTTTTCTGTCAGCCTATCTCTTTATTATTTTATAACCTAGGAAAATTCTTTGGCTCTTTCCTCTGCTCACTACTAATTCCCTTTAGCTGTATCTATTAGACTACGGAGTCCCTTTAATGAGGATCTAGCTAAACAATCATGTTTTATTTCCAAGATCTAGGAAATAAAATTCATTCTTTCCCATAAGAGTCTGTTCTCGTTTCAAGAATGAATTTATTTATTTATTTATTTATTTTTGCGGTACGCGGGCCTCTCACTGCTGTGGCCTCTTCTGTCGAGGAGCACAGGCTCCGGACGCGCAGGCTCAGCGGCCATGGTTCACGGGCCCAGCTGCTCCGCGGCATGTGGGATCCTCCCGGACTGGGGCACGAACCCGCGTCCCCTGCATCGGCAAGCAGACTCTCAACTGCGCCACCAGGGAAGCCCGAAATATTTTCTTTTTATTCCTTTCAGGGTGTAAACACACTTCCTTTTAAGTCTCCTTTACATTCTATTTACAGTATTTGGAGCCTCCAATGTTAGCTTTTCAATTTCTTGAGTTTGGAGCTTCTCTCATGACTCTGGTTTTCTTGTGGTTTGATCTGTGCTAGTTCAAGTGATGTTCTAGCTCCCCAGTGTGTAAATGCTGCAACCATTCACCACAGCCGTGTCCAGTAATTACATGGGAGGGGTGGGACATTCAGGGCTTTTGGATTCCGGTTTCTACCTTTAATATGATTCCATCTGCCTTCTGTCCTTCAGGAATTCCTCAAACTTCTAGATTATCCAGAACATTCTTTTTTTCCAACATTGTTAAAAACATGTATCTTTCTGATATATTTAGGAATTTGGGGCAAATGTGTGACAGCATGTGTTCAATTTACCATCCTGAGCCGTCTTAGCAGTGGCCATTTAGCACTGACCAGGTAGAGAGTGTTTAAATACGAACCACCAATACCAAGTACCTGACAGATAAATGCCTTACAGTAGAAGAGAGATACCTTAGAAGTCTCTAAGTGGCATATGGAGATGATTGAGCTCTTTTCTTTTCTTTGCTTACCTCCTTACAAAGCCTCCTATCACTTTTTATGATTTTCCAGGTACTGGTTTGGGGATGCCTCAATAGGACAAACTCTTCTGGTTAATGAAATAATAACTGTAAGTTAATCAACAAGCACTTTGGTTTTCTAAACCAAATGTAACACTAGCCTAATGAGTCATGAATCAGTTCATCAGAATCTAATCAACTAATAAAATCACATTTCTAGAATTGCAAAGCTGAGAAATGACCCTGTAACAGAGGTATCTACAACAACCTTCAAATCATAGAACATCACAATCAATCGCTAAAAGAAAAAATAATTTGGAAGAAGAAATAATGTCTGGCTCTTAAAGATAACCTAATTTAAAGGAGACTATTCTTTCTCCAATAAGCTGAAGACAGGATCTGCCTCCGTTAATAAATGTTGGGTTCATAACATTTACTTACAGAAGTAAATATTCCTTTGCTTTTTCCTATACTGAAATGTTTACACAAAAATCAAATATTTCCGTTGCTCAATTCAAAGCAGTTTCTTGTCAGAGTAATGGGTGGAGAAATCCTTCAATAAAACGTCATTGCCTTGGGGTAAAATGCAACATAAAAAATACAAGACCACTTCTATTAAGGTTCTTCAATAAGAGGAAAATATTTCTTTGAATGATATTTCTATCTGCAAGTGAAGTTAATGTTCAAATTTAAAAATTTCAGAAATCAAAGCCCCCTGGTGGATTCTCCACTTCTCTGCCACCTGGTTCTTTCCTTCCCTTCTCTCTCTCATTTGCTAAGTAAGAAAGAGTTAACTCATAAATTAGAGGAATGTTGTTTCAGCTCCAAAGAAAGCTTTTAAGGAGAGGGTCAATGCAAGGACCAGATTCTTCATTAACTCATTAAAAAGACAGGTCACTGTGGCCTCAGGGTTCATTTATCAGCAGG
>NW_006789896.1:623917-664979 GCF_000442215.2 Lipotes vexillifer | reverse complement strand
CAGCAGGAAAACCTCGGCTGGTAATGGCTGGTTGTTTCCTGCACATCTCAAAATTCAGAATGGAGAAGTAGACTCCATTGTGAGTCTGTTTCCTGACTTGGAGGAAAGAAAATATTTTCATGATGACTATTCTTTTCTCAGGCTGGTGTTACATTTGGCTCAAAGGCACAATGGGCAAGCGTGGGGCTTCTACTCCCACAACACTTTCTAATGCTTTTTTGTTCCCAGTTAATTATGTTGTAATGATGCTATGTATAACCTCACTGGGTTTCACCAAGAGGCACTAGTTTTTTTAAATGAATTTTTATGTAAGTGTTAATATCTGTAAATTAGGCAAGCTGTAGCCATAACTGCCTGCCCATCCACCTGCACCACATACCATCAGCTACAGTTCTCTTCGGTGGCTGCTGTTCTTGACTGTGAACTACTGTTCATAGCCCACAACGGATTCAAAGCTATTAATAACCCTACGGAAACCCAACTAGTTTTGCTATAATGTTCAGAAAGGCCTTCTTCTGTAACGTTGAGGTTGACATCTACTTTGAGGAAGAAAACCATGAAAAACTGAGCAATCATTGTGCTCTCAAAAGAAGACTGGTAGTTTCTCTCCAAAATACGTGACTGGTTGGATTAGCAGAGAGCTTAAAGCAAAACTCCAAACTAAAATCTCTCAGTGGGGGAATTGTAAGTAGAGCTTCTGTGCACTTGGCATTGCTCTGGCAATTAAGCTTTGGGAAGGCTTGCTGCAAACTGCGGGTTGCAGCAGGGAAGAGGGGGAAGAAAAAAAGACCTGATTTCTCACCCTCCCCTCATAGCCCTGAACCAGCAATGCTGACATACCTTCCACAGCTCCAAGAAAAGGCAGCCACAGCATTTCTGGAGGAGTTAAAGCTGTTGTGCTTTCTCTCCACCTCTAGTGTTTTGCATCTGCCACCGTTTCTAAGGCTCCCTGTCTGTGTTCGTTCTATTGCTCTTCTCCAGCAGCTAGTCTGGGAGGCAGTACGGTACAACTGGAAAGACCTGGCTGGAGCCATCAAAAGCTCTAGGTCTTCGGACTTTGCTCTGGTCCTTAGCCTCTCTGAACTCCCTTTCCCACAGTCTTTTTCATTTCTAAAACTCTACTGGCGTTTTCTTAATTGCTAATACTTGTACAGCACACAAATTCCATGCTAAACACTTCAAATACGCACCTCAGGTGCCTGAATATCACAGGCCATGCCAAGGATGTTCCCAGTTGCTAGCACGCTGCCACAAAATCCACTGCCAGGACCAATTTGTGGAGTTTGCTGCACTAGAGGTTTTATAATCCTCTGTTGACATCAGAATTTACTTTTTATTATAAAATGCAGAGAATAGTGGTGCTTTCTAATTGTTATTTTTGGGAAGAAAATCTTGGATTTTTTTTTTTTTTTTAAATCTTGGATTTTTGAAAAAACATTACTCACTATAGCTACGCATCCATGCTGGCACTTCTATTTTCACTGATATCCTTCCCCACTCCCCAGGAGGAAAAAGTCAGTACAACAGGAACTTATGTGTACAAAACTCTGCTATGTCTCTGCTTCCTAAAAGCTTTGGCAAAAGAAGAGTGTTTTCTTTACCAGCTGACTCATTAACAGAAGGACGGTAAAAGTTTGTTTAATTAGAACAAGAGGGGCAGGTAGTAAGGAGGTCACTGCTGGCTCATCAGTTGCCATCCCCAGTGGTTGCCAAAGCCAAATGCAGTTCAGGTTCTGACCGATTCCTATGTATCAGAGTGTACCTGTTTCTCTATCTGCACATGAAAGCAGAAGAATTCTTTCTCGAGGCTCTTACTTGGGAGAAGAAGAAAAAACACTTCGCGGTTAGGTGGTTTGGTTAAGAGTCAGGAACCTCATCTTGCCTTTGGAAGAAACCTAAGATCAGTGACTCTCAATCATGGGCAATTTTGCCCCCAGGGAACATTTAGCAATGTGTGGAGACATCGGGGTAGTCATAACTTGGGGAGAGAGGAAGAGGTATGACTGGCACCTAGGGGGCAGAGGCCGGGGATGCTGCTGAACAGCCTGCAATGTACAGGACAGTTCTCCACAACAAAGGACTATCGAGCCCAAATGTGAGGGGAGCAGGGGCTGAGAAGCCCTGCCAGAGGTGAAACAGCACTCCTTCCATCCCAGGAAGCAGCTCTGCTGCAATGACGACAGCAGTCTCCCTGACACGGCGCACTGAGCTCCTTGGAAACATACAAGATTTAACATCTGGTCCATCAGTGAACATTCCCTATGAGCTCTAACTTCTGGTTGTTCTTGGGAAGATGGAGACTCGCTTGGGAGAACAAAAAAGCCTCTAGACTGAATTTAGAATCTACTGCATGATACTAAACATTTCTAAATAACATTCAGCAAAACCCTTTCACATTTTAGCTGGTTAGAGAACAAAACGAGGGTGGCACTAGATAGCCAGTTTTCTCTGCGTGCACATGTTCTCTCTTGTTTCATGGCAGTTCCTTTGTTGAGGATTCTACCTTTGAGCAGACCTCAAGTGGCCTGGGTACCGCCTGGCTACAATTCCTTCACACTAACGTGTTGACTCCATTTTTCTCCAGCAAAAAAGGCGCTGATCCGCATCATGTAGATGGGAAGCAAATGCTAATGGAACTGTTCCAAGAAGGAAAGGAATTTTAGAGAAAATATATGTATATGACAAAACAGCTGGGGCAATTCCCACAGTCTTGAGGGAAGAATGAGGCCCCAGAGCACATGAGGAAAGCCTGGGAGGTAGTTCATGACTTCATCACTAGTTCAATTATTTTAAAAGCTTCCAGATAGACACTAAGCAATAAGCTTTGGAACTGCCTTAGCTAGTACATACGCTAAGTAGAATTCTCAAAGGTGGCCTGATGAGCTAAAAATCATCAATATCCTAATATTGACTAACCCTACTATTTCCTGCTATATCACTTTAAATCCGTTAATCAATGAAAGATCAGCTTATGCAAGGTTAATTTCCTAAGGAGGCAAAGAAAAGGAAATCATTCAGTGGATGATTTGATACTTGTGTAGACTGGGCAACAGATGAATGTGCGACATTTTCTGCAGAATTTTTAAAAAAGCATTTGTTTAATTACAAGGACATTTCAAGAATCTCAGTAAGGGGGCTTCCCTGCTGGCGCAGTGGTTAAGAATCCGCCTGACAACGCAGGGGACACTGGTTCGAGCCCTGGTCCGGGAAGATCCCACATGCCACGGAGCAACTAAGCCTGTGTGCCACATCTACTGAGGCTGTGCTGTAGAGCCTGTACTGAGCCCACGTGCCACAACTACTGAAGCCTGCACGCCTAGAGCCTGTGCTCCGCAACAAGAGGCCACCGCAATGAGAAGCCCGCGCACCACAACGAAGAGTAGCCCCCCTCACTGCAACTAGAGAAAGCCCGCGCACAGCAATGAAGACCCAATGCAGCCAAAAATAAATAAAATAAATAAATTTATTAAAAAAGAAAAAGAATCTCAGTAACAAACAATTTCCCCCTTATCCCCAAATTAAAGCAGCATGAATAATTTTAGTGCTCTTATTTAGTGTAATTATGGTATGGTAGAATGTGCCGTAATAAGCCATAGTTACTTAAAACCCAATGGACTGGGGCTTCCCTGGTGGTGCAGTGGTTGAGAGTCTGCCTGCCAATGCAGGGGACACAGGTTTGTGCCCTGGTCCGGGAAGATCCCACATGCTGCGGAGTGGCTAGGCCTGTGAGCCATGGCCGCTGAGCCTGCGCATCCGGAGCCTGTGCTCCACAACGGGAGAGGCCACAACAGTGAGAGGCCTGCGAACCACAAAAAACAAACAAACAAAACCCAATGGACCATTGCTTCGCTGTTGGAGGAAACTAACTAACCTCCAGCAGTGGCGCACAAATTCTGAAGCCAATGAAAAGCTTGCCCTGTCAGCATATACAAGGCTTTTGGGGCCTATATAAGGTTTTTCATTGCTATACACAAACATAAAAAGGAATCAGGGTGATGACTGCACAAAAATGAGAATGTACTAAATACCACTGAATTGTATGCTTTAAGATGTCTCGTTTTATGTTACATGAATTTCACCTTAATAAGTAAACACAGGAATCAGGACTTAAACCACTTTAATTACTTTAGAAAACAATATCATGGAGAGAATGCCTATTAGAAAAATACCTATAACATTAATGATACAATTCAGAACCAAACAATCATATTATAGCTCATGTACAGATGATGTTTTATAGTTGACATATATTCACATGAGAAGAATAGCAAAAAAAAGAAGGAAAGCTGAATGAAAGACTACTCAAAGTAAATCTATGAATGAAAATAATGATCTTTAAGAAGAGCCCAGGAGCAATATAATTTACAAAGAATGTCCCTAAAAGCTGTGAGAGAGTTTGGTAATAGGAGATAAAAATCATTTGTCCCTCTTGTGACTGGTTTGAGGTAGACTAATGTGGAAGTAGGAATATAAGGAATGTGACAGAGTGAACTTTAAAATCTTGGGAACTGTTAGATCTCTTTAAGACACACGTTATTTGGTCCTAAGTTGGTGTCCAGCTGCCACAAGACCTGGTCAAGTAATCAGTGACTGCACTGAAGCTGCACCAGGGAATAATGAAGGCCTTCTTGAGATGAGGTCTGGAGGCTTCCAGGTTTCCACCCAAGAAGAAAGCGGAAATGTCCATTAAGAGAAAAATAACAGAAATGGATGATACTGTGAGCAACACTGAATGACAGCTCAAATGTAAAGGTTCAGTGTTCACAATGCATCTCCCATGAGGACTTGCCTTGCTTAAATTCCGCTGTACACAGTGCTTACTAGTACCTGTCCAGTGTTAAGAACAGAATGGTAGTGAGATTATGCCCTGGATTCTGACATGAAAGCTCCTGGTGAAATGTAAATTAAGTAGCCCAAGGACCAGGAATTTTAATTTGCCGAAGTTCTCTTGGAGTACATGCCCTACTGCACATAGTAGCAGATGTACAGATAGGATGAAGGAAGTAAGAATAAACTACAAGATTTCTAGATATTCTACATGGTGCATACTTTGATGTTCCAAGATAATTCTAAAAACTTCCACTCAAAAAAAAAAGTCAACACTCCCTATGAAAGAGATTGGTATGCCATCCAAACTCTGGAAATAACCCTGCTCCATTCCTCTCTTCTGAGGTAGAATTTTGCTGCCTAATAAAGACTTGAAAATCCAGTCAGTCATCAGGACTTCCCCACCCCACCCCCGAAAAGTGACTGAGCTTTTCTTGGAAAAATGCAGATGGTCTCATCTACCCTTCCTGAGTAACAGCAAGTAGTTGGTGCCACAATGCATTTTGGGAGCTCAAGTTCAGTAACAGGTGTCAGTATTCCTTTGTTAATCAATAGAACACAAATCCAAAGTGACTTGGAAAAACTGAAAAGAACAAAGCAATAAAAATAAAATTTAAAAAAAAGGATAAAGAGGGCTTCCCTGGTAGCGCAGTGGTTGAGAGTCCGCCTGATGATGCAGGGTACACGGGTTCGTGCCCCGGTCCGGGAAGATCCCACATGCCGCGGAGCGGCTGGGTCCGTGAGCCATGGTCACTGAGCCTGCGCGTCTGGAGCCTATGCTCCGCAACGGGAGAGGCCACAACAGTGAGAGGCCTGCATACCGCAAAAAAAAAAAAAAAGATAAAGAGAAAAAAATAGTAACTTTACAGTAGAGAAACCTGGCAGACTCTCCTTTAACCAAATGATCAAAATTAACATCACTAGTAACAAGTTGATACCATGTGTGATAAGAAGGGCACGTTTCCTCTCTGGCAGTCTTTCCAAACATCCATAATCCCAGTCTCATCATGAAGAGAACTCAAATGGAGGGACACTCTACAAAATACCTGATCAATACTCTTCAGAAGTGTCAAGCTCAAGAAAAATAAAGACTTAGAAGCTGTCACAGATTAGAGGAGACTGTGTAGAGATGGCAACTAACTGCAAGGTAGAATCAAGGTTTGGATTCTGGAACAAAGAAGAGACATTAGTGGGAAAACTGGTGAAATCCAAATAATGTCTGTTTCTTAGTTAATCGTATACCAATGTTAACGTCTTTCCTTTTTCCTCTATAAATTTATTTATTTATTTATTTATTTATTTATTTATTTATTGGCTGCATTGGGTCTTTGTTGCTGTTTGCGGGCTTCCTCTAGTTGCAGCGAGTGGGGGCTACTCTTTGTCGCGGTGTGTGGTCTTCTCATTTAGGTGGTTTCTCTTGTTGTGGAGCATGGACTCTAGGAGTGCAGGCTTCAGTAGTTGTGGCATGCGGGCTCACTAGTTGTGGCACATCAGCTTGGTTGCTCCGTGGCATGTGGGATCTTCCCAGACCAGGGCTCCAACCCGTGTCCCCTGCATTAGCGGCGGATTCTCAACCACTGAGCCACCAGGGAAGCCCCCAATGTTAATTTCTTAAGGTTTTCTTTCTTTCTTTCTTTTTTTTTTTAATTCATGGGCAATCCTCATATTTCTTTCTTATTTGTATTTGTTAATCAATTTCTAACGTGTGTGTGTGTGTGTGTGTGTGTGTGTGTGTGTGTGTGTTTAATTAATTAATTAATTAATTTGGTTATGCCAGGTCTTAGTTGCAGCTCACTGGTTCCTCAGTTGTGGCCCGAGGGCTCCTTAGTTGTGGCATGCAAACTCTTAGTTGCAGCACGCATGTGATATCTAGCTCCCTAACCAGGGATTGAACCCAGGCCCCCTGCATTGGGAGTGCAGAGTCTTAAACACTGCACCACCAGGGAAGTCCCTACGTTTTAAATTCTACCAGTGATTTCCTAACTTTTTCAATTGGTATTATAAACCCTTCTATTTTTTTCCTAAGTAATATTTGAACAGATACATATGGACATACACAAATGATTCTCTTCTCCTTCACTCTCCCACTTCCCTAAACTCACATGACACTGAGTTTATGATGTTATTACTGTTTATCCTTCCAGAAATGTTCTGACTCATCAGCATTCACTTTTTATTAATTTCTTAATTTTGATAAATGAATCGGGGTTATGTAAGATTTTTAATATTAGAGGAAGCTGGATGAAGGGTTCAGGGAAACTCTGTACTGTCTTTACAACTCTTCTGTAAGTCTAAAATTATTTCAAAATAAAAATTAAGTAACAACAATTTAAGCCCAAAGCCTAAAATTTCTTCAACTCTGCTTTGGTGGTCACTGTCTTGTCTTAAATGGGAAAGAAATGCTCATCTAACATGAACAAGTGGAAGACTGGAGTAAACTGCACATTGTTTTTTCCTTTTTGGCTTACCTTCATTAAAACTTTACTGAGCGTGGGACTTCCCTGGTGGCACAGCAGTTAAGCATCCGCCTGCCAATGCAGAGGACACGAGTTTGAGCCCTGGTCCGGGAAGATCCCACATGCCGCGGAGCAACTAAGCCTGTGCAGCACAACAACTGAGCCTGTGCTCTAGAGCCCACAAGCCACAGCTACTGAGCCCACGTGCCGCAACTACTGAAGTCCACATGCCTAGAGCCCATGCTCTGCAGCAAGAGAAGCCACCACAATGAGAAGCCTGCGCACCACAACAAAGAGTAGCCCCCACTTGCTGCAACTAGAGAGAGCCCGCACGCAGCAACGAAGACCCAATGCAGCCATAAATAAAATAAATAAATTTATATGTTAAAAAAAGCTTTACTGAGGGGACTTCCCTGGTGGCACAGTAGTTAAGAATCTGTCTGCCAATGCAGGAGACACGGGTTTGAGCCCTGGTCCGGGAAGATCCCACGTGCTGCAGAGCAACTAAGCCGATGCGCCACAACTACTGACCTTGTGCTCTAGAGCCCACAAGCCACAACTGCTGAGCCCGCGTGCTGCAGCTACTGAAGCCCGTGCACCTAGAGCTCGTGCTCCACAACAAGAGAAGCCACTGCAGTGAGAAGCCCGCGAACCGCAACAAAGAGTAGCTCCCGCTCACCGCAACTAGAGAAAAAGCCTGTGCACAGCAACGAAGACCCAACGCAGCCAAAAACAAACAAACAAACAAAACAAAAAACCTTTACTGAGGTAATAATTTACTGCAAGCTCTTTTTTTGGTATTGAGATATAATGTGCATGTCAAAAGATGTACTCTTTTAAAGTGTACCTTTCTGTGGTTATTAGTAAAGACACAAAGCTGTATAACCATCACTATCTAATTCTACATTTCCATTGACCCTCCTCCCCCTGCCAAAAAAGAAACCCAAACAAAACCCTGTACCCATTAGCAGTCACCCGCCCTTCCTTACCCTGTCCAGCCGCTGACGACCTTTAACCTACTTTCTGTTTCTGTAACTGCTTATTCAGGACATTTCATATAAGTAGAACCATACAATATGTGGCCTTATGTGTTTGGCTTCTTTCATTTACCACAAAGTTTTCAAGGTTCATCTACGTTGTAGCCCAAATCAGTACTGTACTCATTTTCAAGGCCAAATAATATTCCATTGTATGGGTTTTACACATTTTATATATCCATTCATCAGTTGATAGACATTTGGGTTGTTTCCACCCTTTGGCTGCTTTGAATATGTACTTGTGTGGACAAGAGATATCCAATTGTCCCAGTACCATCTGTCGAAGTGATTACACCTTCCCCATGTAGCTGTCTTGGCATTCTGGCCACAAATCAACTCACTATAAATGTGAGGGTGTATTTCTGAACTCTCAGTTCAATTCCACTGATCTATACATCTGTCCTTATGCCAGTACCACAATGTCTTGGCTATTGTAGCTTTGTAGTAAGTTTTAAAAAAAATTTATTTATTTATGTATTTATTTATTTGGCTGTGTTGGGTCTTAGTTGCGACACACAGGATGTTCACTGCAGCATGCGGAATCTTTTGTTGCAGCATGTGGGCTTCTCTCTAGTTGTGGCACTCGGGCTCTAGGGTGCGCAGGGCTCAGTAGTTGTGGCGCACGAGCTCCAGTGTGCACAGGCTCAGTAGTTGCAGCTCACAGGCTCCAGAGCATGCAGGCTCAGTAGCTGTGGCACACAGGCTTAGTTGCCCCATGGCATGCGGGATCCTAGTTCCCTGACCAGGGATCAAACACATGTAGCCTGCATTGGAAGGAGGATTCTTAACCACTGGACCACCAGGGAAGTCCCTGTACTAAGTTGTTTTTTTTTTTTTATAAATTTTTAAAAATTTCTCACTTATTTATTTATTTATTTATGGCTGTGTTGGGTCTTCGTTTCTGTGCGAGGGCTTTCTCTAGTTGCAGCAAAAGTGGGGGCCACTCACTATCGCGGCCTCTCTTGTTGCGGAGCACAGGCTCCAGATGCGCAGGCTCAGTAACTGTGGCTCACGGGCCTAGTTGCTCCGCAGCATGTGGGATCTTTCCAGACCAGGGCTCGAACCCGTGTCCCCTGCATTGGCAGGCAGATTCTCAACCACTGCGCCACCAGGGAAGCCCACTGTACTAAGTTTTGAAGTTGGGAAATGTGAGTCCTTCAACTTTGTTGTTCTTTTTCATAACTGTTTTGGCTATTGTGGGTCCAATCAGCTTATCAATTTCTATAAAGAAGCCAGCTGGGATTCTGATAAGGGTTGCAGTGAATCTGTAGATCAATTTTGGGAGTACAGCCACCTTAACAGTATGAAGTCTCCCAATCAGTGAAAATGGATCTTTCCATTTATTTAGATCTTTAATTTCTTTCAATAATATTTTATAGATTTCAGTGTACAAGTCTTAAACATCTTTTGCTAAATTTACTCCTGAGTATTTTACTCTTTCAGATGCTTTTGTAAGTAGAATTGTCTTCATTTTGTTTTTGGACTGTCCATTGCTAATTTATTGAAATACAATTGATTTCTGTAGTATACTGATTTGTATCCTGCAACCTTGATGAATCTGTCTACTACTTCTCACAGTTTTTAGATGATTAATGAGGATTTTCTATATAAAAGATCATGTCATTTGTGAATAGAAATTTAACTTCTTTCTTTCCAATTTGGATGCCTCTTACTTCATTTTCTTGTCTAAGAGCCCTGGCTAGAACCTCCAGCACAATGCCAAATAGAGATAGCATAAGGGGACATCCTTGACTTCTTCCTATCTTAGGGGGAAAACAGCCAGTCTTTCATGATTAAGTATGATGTTAGCTGTGGTTTGGTTTTTCATAGATGCCCTTTTATTGGGTTGAGGAAGTTCCCTTCTATTCTTAGTCTGTTGAGTGTACTTCACTCCTTCATTGTTTTTCACAAGTGATTAATATTCCACTGTACGGATACAGTATAATAAGAAATGTATTTGGCCCCAGTTTCCTGGAACATAGCTCCCAAACCCCTTGGGATTTCCTGAGTGCTAACAGCATCTTTTGTTATTCACAGCAAGAGCTCCTTATGATCACACTGGAGTTTATGCTAAACGAGGTGATGTAGGATACTGCCCACAGATAGCTTCAGGACAGAGCCGGTCACAAGAAAGACCAAATGGTTAGAGGCCATCGACCTCTGGGAAGGGGAGGAGGGACAGAGATGAAGCTCTATAAAAACCTCTAAAGAGCAAAATGTGATGAGCTTCTGGGTTAGTAAACACACTGAGGTGTTGGGCGAGTGCTCCCAATACCTTACCCTACGCATCTCTTCCATTTGGCTGTTTCTGAGTTGTACTCTTTATAATAAACTGGCCAACATAAGTAAAATGCTTTCCTGAGTTCTGTGAGCCATCCTAGCCAATTACTAAACTTCAGGAGGGGGTCATGTAACCCCTGATTTATAATTTTTTTTAATCTTTTTTTTTTTTGCGGTATGCAGGCCTCTCACTGTTGTGGCCTCCACCGTTGCAGAGCACAGGCTCCGGATGCGCAGGCTCAGCGGCCATGGCTCACGGGCCCAGCCGCTCCGCGGCACGTGGGATCCTCCCGGACCGGGGCACGAACCCGCGTCCCCTGCACCGGCAGGCGGACTCTCAACCACTGTGCCACCAGGGAAGCCCTTAATCTTTTTTAAAAAATAAATTTATTTATTTATTTTTGGCTGAGTTGGGTCTTCGTTGCTGCGCACGGGCTTTCTCTAGTTGCGGTGAGTGAGGGCTACTCTTTGTTGCAGTGCGCGGGCTTCTCACTGCGGTGGCTTCTCTTGCTGCAGAGCATGGGCTCTAGGCGCTCGGGCTTCAGCAGTTGTGGCTCACGGGCTCTAGAGCGCAGGCTCAGTAGTAGTGGCGCACGGGCTTAGTTGCTCTGTGGCATGTGGGATCTTTCTGGACCAGGGCTCGAACCCGTGTCCCCTGCACTGGCAGACGGATTCTTAACCACTGTGCCACCAGGGAAGTCCCTGATTTATAATTGTTTAGTCAGAAGCATGGATAGCCCGGGTTTTGCACTTGGTATCTCAAGGAGGGGTATTCTTATGGGACTGAGCCCTTATGCTGTGAGGTGTACCTTAACTCCGGACAGTGTCAGAACTGAATTAAATTGATGAACACTTAGGTGGTGTCTGGAGAATCACAGTATTGGTTGGTGTTGGAAAACACCGCAGAATGGATGTACGTTTTGTTTATCTGTTCATCCGTTGATGGACATTGGGTTGTTTCCACTTTTGGGGTACCATGATAATGCTGCTACGAACATTTGTGTACATTTTTGTGTGGACATATTGTTTTCAGCTTTCTTGAGTATATACTTTGGAATAGAACTGTAGGTTTAAATGTTAAGTCTATGTTTAACTTTTTGAGGAACTGTCAAAATCTTTTCCAAAGCAGTTATAGTATGCTGTATCCCACCAGTAACATACAAGGGTTTCAATTTCTCCACACCATCACCAACATTTATTTCCATCTTTTTGATTATAGCCATCCTAATAGGTGTGAAGTGGTATCTCACTGTGGTTTGATTTCCATGTCCCTCATGAATAATTAGGCACTGCAAGTTTTTAATTAAATGTTATTTTAAAATTATTGCAGACATTTAATTGGACGCAACTTAAGCAAGGATAGCCTTAAATCATGTAGAAATCCTTGCCAGAAACCACGAAAACACATATGCATCAAACTATTCATGGTGGGACTCTTTTATAATAACAGAAGACTAGAGGGACTTCCCTGGTGGTCCAGTGGTTAAGAGTCCGCCTTCCAGTGCAGGGGACGTGTGTTCAATCCCTGGTCGGGGAACCAGGATCCCACATGCCACAGGGCAACTAAGCCTGCACGTTCTAGAACCTTCTCATCACTACAGCGAAGCCTGCATGCCCCAATGGATACCCAATGAAGCCAAATAAAAAGATTAAAACAAACAAAAAACCCAGAAGACTAGAAACAACCCAAATGTTTAATGAACAAAATTAACTGAATAAACTCTGGTACATTCATACAATGAAATACCTTGCATCTGAAAAAAATGAAAGAGGAAACTCTCTAAGTACTACTATCAAGTGACCTCCAGAATGTACTAAGTAAAAATGCAAGGCAGAGGAAACTGTATATAGGATACTATGTGTGTGTTAATCTAAGTAAAGAGAAATAAATGTATCTTTTTTTGCCAATGGAAGGATAAATCATTAAAAAAAGATTACTTATACTATAAAGAAAGAATAGGTAGAGGGAATAGAGACAGAAATTGAACTTATTTGAAAATTTGCTTTTATAGATTTTGCATTAAGTACAAAATAAAATTTAAGTAGAAAAAAAAGCAATCTCTAAAAATTAAAAATGAAATAAAATAAATGAACTTAATATGTATCTACTTGGTAGCATCACAAAAAGAAATACTATTCCAGGTGACTTTAGATCACAGTAATTTAGCTATACATTTCTAGTGAAATATACCCTAAGGACAAAAAAAACTGCAAAAACAAAACAAAAAACCTAACTTAAACTATTTGTACTAATCCCACTTGGTGGTGGTACTAAGACTATTATGTGTATATTGTGAAATAAAGCAAATGGGTATTTGTGTGATATTCTATCAATCCTGCTGTTTGTTCTCAGTTTAGGAAGATAAAAGTTTCAGATTTAAGATAACCCGAGAGTCCTAAATTTGTTTCAGAAGGAGCAGTACTGCCTTTAGAGAAAGGAAATAAAAATAAAACAAAACAAAACTCTTTGTGTGCTGAAAAGTCCTTGGGACAACGACCAACTCAGTAGTGCTAAAAAGAAACAACAGGCCCCAAAAGGAGTCACTTATGCTAAGCCCCACAAAAAATTAATACTACTAACCTAACTGCAGTTTCACCTCTCCCAGGAGTGGAATTATAAACCAACCAGTCTGAAATTTCTTAGTCAGCACTAGAGAGGTAATCTACCTAAAATGCCCTGCCTTCCCCTAAAGGAAGGTATACCTTACCTGAAATAATCCACTTTTTAAATTTCCTTGTTCCACCCTCTTTCTGCCTATAAAAACTTTCCATTTTGTAAGGAGCACCTTTCTATCAATATTTGGTAGATGGGATGCTGCTCGATTCATGAATTGCTTAATAAAGCCATTAAAATCTTCAAATTTACTCTGCTGAATTTTGTTTTGTAGCACTAGCAACTAACATTCCTTATCCCTAGTGTCTTGAAATAATGTTTCCCACTAAAAGGCAACAGGGGTCCTAGGTTAGATAACCTACACCAGGTCTGGGGCAAATGTACAAAATGAGCCTGGGATATTTTGTCATACCAGATAACCCGGAAGCTATCAGAGTATTAGGGTTATTGTCAAAAGGACTTGTGACCTTACTTGAAGAAGTACTCACTGACCAGATGAAACAATTTGGGAATCAATAAGGGTAATGACTGCAATACCCTTGATTGATTTGAAATAGTATCAAATATTTAAATTCATGAGTTCATAACAAAAAATACTAATTTGTATTTAACTGGAGGATGTTAGTGAATCAACTCATACTGAAAATGGGTACATAAAAAAGAAACAAGCATTTATCCTATCTTTCCTATATGAATTGGGACCAAAGAGATGAGGAAGAGTTGATATGTATATGAGTACTACAGCTAATAAATGAAGAGAGAATGACACTGTCACTGCTATAGGTTGACTTTGTCTCCCTGCGCTCTCCAATGCACGCTGAAACAATCCGAGTGTGTTGGTATTTGGAGGTGGGGCTTTTGGGAGATGATTAGGTCATGAGGGTGAAGCCCTCACAAGTGGGATTATTAGTATACTTAAAAAAAGAGGCCCTAGGGAACTCCCTTACCTCTTCCACTGTGAGAGGTCAGTGAGAAGACATCTGTCCATGAGCCAGGAAGCGGGTTTTCACCAGATACTGAACCTGCCCGAGTCTTCGTCTTAGGATTCCCAGCCTCCAGAAATGTTTATAAGCCACCCAGTGTATAGTAATCTGTCACAGCAGCCTGAATGGACTAAAACAGTTTCCAGTTTGCAGTCGTGAATGGATCTAGGATCATAACACCATAAAAAGAGAAAGCCAGACATTATGTGTCTCCTAATACAATATCACTCTGATACAGTTTTGAATATAAAACAGGATGTGGGAAACTACAGGACAAACTAGTTTCTTCAACAAAAACATAAGAAAAATAGATGGAATGGAAGCCTAAAGATTAAAAGGGACTAAGCAGAGCAGTGGTTAAGAATCTGCCTGCCGGGCTTCCCTGGTGGCGTAGCGGTTGAGAGTTTGCCTGCCGATGCAGGGTACACAGGTTCGTGCCCCAGTCTGGGAAGATCCCATATGCTGCGAAGCAGCTAGGTCCATGAGCCATGGCCGCTGAGCCTGCGTGTCCGGAGCCTGTGCTCTGCAATGCGAGAGGCCACAACAGTGAGAGGCCCGTGTACTGCAAAAAAAAAAAAAAAGAATCTGCCGGCCAATGCACGGGACATGGGTTTGAACCCTGGTCTGGGAAGATCCCACATGCCACGGAGCCACTAAGCCTGTGCGTCACAACTACTGAGTCTGCGCTCTAGAGCCCACATGCTGCAACTACTGAGCCTGTGTGCCACAACTACTGAAGCCCACACACGTAGAGCCTGTGCTCTGCAACAAGAGAAGCCACCACAATGAGAAGCCCGTGCACCGTAACAAAAAGCAGCCCCCACTTGCCGCACAATGGGAAAGGCCACAACAGTGAGAGGCCCGTGTACTGCAAAAAAAAAAAAAAAGAATCTGCCGGCCAATGCACGGGACATGGGTTTGAACCCTGGTCTGGGAAGATCCCACATGCCACGGAGCCACTAAGCCTGTGCGTCACAACTACTGAGTCTGCGCTCTAGAGCCCACATGCTGCAACTACTGAGCCTGTGTGCCACAACTACTGAAGCCCACACACGTAGAGCCTGTGCTCTGCAACAAGAGAAGCCACCACAATGAGAAGCCCGTGCACCGTAACAAAAAGCAGCCCCCACTTGCCGCAACTAGAGAAAGCCCACACACAGCAATGAAGACCCAACGCAGCCACAAATTAAAAACAAATAAATTTATTTAAAAAATAAAATAAAAGGGACTAAGAGATATATCAACCAATTATCATGCCTGAACCTTACTGAATCCTGATTCAAACAAACTAAAACATATGAGACAAATTGGATATTTAAACAATGATTGAATATTTGGTAATATTATGAAAACACTTACTTTTTTCAGGTGTGACATGGTATTATGATTCTGTTTAAAAAGAAGAGAAACATATTGAAATATATATCGGTAAATATTTTTCTTTTTCTTTTAGAGATATATATATAATAATATTTATGAGTAAACTCATATATCTGAGATATGCTTCAAAATAATATGATGAGCCTAGACAGGGGTACAGACGAAGTAAGACTGGGTACTAATGGTTAATTATTGAAGCTGGGCTAAAAAAAGAAAAAAAATGGACCATGCTATTAGAGAGATAATAATTTTAAAATTCCTTACCAACAAAGTTCTTAAACCTTTCTTTCTTTCTTTTTTCAGTTTTGAAGATTTTTATCATTTTACTGAATCTCTGTCCTATGCCTCTTTGTGGGAACAGAAGAGACTATTTTAATTGAAGTAGAATGCTTATACCCTCTACTATAACTAATTTTTATGTCTAAAAGAAGAACTTCCACAGAAACTACCATAAAAACCCACTCTAAAGAATCTTAATTATACCAATCATGTCTCCAATGAAACAGGTATTTACCTTATACCAATATTATAATTTTTTTCTTTTTTACTCTAAGTAATATAAAAGGTTAACTATTTAAATATACAGTTGTCCTTCAGTATAAGGGAATGGTTCCAGGACCTTCTTTGGATACCAAAATCTGTGGATGATCAAGTCCCTTATATAAAATGGCAGAGTATATGTATATAACCTATACACATCCTCCTGAATACTTTAAATCATCTCTAGATTACTTAATACCTAATACAATGTAAATGCTATGTAAATAGTTGCTGGCCCTAAGCAAATTCAAGTTTTGTTTATTGGAACTTTCTGGAATCTTTTTTCTGCATATTTTCGAACCTGTGGATATGGAGAGACAACTGTATAAGAAGAGTAAAATGTGGATCTTAGCCTTCATGTAATTCCTGTTTCTCAAAGAATATTTAAAGTCCAGACAGAACGAAAGCCTTCATTTAGAAAACTGCCAGAGCAAATATACAAAGGGAAAATTACTGCCTATAGTGGGAACAGCAGGCACCTCACATGTCCATGGTTCCTCCTCCCGCAACCACAGCAGACATCAGTAATCAATCACTTCTTTCCTTCTTTCCTTCTGAATCTCCAAAGAGCTTCATGGCAATATAATAACCAGATTAGTATTATTAGGTGTCAGGAAACCTATTTGCCACCCTTTTTTATCTTTCCTTCTTCCGCTTCCATCTCCTTGGAAAAGCATCATGATAGAGTGGAAGGAGCTCAGACTTTGGACTCAGATAAACCTGGGTGGGAATCTGGTTTCTGCCTCTTATTGCTTTGGGCAAATGAACAAACCTATCTAAACCTGTTTCTTTATCTGTAAAATAAAACAATTCCCTAGGATTAGAGACGATATACATGAAGCAGCCATGGTGGGGGTTCACCAAATGATAACTATCATTACCACCCTCTCCTGAGGCTTGCTGAAGGAATACAGGATATAAAGCCGATACTGCTTCCACCACCTGAGGGGTGGCAGAATGTCTACTAGAGCTGGGGAAAGGCATACTGGCCCACAAAGAAATAGTAAACTATTGCCTTTAAGAGGCAGTTCTATGGAGGAGTAATATGGGGAAGCTCTGCTGTGAACTGTGGTGACCTGTGATGAAAGAGCAGATAGGGGTGTACACAAGCCAAGTCACTCTTTAACTGGGCTAGAGATGACTGCTCCAGATTAACAACTAAGAATAACTTGTTACAGAGTTAATTGTAGGGGTACTTCTCTTTTCCCACTAGGATTTCAGTCCTTTGAGGACAGATACCCTTTTCTTCCTTCTCTGTATCCCTAGCACAACACTTTGCCAAAAATATTCTTCACTGCCAGGCAGTTAAAAGAGAGAGAGAGAAAGAGAGAGAGAGAGAGAGAGAGAGAAAGAAAGAAAAAAAGAAAGAGAGAACGAAAGGGAGGAAGGGAGGGAGGGAGGCAGGAAGGATGGATGGATGGAAGGAAGGAAGGAAAGGGAATATTGACACTGACTGGTTCAAGATGGTGGAGTAGAAGGATGTGTGCTCACGCCCTCTTGCAAGAGGACCAGAATCACAACTAACTGCTGAATAATCATCAACAGGAAGACACTGGAACTCACCAAAAATGATACCCCACATCCAAAGACAAAGGAGAAGCTGCAATGAGACGGTACAGGGGGCGCAATCACAATAAAATCAAATCCCATGACCACTGGGTGGGTGACTTACAAACTGGAGAACACTTTTACCACAGAAGTCCACCCACTGGAGTGAAGGTTCTGAGCTCCATGTCAGGCTTCCCAACCTGGGGGTCAGGCAACAGGAGAAGGAATTCCTAGAGAATCAGACTTTGAAGGCTAGCGGGATTTGATTGCAGGACTTTGAGAGGACTGGGGGAAACAGACTCCACTCTTGGAGGGCACACACAAAGTAGTGTGCATATCGGGACCCAGGGAAAGGAGCAGTGACCCCATAGGAGACTGAACCAGACCTACCTGCTAGTGTTGGAGGGTCTCCTGCAGAGGCGGGGGGTGGCTGCAGCTCACTGTGGGTACAAGGACACTGGCAGCAGAAGTTCTGGGAAGTACTCCTTGGCGTGAGCCTTCCTAGAGTCCGCCATTGGTCCCACCAAAGAGCCGGGTAGGGTCCAGTGCTGTGTCGCCTCAGGCCAAACAACCAACAGGGAGGTAACCCAGCCCCACCCATCAGCAGACAAGTGGATAAAGTTTTACTGAGCTCTGCCCACCAAAGCAACAGCCAACTCTACCCACCACCAGTCCCTCCCATCAGGAAGCTTGCACAAGCCTCTCAGATAGCCTCATCCACCAGAGGGCAGACAGCAGAAGCAAGAACTACAATCCTGCAGCCTGTGGAACAAAAACCGCATTCACAGAAAGACAGACAAGATGAAAAGGCAGAGGGCTATGTACCAGATAAAGGAACAAGATAAAACTCCAGAAAAACAACTAAATGAAGTGGAGATAGGCAACCTCCCAGAAAAAGAATTCAGAATAATGATAGTGAAGATGATCCAGGACCTTGGAAAAAGAATGGAGGCAAAGATTGAGAAGATGCAAGAAATGTTTAACAAAGACCTAGAAGAATTAAAGAACAAACAAACAGAGATGAACAATACAATAACTGAAATGAAAATTACACTAGAAGGAATCAATAGCAGAATAACTGAGGCAGAAGAACGGATAAGTGACCTGGAAGATAGAATGGTGGAATTCACTGCTGTGGAACAGAATAAAGAAAAAAGAATGAAAAGAAATGAAGACAGCCTAAGAGACCTCTGGGACAACATTAAATGCAACAACATTAAATGCAACAACATTCACATTATAGGGGTCTCAGAAGGAGAAGAGAGAGAGAAAGGACCCGAGAAAATATCTGAAAAGATTACAGTCAAAAACTCCCCTAACGTGGGAAAGGAAAGAGCCACCCAAGTACAGGAAACACAGAGAGGCCCATACAGGATAAACCCAAGGAGAAACAAGTCGAGACACATAGTAATCAAACGGGCAAAAATTAAAGACAAAGAAAAATTATTGAAAGCAGCAAGGGAAAAACAACAAATACCATACAAGGGAACTCCCGTAAGGTTAACAGCTGATTTCTCAGCAGAAACTCTACAAGCCAGAAGGGAGTGGCATGATATACTTTAGGTGATGAAAGGGAAGAACCTACAACCAAGATTACTCTACCCGGCAAGGATCTCATTCAGATTCGATGGAGAAATCAAAAGCTTTATAGACAAGCAAAAGCTAAGAGAATTTCACCATCACCAAACCAGCTCTATAACAAATGCTAAAGGAACTTCTCTAAGTGAGAAACACAAGAGAAGAAAAGGACCTACAAAAACAAACCCATAACAATTAAGAAAATGGTCATAGGAACATACATATCGATAATTACCTTCAACGTGAATGGATTAAATGCTCCAAACAAAAGACACAGGCTGGCTGAATGGATACAAAAACAAGACCCATCTATATGCTGTCTACAAGAGACCCACTTCAGACCTAGGGACACATACGGACTGAAAGTGACGGGATGGAAAAAGATATTCCATGCAAATGGAAATCAAAAGAAAGCTGGAGTAGCAATACTGATATCAGATGAAATAGACTTTAAAATAAAGAATGTTACAAGAGACGAGGAAAGACGCTACATAATGACCAAGGAATAAATCCAAAAAGAAGATATAACAATTTTAAATTCATATGCACCCAACACAGGAGCACCTCAGTAATACATACAACAACTGCTAACAGCTATAAAACAGGAAATTGACAGTAACACAATAATAGTGGGGAACTTTAACATGTCACTTACACCAATGGACAGATCATCCAGATAGAAAATTAATAAGGAAAGACAAGCTTTAAATGACAAAATAGACCAGATAAGATTTAATTGATATTTATAGGACATTCCATCCAAAAACAGCAAATTACACTTTCTCAACTGCACACAGAACATTCTCCAGGATACATTACATCTTGGGTCACAAATCAAGCCTCAGTAAATTTAAGAAAACTGAAATCATATCAAGCATCTTTTCCGACCACAACGCTATGAGATTAGAAATCAATTACAGGGAAAAAAACGTAAAAAAAGCAAACACATGAGGCTAAACAATACATTACTAAATAATCAAGAGATCACTGAAGAAATCAAAGAGGAAATTAAAAAAAACCTAGAGACAAATGACAATGAAAACACAACGATCCCAAACCTATGGGATGTGCAAAAGCAGTTCTAAGAGGGAAGTTTATAGCAATACAATCCTACCTCAAGAAACAAGAAAAACCTCGAATAAACAATCTAACCTTAAACCTAAAGGAACTAGACAAAGAGGAACAGACAAAACCCAAAGTTAGCAGAAGGAAAGAAATCATAAACATCAGATCAGAAATAAATGAAAAAGGAACAAAGGAAATAATAGCAAACATCAATAAAACTAAAAGCTGGTTCTTTGAGAAGATAAACAAAACTGATAAACCTCTGTCCAGACTCATCAAGAAAAAGAGTGAGAGGACTCAAATCGATAAAATTAGAAATGAAAAAGGAAAAGTTAAAGCAGACACCGCAGAAATACAAAGCATCATAAGAGACTACTACAAGCAACTCTATGCCACTAAAATGGACAACCTGGAAGAAAAAGACAAATTCTTAGACAGGTATAACCTTCCAAGACTGAACCAGGAAGAAACAGAAAATATGAACAGACCAATCACAAGTAATGAAATTGAAACTGTGATTAAAAATCTTCCAACAGGGCTTCCCTGGTGGTGCAGTGGTTCAGAGTCCGCCTCTATGCCAATAAAATGGACAACCTGGAAGAAATGGACAAATTCTTAGAAAGGTATAACCTTCCAAGACTGAACCAGGAAGAAATAGAAAATATGAACAGACCAATCACAAGTAATGAAATTGAAACTGTGATTAAAAATCTTCCAACAAACAAAAGTCCAGGACCAGATGGCTTCACAGGTGAATTCTATCAAACATTTAGAGAAGAGCTAACACCCATCCTTCTCAAACTCTTCCAAAAAATTGCAGAGGACGGAACACTCCCAAACTCATATTATGAGGCCACCATCACCCTGATACCAAAATAAGACAAAGATACAACAAAAAAAGAAAATTACAGACCAATATCACTGATGAATATAGATACAAAAATCCTCAACAAAACACTAGCAAACAGAATCAAACAACACATTAAAAGGATCATACACCATGATCAAGTGGGATTTATCCCAAGGATGCAAGGATTCTTCAATATACGCAAATCAATCAGTGTGATACACCACATTAACAAATTAAAGCAGAAAAACCATATGATCATCTCAATAGATGCAGAAAGAGCTTTTGACAAAATTCAACACCCATTTATGATAAAAACTCTCCAGAAAATGGTAATAGAGGGAAACTACCTGAACATAATAAAGGCCATATATGACAAACCCACAGCAAACATCATTCTCAATGGTGAAAAACTGAAAGCATTTCTTCTAAGATCAGGAACAAGACAAGGATGTCTACTCTTGCCACTATTATTCAACATAGTTTTGTAAGTCGTAGCCATGGCAATCAGAGAAGAAAAAGAAATAAAAGGAATCCAAATTGGAAAAGAAGTAAAACTGTCACTGTTTGCAGATGACATGATACTATACATAGAGAATCCTAAAGATGTCACCAGGAAACTACTAGAGCTAATCCATGAATTTGGTAAAGTTGCAGGATACAAAATTAATGCACAGAAATCTCTTGCATTCCTACATACTAACAACAAAAGATAAGAAAGAGAAATTAAGGACACAATCCCATTCACCACTGCAGAAAAAAGAATAAAATACCCAGGAATAAACCTACCTAAGGAGGTAAAAGACCTGTACTCAGAAAACTGTATGACACTGATGAAAGAAATCAAAGATGACACAAAAAGATGGAGAGATATAACATGTTCTTGGATTGGAAGAATCAATATTCTAAAGATGACTATACAACCCAAAGCAATCTACAGATTCAATGCAATCCCTATCAAATTACCAGTGGCATTTTTTACAGAACCAAAACAAAAAATCTTAAAATTTGTATGGAGACACGAAAGACCCCGAATAGCCAAAGCAGTATTGAAGGAAAACAACAAAGCTGGAGGAATCAGCCTCCCAGACTTCAGACTATACTACAAAGCTAAAGTAATCAATACAATATAGGACTGGCATAAAAACAGAAATATAGATCAATGCAACAGGATAGAAAACTGAGAGATAAACCCACACATGTATGGTCAACTAATCTATGAGAAAGGAAGCAAGGATATACAATGGAGAAAAGACAGCCTCTTAAATAAGTAGTGCTGGGAAAACTGGACAGCTACATGTAAAAGAATGAAATTAGAACACTCTCTAACACCATACACAAAAATAAACTCAAAATGGATTAGAGACCTAAAAGTAAGACCGGACACCGTAAAACTCTTAGAGAAAAACACAAGAAGAATACTCTTTGACATAAATCACAGCAAGATCTTTTTGACCCACCTCCTAGAGAAATGGAAGTAAAAACAAAAATAAACAAATGGGACCTAATGAAACTTCAAAGCTTTTGCACAGCAAAGGAAACCATAAACAAGACGGAAAGACAATGCTCAGAATGGGAAAAATACTTGCAAATGAATGAACAGACAAAGGATTACCCTCCAAAATATATAAACAGCTCATGCAGCTCAATATTAAAAAAACAAACAGGGTTTCCCTGGTGGCGCAGTGGTTGAGAGTCCGCCTGCTGATGGACCTAAATAGACATTTCTCCAAAAAAGACATACAGATGGCCAAGAAGCACATGAAAAGCTGCTGAACATCACTAATTATTAGAGAAATGCTAATCAAAACTACAATGAGGTATCACTTCACACCAGTTAGAATGGGCATCATCAGAATATCTACAAACAACAAATGCTGGAGAGGGCGTGGCGAAAAGGGAACCCTCCTGCACTGTTGGTGGGAATGTAAATTGATACAGCCACTATGGAGAACAGTATGGAGGTTCCTTAAAAAACTAAAAATAGAACTACCATATGACCGAGCAATCCCACTACTGGGCATATACCCTGAGAAAACCATAATTCAAAGAGTCATGTACCACAATGTTCATTGCAGCACTATTTACAATAGTCAGGTCATGGAAGCAACCTAAATGCCCATCGAGAGATGAATGGATAAAGAAGATGTGGTACATATATACAATGGAATATTACTCAGCCATAAAAAGGAATGAAATTGGGTCATTTGTAGAGACGTGAATGGATCTAACGACTTTCATACAGAGAGAAGTAAGTCAGAAAGAGAAAAACAAATATCGTATATTAACGTATATATGTGGAACCTAGAAAAATGGTACAGATAAACCGGTTTTCAGGGCAGAAATTGAGACACTGATGTAGAGAACAATCATATGGACACCAAAGGGGGAAAGCGGAGGGAGGGGGGTAGTGGTGGTGGGATGAATTGGGAGATTGGGATCGACATATATACACTAATATGTATAAAATAGATAACTAATAAGAACCTACTGTATAAAAAATAAATAAAATAAAATTCAAAAAAAAGAAAGCAAGGAAGGAAGAACAAGAAGAAAGAAAAGGAAGAAAATATAGGAAGGAAGGAAGGAAGGAAGGAAAAGAAAAAAAAAGGCAGTTTCACTTAAGAACAAAGCAGCAGTTTGCTGAGTGTCTGCCACAAGCACTACATTTGCCCATTTGTGGAGGAGGAAGCTGAAATTAGGGCGGTCACACCCCAGGACATGGCTGTGGTGGGGTGCAAAGCCCTGGTCTGCCTGACTCCAAGCTTGAAATCATGAGAGTGAGAAGCTCACAGATGTGGAGGTCCCCCCAAATCTAAGACATATCTACAGGGGAGGTGTCTCCATGATGGTATAAAAACATGGCGGCCTTGCTGGTCTATTAGTTTTGGACAAACGCACTGTCATTATGCAAGATGTTCACATTAGGGGAACCTGGGTGGAGGGTACATGGTATTCTCTGTTCTATCTCTGCAGCTCTTCCATAAATCTTACGTTTATTTATTTCCTTAAATGTGGCAGAGAAAAGGAGAAAGTATTATTTTAAAAACTGCTGCCTAAATGCAATGGGATAGTCTGGATTGGATCCTGGAATAGCAAAAGGACACTCATGGGAAAACTGGAATAAAGTTTAGAGTTTGGTTAAGAGTTCTGTCCCACTGTTGATATCTTAATTTTGACAAATGTTCCATTGTCATGTAAGATGTTAAAATTAGGGGAAGCTGGATGAAAACTACATGAGAACTCTATCATTTTAGCAACTTGTCTGAAATAAACTATTCAGGTTATTCACTATAAAATTATTCTAAAATAAGACCCTTGCTTTTATTAAAAAACCCAAAGCAGTAAAAAATTAAGTGAAGACTTCCCTGGTGGCGCAGTGGTTAAGAATCCGCCTGCCAATGCAGGGGACACAGGTTCGATCCCTGGTCCAGGAAGATCCCACATCCACGGAGCAACTAAGCCTGTGGGCCACAACTACTGAGCCTGAACTCTAGAGCCTGTGAGCTACAACTACTGAAGCCCATGCGCCCTAGAGCCCTTGTGCCACAACTACTGAAGCCTGTGTGCTCTAGGGCCCACGTGCCACAACTACTGAGCCCACGTCCTGCAATTACTGAAGCTCAGGTGTCTAGAACCCGTGTTCCGCAACAAGAGAAGCCACTGCAATGAGAAGCCCACGCACCGCAACAAAGAGTAGCCCCTGCTTGCTGCAACGAGAGAAAGCCCATGTGTAGGAACAAAGACCCAACGCAGCCAAAAATAAATAAATAAATAAATAAAAATTAAGTGAAGTAAATATTCTATATACCATATTTATAATTGTATTTGTAATGAAATAAAATTTTATTAAAAATGAGGTTAATTTATTAAATCTTAATTCTTAAATAGATATCTTTTTAATATTCTATTTTATGAAATGGGAAGTAAGCATAAAGCTCTCCTGCCAAGAGTGGTGGTCTCCAGGAAAAGCATTTGTGCAACTTAGTTGCAAGCTAAATCTGCTTTCCCAGATAAACTATGGTTATTCATACTTGGGTACTTGGCAGACATTTTCTCATTTCTGAAAAATGAAAGAAGTCTGTCATTTGAAGGAGAACAACTGACAGTATTTGCTGCCAATGATAATTCTGAGCTTTAAAATTCTGGAAAACTTGTATCTACCACTGTGAGCTGGACAGCTTCCCGGTACTTAAAGACTTTCTGATGAGATTGGTGGTGATACTAATGAATATAACTTGTTAATGAAATCAGTCAACATTAGAACTGTATAACCCAGTGAACTAGTATTTTCCAAATAACTAATGCATGGTGTTACAAATCATGCATATTGGTAAAAAAAAAAATTCATTCAAAATACAAGACCAAAGATTTTAATGTAATAGTACAAAATCTGATCAGTTTTCAGATTCCACATTGCAATTAAACTTTAAGATACTACCACTGGAGGGACTTCCCTGGTGGTCCAGTGGTTAAAAATCCGCCTGCCAGGACTTCTCTGGTGGCACAGTGGTTAAGAATCTGCCTGCCAATGCAGGGGACATGGGTTTGAGCCCTGGCCCAGGAAGATCCCACGTGCCATGGAGCAACTAAACCCATGTGCCACAACTACTGAGCCTGTGCTCTAGAGCCCGGGAGCCACAACTACTGAGCCCGCGTGCCACAACTACTGAAGCCCACGCGCCTAGAGCCTGTGCTCCGCAACAAGAGAAGCCACGGCAATGAGAATCCCGTGCACTGCAATGAAGAGTAGCCCCCACTCACTGCAACTAGAGAAAGCCTGCACACAGCAACGAAGACCCAACGCGGTCGAAAATAAATTAAAAAAAAAAAAAAGAGTCTACCTGCCAATGCAGGGGACACAGGTTCGAGCCCTGGTCTGGGAAGATCCCACATGCTGCGAAGCAACTAAGCCCATGTGCCACAACTACTGAGCCCGCATGCTGCAACTACTGAAGCCCGTGCGCCTAGAGCCCATGCTCCACAAGAGAAGTCACCACAATGAGATGCTCGTGCACCTCAACGAAGAGTAGCCCCTGCTCGCTGCAACTAGAGAAAGCCTGCGCTCAGCAATGAAGACTGAGCGCAGCCAAAAAAATAAATTAAGAAAACAAAACAAACAAATCAACCTTAGGAAAAAAATAAGAAACTACCACTGGAGAACTTCATGTATTAAAGACACTCAAGTGTTTGAATTTGGTGTGCTGATGAATTAGGTGCTAATGCATAAAGCCACCCACAGTGGCTGTGTTTTGTTAAGCTAGTCGATGTTTAGTATTATGTTTTTAAACAGGGAAATCAAGGTGCTGCTTTTTCAAGAGGGGAGTTATATAAAATATTCTCTTTATTTGATGGATTGTGCTGCCTAACGAAGCATGCCTGCAGCTAAATAAGGAGGAAGGGCTGATGTTGTCTTTGGCCTTTTTGGTGTTGGAGTTCCTCTGAGACAGCCTGCAGCATGTCCCTGAAGGCATGCTCTATGCCTGCAACCCTGCTTCTGAGGCTTCCAGGGGAAATCACAGAGCTACACAGATCCCACAAACCTATAATTTCCAAACTCAGACCTGCTTGCTCTTAAAGCTGCTCAGGAATCCTAGGGAGTGACTGTCTAGGAAGTTCCGCTTTCCCATTTCCCAGAGACCATCCCAACCACCACCACACCCTAACATCATCTCCTCTTTCCTGTAGGAAGTAAATAGGAGCTATCAAGCAGGAACCCTTTTAACTTCCAGGTCATTTTCCTTACGTGGAGGCTCTAAGTGTGTATTCTCGTAGCTTCTATTACAAAACTAATGCACGCCCCTGAGCTGAGAATTCCATCCATCTTTTCCCACCCCCTCAGCAACGTCACTTGTTTAAATACAACTCTTTCCTCTATTTTAGCTTTTCCCTCTGTAGCTGCTCCAAAAGTCTGCCCTCACTTGCTCCACCCCTTCCACAGCCCTCACTCCTTCCTTCTCCCACTGCCATTTAGGCTCTGTCTTACTCCTCCTCTGAAAGCACCTGGTGGAGGTCGCCAATGATGTCCTAGTTACCAAAGGCAAAAGAACCTTCTCTCTCTCTTCCTTTTGTTGTAGGTATTGGGAATGTGGGAGTTCTGGACATTTTAAATTACTGAATTGAGACCGTTATTTAGAGTTAAAGATCTCAGAAAAATAAGGCTCAGCTAGAGAGTTCATCCAAAGCAAAGGATAGCAGGAGAGGCACAGAGAAATTAAGACATTTCTCAGTATTCTATAATTAGGAAGTAGCAGATCGGGACTTTGAAGCCAAGAAGCTAGGCTCCTGCTGGCTTAACCTCTCATTAAACTGCTGCTTCTAGTCTCCTGTATTTTTTTAAATTATGTACTTTATTATTATATATGTACTTTATTATTATTACTAATTATGGGGAAATTATGGTTTTCCCCATAAGTACATACTGATCTCAGTGTTTAATAGCTGCATTATATTCTATTGTGTAGATATACTATATTTCATTAGACACATATTGATTGGTATTTAGACTCTTCAGTTTTGCTATAACAGAAAAAAAGTTGTAATAAACTTTCTTAAAGAAGAGAAACTACCATCATTCATATTTTGGTGTAGTACCACAAAATGATATCCAAAATTATCTAAACAGCTATTAAAATACTCCTTCCTTTTCCAACTACGTACTGTATGAGGCTGGCTTTTCTTCATATCATTCAACCAAAATAACATATTAAAACAGACTGAACAGGGCTTCCCTGGTGGGACAGTGGTTTAGAATCTGCCTGCTAATGCAGGGGACATGGGTTTGAGCCCTGGTCCGGGAAGATCCCACATGCCACAGAGCAATGAAGCCCATGCGCCACAACTACTGAGCCTGCGCTCTAGAGTCTGTGAGCCACAACTACTGAGCCCACGTGCCACAACGACTGAAGCCTGCATGCCTAGAGCCCGTGCTCTGCAAGAAGAGAAGCCACTGCAATGAGAAGCCAGCGCACTGCAACGAAGAGTAACCCCCGCTCGCCGCAACTAGAGAAAGCCTGCGGGCAGCAATGAAGACCAAACACAGCCAAAAAAAAAAAAAAAAGACTGAACGGAGCAGCAAACCTGAGAATCCAGCTATCTTGTATTAAACCAGACATTAAAGAGAGAAAATCACACCATGACTCTAATCTTTTGGTAAATATACTTATTAAGCAACCTAAATGCCCATCAACAGAGGAACGGATAAAGATGTGGCACATATATACAATGGAACATTACTCAGCCATAAAAAGGAACGAAATTGTGCCATTTGCAGAGACGTGGATGAACTGAGAGACTGTCATACAGAGCAAAATAAGTCAGAAAGAGAAAAAGAAATATCGTATATTAACACATATGTGTAATTTAAAAAAAAGGTACAGACAAACCTATTTGCAAAGCAGAAATAGAGACACAGATGTAGAGAACAAACGTATGAACACCAAGAAGGGGGGTGGGTGGGATGGACTGGGAGGCTGGGATTGATGTACGTACACTACTGTGTACAAAGTAGATGGCTGGTGAGGGCCTACTGTATAGCACAGGGGGAGAAAAAAGAAGATACAATCTGTTTGCAAGACATATATTAAGTTAACCTTAAAAACGCATTCCCATATACATTAGGTGCAGACAAATACTGTTTGATTCCACTTATACAAGGTACCTAGAATAGTCAAATTGAAAGTCAGAAAGTATATTGGTAGGTGCCCCCTGGGGAGGGGAATGGGGAGTTAGTGTTTAATGGGGACAGAGTTTTAGTATAGGAAGGTGAAAAATTCAGGAGATGGATGATGGTGAGAGTTGCCTAACAGTGTGAATGTACTTAGTGCCACTTAACTGTACAGTTAAATAAGGTTAAAATAGTATGTTATATATTATGTCTTTTATCACAATAAAAACAATTTTTAGTAGTAGTATGTAGTTACTTATTTATATTATGTTAACATGTATCAGAGTTCGTTATTGTTATTTGAAAATGAATTAATAAGTATTTAAAATTGTTCTCAGTTTTAACCTTTTATACTACAAATGGCAGTTATAACCAACTCAATATTTTTTTTTTTTTTGCTTTACAATGCTGTGTTAGTTGCTACTGCACAGCAAAATGAATCAGCTATACGTATACATATATCCCTTCTTCTTTGGATTTCCTTCCCATTTAGGTCATCACACAGCATTGAGTAGAGTTCCCTATGTTATACAGTAGGTTCTCATTAGTTATCTATTTTACACATAGTATCATCAGTGTTTATATGTCAATTCCAATCTCCCAATTCATCCCCCGCCCCCCACTAGCAGTCAATAATTTTGAAGAGTGCTAAGAGGTCCTGAGAACATAAACCTTGAGAACTGCTGAGGTAGGGTAACATGCATACAAGCTCCTTTCCTCCAATGGGGAAAAAAAAAAAGCCAGATTCTTACTAACAGGGAATCATTCACACCACCGGCTCCAAAATAGCAAAGCCCTGCAGAGGCTGACATGCTGTGTAGTGAATCAAGTGTTGAAGTTTTAGTTAGTCCATGCATTTAATTTTTCCCCCCAAAGACTCTTTTTTAAAAATTTTATTTCTTTATTTTTATTTTTGGCTGAGTTGGGTCTTCATTGCTGTGCATGGGCTTTCTCTAGCTGTTGCGAGCAGGGGCTACTCTTCATCGTGGTGCACAGTCTTCTCATTGTGGTGGCTTCTCTTTGTTGTGGAGCACAGGCTCTACGCGCGTGGGCTTCAATACTTGTGGCACTCGGGCTCCGTAATTGTGGCTTGCGGGCTCTAGAACGCAGGCTCAGTAGTTGTGGCACCCAGGATTAGTTGCTCCGCAGCATGTGGGATCTTCCCGGACCAGGGCTCGAACCCGTGTCCCCTGCACTGGCAGATGGATTCTTAACCACTGCGCCACCAGGGAAGTAACCCCCACCCCCCGCCCCCACCCAAAGACTCTTAAAGAGCAAAAAAGTAAGACAAAACAACAAAACCACCAAATCTCATGCCTTGGATTTGCCAAACCACGAAGCCAGTCTTTCCTGAGACTCCATGCCTTTGCAGCCTGTTAGCAGTTTCCCTGACCATTACCACCTCCACCTAGTACTAAGGCAAGTGGCTTGCCTTCTATCAGATTCTCCTATCTTTTCTCCGGGGATAACAGTCCTAAGCAAATTTGGAGACATATTCAGGACCATTAAAAGTAACTGGTTTTGAATTCATAATAAAGGGATAACTACCTCTGGCCTAACAGGGATGTGCTTCACTGTCTACTTGACTAGAGTCAATTTCATAAGTACCATCTAAAGTTTTCAATGTTTTGTTTATTGTGCTATCAAACCCCACGTTTGCATTGCTAATGGATACACTCCAAAGAAAGCTGAAAATGATCTGCCACAGAGACAACTAGTTTTCTACTTGGCTGAATCTTGTGTACTTTCTACCTTTTCAGATGCTGGTCTCCCAATAGAGCTTGGAATAGCCATTTCGTGACTTACCCACACATACCTCTTATCCAATCAAATACAAAATGTCTTCTGGAAGGAGGTCCCTTCTGAAAGTAAACACAAGTGTCCTTATACTACAAGACAGCTTTATTTCACAGACTTGGGGACTTTGGAGTGGAAGTCAGGGAAGAGCTGGCGGTGCCTCTGAAGAGAATAATGCATCTAATTAGTCTTAACCACTGACTGGGTGTTGAGGCACATGGCTGGGTAGTGAGTGAATAAAGTTCCTTGGAGCCAAAGTAGTGGGATAAATTCTAAATCCTGCATTAGATGAGTAAGAAAAGCCCTAGGGAAAACCAAGCAGAAAAATATCTATGGTACTGGAAGATAAGGAAAGTAAAACCATTTTTTTCTGAAGATCAAATAATTTTAACTATACAAATACAAATAATTTTAACTATAAGTGGGGTCCATGTAACTCTTATCAGTTACCAAGGCATCACCAAAGCCTCAAGGCTACTGGACTATCCTATTAAGATTTAAATAAAATTGGTTCAATCTATCATCTCATAGAGAAAAAACATGTATCCCACCCACTCTCTTCTGTATATTCTTAGAGTCTTTTACTAGTTGCTTTCAGCTTCAATTTTTTGGGTTGTGTTGAATTTATAGCCTCTGCTCTGTCACTCATCTTTAGCACACACTGTCTATACACACAGTGTTACGTATGCTGGTACCCCACGATGGACAACAACAAATTCTGCCATCAATGCAAAGCTGCAGGCCATATCACACTTCTCCAGAAAGCCTCAGGATGGAGGTGGGGGCGTTGGTGTGGAGGAGGGAAGCCTCAACCCAGCACAGTAAATGACTCAGATGGAACAGAGAAATCAGCCAACTGTGTTGCTGGGAGTCCCCACTGCGCCAGCTATCTCTTCCTCTAAAAGTCCTAAAATGGTCAAGAACTCTCTGATATTGTATGTCAAATTTACAGATAATTGTATATGTGTAATTTTTCTAGGAGGTAGGTCCTTAACTTTCATCAGATTTTCAAAAGCCTCAAGATCCAAGAACGGTGAAGACGTACTTTATATTTAGATGAACATCAAAGTGCACTCTAATAGTAAACAAAATTGTCTCCCCACTGGATAATTCAATCAGTAATGGGGAAATGCAAATTAAAGCTACAGGACATACCATTTCACACTCATGAAACTGGCAATTCCGAAGTTTGCCAATGCCAAGGACTGGAGCAATAGAAACTCTCACTTGCTGCTAGACGGGTTCAACCACTTTGAAAAACAAAGACATAATCTTCTTAGGTTAACATTTAAACAAATTCTAGACCCAGCAAATTCACTCTTAGGGCAGTTCTCAAACTGCTGGTTTTAACCCAATGGATCATGAGTCAATTTAGTGGGTCACAACCAGTATTTTATTTTAATGAAAGTGAATGGAATAAAATGTTATATTTTTACCTCATTACACATAAATAGTGCATTTTGCCTTATTATATTTCTTACTATGGGGTCACGGTTAAAAACATGTCCCAAAACAATGACCTGGAGAAACACCTACACACGTGCATAAGGAAACGTGTATGGGAATGTTCACAGCAATATTTTTCCAAGAGCAAAAAATGGGAAACAATAGAGGAAAATGCAAAAATTGTGGCATACTATGGAATATAATAAAGCAGTGAATATGACTGAACTAATGCTACCACATCAATGTGGATCTCAAAGTAAGGTTAACTGAAAAAAAATCAGTCAAAGAAGAATACATACTGCAAGACAACATATTTCAAGTTCAGAAATGAGCAAAACTAAATAATAAATGTTTCAGGGTACATATATGGTAACAAAAAAAAAACTAAAGAAAAGTAAGAGAATGACAAAAATAAAAGTTAAGATGGTAGTTACCTCTTTGGGGTTGAAAGGGGATGCAAAACAGAAGGATACACAGGGAATTTCTGAAGTTTAATAATGTTTCCTGGGCTTCCCTGGTGGCTCAGTGGTTGAGAGTCCTCCTGCCGATGCAGGGGACACAGGTTCGTGTCCTGGTCCGGGAAGATCCCATGTGCCGCAGAGAGGCTGGGCCCGTGAGCCATGGCTGCTGTGCCTGCGCGTCCGGAGCCTGTGCTCCGCAACGGGAGAGGCCACAACAGTGAGAAGCCCGCATACCGCAAAAATAATAATAATAATGCTTCCTTTCTTAAGCTGGGTAACGAGTGTATGGATGTTTGTTTTGTTTGTATTTCTTAGGTATACATTACGTATGTTTTTTGTATGCTGGCAATATCTTACAATGAATAGGAAAACAAAGCTCTGTCACTAAAATTAGTGTAACAGCAACAGCAGTACTTTTGCTGGTCACCACCATTCATAAGCCCAGGTTTTGATCTCTACTATTACTCTCCACTAAAAAGAACCAGGACTGAATAGGAGATGACTCCATGTCCTGGGGCAAGCAAACAGTCAATACTGTTCTGGTACTTTCTAGCATTGCCAGAAAGCAAGGATATTTTTAAGTCTGTCAGAGTTGTGCTGAAAGGATTAAACAGTCAGCTTAAAGTCTATGTTGTTAGCCAGACTGCGAAACTGCATAAATCAAACTAATTTTGTAAAAATAATTTAGCATTACAAATGGAATGTCCAGAGGGTCTAAAATGTGTTTCTGTACGTGGAAAGGAATAGTAGTAACCCCTTTCCTTCTTCTCAGTAACACCCATAGGGAGCATAAGGTAAAGACAAAAATAGGAGATATGACAATAACTTCTCTGTGGCTGATTAAAATCCCCCTTTCTTAGTTTTCTATTAAGTGCAAAAAATCAAGATAACTGGAAATTAGCCAGCAGTTTACTCCAAACCAGATAGTTATGTTGTTGTTGTTGTTGTTTTAAAATCTCAGTGTTTTTATTTATTTATTTATTTGGCTGTGTTGGGTCTTAGCTGCAGCATGCGGGCTTCTATTTGTGGCGTGTGGGCTCCAGGGCGCATGGGCTCTCTAGTTTGTGGCACGCAGGCTCTCTAGTTGAGGAGGTCGAGCTCAGTAGTTGCGGCATGCGGGCTTAGTTGCCCTGCAGCAAGTGGAATCTTAGTTCCCCAACCAGGGATCAAACTCACGTACCCTGCATTGGAAGGCAGATTCTTTACCACTGGATCACCAGGGAAGTCCCAGTAAGTTTTATAATAATCACATTTATAATATATTTTATGTTAAGTTGTTTAAAGTGTTTAAATAAGAACAAGCCACATTAAATTTTAGTTAATGTTTAATATTTAAACATTGTCAATAGAGAAATTAAATAATTTACTATGAAACCACAGAAATATTACAGGTAAAATAGTTAAAATGTCACATATGAGACTTTTTTTTTTTTAAGAGGATCTAGAGATGACAGTCTTTTTTTTTAAAAAAATAAATTTATTTATTTATTTTTGGCTGTGTTGGGTCTTCGTTGCTGTGCACGGGCTTTCTCTACTTGCGGCAAGCGGGGGCTACTCTTCGTTGCGGCGCACGGGCTTCTCAATTCAGTGGCTTCTCTTGTTGCACAGCACAGGCTCTAGGCGTGCGGGCTTCATAGTTGTGGCTCATGGGCTCTAGAGCACAGGCTCAGTAGTTGTGGTACACAGGCTTAGTTGCTCTGCAGCATGTGGGATCTTCCCGGACCAGGGCTCGAACCTGTGTCCCCTGCATTGGTAGGCGGATTCTTAACCACTGTGCCACCAGGGAAGTCCTAAGACTTCTTTATTTAAAAAGTAAGAAATTGCAGTTGATTGTCCACATGGTTTCCAGTAATATTAATCCAAATTCTTTAGTGTTAAGATTCATTTTTGGCTGTCCTTTCAAATATCCTACCACCCATTCCCTAAGTTCCTTCCTAAAATCATTCATTAATTCAACAAATATTTATTGCGTGCCTATTTCTAACATAAATTCTTCTGGGTGCTGCTGATACAGAGGTGAGTCAACCAAGCAGACTGGGTTCCCACTGTCTTGGGGCTTATGACCTCATCATATAAACATGGCCCTCTGCACAATGAAAATACCCAACCACTACCCAGTAATGAGAACTTTCACAGGTGAAATTCTGGGTTTAAGTCATAGATTCAGGTCCCCATAAATGCTCCCAGAGTGATACTGCTGGTGTTAGACTTTGCTACTTTGGGACAAGAAGAGGTCCAGCAGGAACTAAAAATCCCATCTCAAACAGAATGTTAGGTCAGATATTACAAAGACTTCGAAAGGGATAACGATTAGAAAAGCTCAGAGAATGAAACATTTACAATACACAACAGAACTCCCAAGGCACCAGTAGCCTCCATAAATATACCATGGAAAATAACACATGGGCATGTTCTCTACTAGTCTGGGTTCTTTCTGAATTTCTCATGTCTGTTTCCTCTTTGGTTCCCCTAGTTTCCTTCTATTTGTTTTCAGAACTTTTGTTACATCGTTGCCCTCTTCCTTCTCCTATTCTGCAATGTGCAACTATGGCATGGACTGGAAGCAAGGCCTAGAAAAACAAGCAAAAGAGCCTGTCTTGACCAATAATTCCCATACCTACAGGAAGTTAATTGTATTAGATGAAGAAACTCAGAAAAACCCAAGTATTCAATGAAGTTATTCTTTCCCAGAGGTGCTTTTGCCGCCATCAAACACTTGCTATTTCCTAGAGTGTATGATCTCTACAAATTAGGTGATGACAGTCGTGGGACAGTCCTGGGTCACTACTATACTCTATTTTTACTTGTCTGCCATACAGGCTTCAAGGCAAAATGTTCTTCATAACCAAAAAGAAGTCTTTATATGGACCAATGGTTTTTGCTTAGTCTGTGGTGTAGCATCCTACTTTGGGTAGAGAGGTGGGGCCAGGCTGCAGCTCTAGGAGTGCTGATGCCAACATTGTGCTGAAAGATCAGTAAAGTGGAAATTAAAATACAGCTTTCCACTCTTTTGAAGAGTCAACCTCCCGTCTTCCTTCTAGGAAAGGCATCCCTATGTCCTGGATTTTCCTGAACAATCCCATCCCAACTTTTTACTTTACTCCTTAAAGTATAACTACATTTGACTTTTTTGGGGGGGCGGGGGGCAAAGGTGTTCATTTAGGAAAAAAAAGAAAACAAAAACCCACGAAGCTTATTTCATGTAGCATAATGCCTTTCAGGTTCATCCATGCTGTTGACTTATTTTTTATACCACTGAACTCTTCTGGTAAGTAAATCTACAAATTAAAAAAATATGTCGGAGCAGGTATGCTGATTTTTGGTTTGGAAAATATGCTCACCATAGCTCAAAAAAAAAGTTTGGCACAATCTATAAAACAAGCTATGAGCTGAGGTACCTTCCAGAAGAGTACACTCTGCTCTTCATTCCTATACTTATTAAGCAAACCTAAGCTAAAAATCTGTTTATAAAAGGGAAACAAATTACTATGAAACTACCGTTCACTGTGTGTCTTCCTACTAATGATTATAAACCTTCTGCTCCACTGTTTTGCATAGAAGAGGCGATAATTCTTTTTATAAATAATGAAACTACATGGAACCTGAGGCAAGGGCAGGAGTGGACCTCAATGGCCACAGCAAGAGCACTAGCTCTTATTACTATGGCAGTGGGAGATCTTGCGGCAATGGAGAGTCTTGTAGCTGTATGAACAAACTGCTGGCTTTGAAATCCAGCTGCTTGCCTCTGACAATCCAGTGGTGAATGAGCTAAGAATACTATAAGATCCACCACAAGGAAACAGATGAAACATCTGGCCAACTTCATCTAGGCATGAAGAAATGTTTGGTGTAATGCTCTTTATTCCAGCATTAGAGTCAGATTTGGTGTTTTTTTTTAATGTTTACTTTATTTAGAGAAAAACATAACAAATCAAAGAATGAGATGGAGAAGAAAATCTTTAAAATAGCAAAATGGTTTCACGTGTGAAAGTCTGAGCACAAAACCTTTTTGTGGCCCCCTCTTGTGACACTCACCTTTAAAATGCTTACTAAATACTCACTGCTCATCTAGTATACGATCTATGGGGAGCCTGAACAAATGTAGGAAGCTTTTTACCCACACAAAAATGGTATTTGGGCAGGTTATCTATATTCTGGCAACTGTCCAGAACTGCTCAGCATTGACAAATGGGAAACTGATGTGAGTTTCCCGCAGATCCTCATTCATTCATTTTATAAATATATATTGACAAACCATTATAAACCAAGTACTAGATTGAGAATAGTGAACAGATTTGATTCATGCCCTCAGGGAGCTAACAGTCTAGTGAGGGAGCAGAGAGGTGAAAAAATAAAATACACAAGAAAATCCATGTAATTACAAATTGAGGTAAGTGCTACAAAACAAAAGAATATTTTGTAAGATTCTTTTGTTAGAAAAGGGGCTATGAGAGATACAGACAGTGGGGACCGAATTCAGATTGAAGAAGTGTCTCCTGGGGCTCTTCTCCCCTCTAAATAAATGCACCTAAAATAATTTTTAAAAATCTATTATTTTAAGCACCTTTCTGCCAGAAGATAAGGGCTTTATTTAATAATTTACTTTTTAAAAAATGGTAATCAATGTACAAGGCACAACATTCAAAAAGTATTTGAAAATATGTCTCCCTTCTCTCTCCTGTCTTCCCGTTACCAAATCCTGTCTCCCCTGAGACAAATACTGTTATTAGTTGCCTAAGTATCTTTCTGGAGATAATATTAAACTAAATGTAAAACAAGGCCATTCTTCTGAATTCTTTTTTGTTGTTTTGGAAAATATACTTATTTTCCAAAAAAATGTTAGTTTTACTAACATGTAATGAGTTTATTACTACTTGAAAATAAATGTTTTAAATTTCTTAGTCTTAATTTCTAATACAGTAACAGATATCAAAAGCTCTTTGGGTTCTCAGTAATTTTTAGGAATGTAAAGAAGTCCTAAGACCAAATAGTTTGAGAACCACTAATCTAGGCATTTATAAATGTATGTCAATTGTTCACTTTTAACCCTACTAAACCCTGGTCATCTATTGCATCATTTTTCTTAAACACATCTTTATTGGAGTATAATTGCTTTACAATGGTGTGTTAGTTTTTGCTTTATTACAAAGTGAATCAGCTATACATATATATATATATCCCCATATCTCCTCCCTCTTGAGTCTCCCTCCCACCCTCCCAATCCCACCCCTCTAGGTGATCACAAAGCACCAAGCTGATCTCCCTGTGCTATGCAGCTGCTTCCCACTAGCTATTTTACATTTCGTAGTGTATATATGTCCATGCCACTCTCCCTTTGCCCCAGCTTCCCCTTCCCTACCACCCGTGTCCTCAAGTCCACTCTGTCTACATCTTTATTCCTGCCCTGCCACTAGGTTCATCAGTACCATCTTTTTTTTTTTTTTTATCATTTTTGTAAATGTTTTACAGTGTGTTTTGAGTATATTGGCAATGAGATGGAAACCAAGTTATTTATTTGTGGCTACAATGTGCTGTGGGTTATTTGGCCATCAACACAACACAAATTTCACCATGGTGACTGGCTAGTTGTTTTTCTATAGCACCGTAAACATTTAACGTATTAGTATGTAGTACTACTCAAAGCCCATAAAGAATTTTCAGAAAGTAATTATAATGTATATGTCATAGCTGAAGGGTTTTTTTTGCTTTTGTTTTTGTTTTTTTTGGCCACACCATGTGGCAGGTGGAATCTTAGTTCCCCAACCAGGGATCGAACCCGCACCCCCTGCATTGGAAGCGTGGAGCCTTAACCACTGGACGGCCTGGGAAGTCCCTGTCATAGATGAAGCTGAATGGCAAGGTTAAACACATACCTGTGGTGGGAGAGTAAAGAGAGAAGCTATTTTTAAATGAAATAACACAGTAATAGTGTAGTGTCTTTTTTGGACTAACCCTTCCACAGTCAGGTAACAATGATAAACTCTGGAGAAAACATGAAAAACAAGTATTTAAAGGCACTAAAAGCAACAAAAACCAGGCAGACATTGGAGTGGAGTCAAATGCCAGAAGAAGGGAGGTGGCTGAGAGAGCCCAGTTATATTGCTTTGCCTGTGGGCACGCGCCAGTCCCTGTGGCATGGAGTGGCTACAACTCAAGCTGAAAACTGTATTTTCATGGCAGAACTGCCCAAGTCAAAAGCACATGATTATACTCTACCTACCTGCAAAGAAGGAGCCAGCAATAGGAATATTCATGACAGTATTTTCTTCTCTATTATAAACACAAGCTGCTCAAAATAATAGCTATAGGGCTTCCCCGGTGGCACAGTGGTTAAGAATCCACCTGCCAATGCAGGGGACACGGGTTCGAGCCCTGGTCCGGGAAGATCCCACAAGCCGCGGAGCAACTAAGCCCCGTGCACCACAACTACTGAGCCAGCGCTCTAGAGCCTGCGAGCCCCAACTACTGAGCCCACGTGCCACAACTACTGAAGCCCGCACACCTAGAGCCCGTGCTCTGCAACAAGAGAAGCCACCACAATGAGAAGCCTGCACACAGCAACAAAGAGTAGCCCCCGCTCACCACAACTAGAAAGAGCCTGCGCGCAGCAACGAAGGCGCAACACAGCCAAAAAAAAAAAAAAAAAGCTCTAAGAAGAGTCTGACCAAGAACTAAGAATCCTCAAATAAATAAAAAGAAAAATGAACACAATCTACTGGTAACGAAATTCAGATGTATATGGTTTTTATATTTGTTCACGAATAACTCTACACTGGCAGGAGGCACACACCGGCAATTTCAAGCCTCCAGCCAGGAGTGCTGACTAGCCTCAACAAAGTGTCAACTTACTGCCAAAGGACCCAGATCAGTGGAACTTTCCAGTTCTCTAAGGAAGCAATATATAGTTGCCTGCAAAATGGCTCCAAAATCCAATCATAACTAGAAATTTAAAAAAGACTCAGACCAGGCTCTGAGCATCAAATAACTTCATGAAAGAATCAACAGAAAATCTAAGAGATGCACTCTAGTTGTGCCTCGATCCAGGGTTTAAGATCTGGAAATAATTCTACTTTTTAAACTGCTTGCAAAGTTCATTCAACTTTTCCTTCCAGGACTTCCCTGGCGGTCCAGTGGTTAAGACTCCACGCTTCCACTGCAGCGGGTGCAGATTTGAACCCTGGTCAGGGAACTACGATCCCACACACTGTGCAGAGCAACCAAGAAATTTAAAAAATAAAACAAGACAAAAACTTCCTTCCACAGTTTTTTTCATGGAAAAATACAATAAAATCATCATATTTTAACACAAGGAGTGCTAACTTTTATTCCTGGCACCTCTGTACCCCACAAATTTAAAAGAACACACACATTCAAACACCCTTCAAAAGTCTTTTTGAATCCTAAATAAGCCAGAACATTTGTCAGGGAAGGGGAAAAAAGAAGCCTCAGCAAGGAAACATTTAGTTCCAAAATTCTAAAGGCAAACTGCTAACTGAAAAGGGAAATTAACTTTACCAGTCTTAAGATAAAGTTCATGACCTTGCTGTTTTAAAGGAATTCCTAGGCATGGAGTCAGATCATAGACTCAATTCCCAGTTTAGGAACTGAAACAATTCTGGCCTGGAGATAAAACAGTGATGAATTGCTTGACACACCTCTGCTGGAGCAGCTGCTCCCATCTGTCCACTTCCCTCCCTTCCTCTAAAAGCTACTTCAAGGTCTGGATTTATCAGTTACATGTGCTAACTGAAAAGAAGGCACATTTCGCAGGCCACATTTATGGAAATAACATGCTGGCCCATTTCAACACTCACAAACAGATGTTAACCTGACCAAAGAATATTTAAATAATCTCATCTCACTTGTTCTTGCTAACGCTTACTAATTGGTTCTCTTATGGGACTTTCTTCCCACAAAATGACTGGCCATATACTAAGTTTTATAAATATTAGGAAAGTTGTTTTGCTCAGAAAAAAAGGAAAATAATTGCAGAAGAGAAGAGCTTTTCAAAAGAACTTTTACACAGTGGGCATTAAAAACTCTCCTAAGCCAAGGCACAGAATTCTGGCTTCTTTTTCATTGTGACCCTCCATCCAGCCTAAACTTGCTGTGTAACTAACTAATCATGAACAAAAGATAGGCAGTTTGAACTCCAGCAGGAGAAATACACTATATTTAAAGGGTCTGCTCCCCTAAGACTGTTCTGATTAGAGCTCTGAAGCCATTTTGTCCTTTACAAGGGAACCTTGACTTCCTCTACACAATCCACCCATCCTAGCTGCGATAACCATTTCTATTTGAGAAGAAAACTCTAATGAGTTTTTATCACCTTTCTAAATATGAAGCAGTGTCTACGAACACACTATTTACCAAAAAGCAAAACGGTAGGGCTTCCCTAGTGGCGCAGTGGTTGAGAGTCCACCTGCTGATGCAGGGGACACGGGTTTGTGTCCCGGTCCGGGAGGATCCCACATGCCGCGGAGCGGCTGGGCCCGTGAGCCACGGCCGCTGAGCCTGCGCGTCTGGAGCCTGTGCTC
>NW_006789896.1:608352-623871 GCF_000442215.2 Lipotes vexillifer | reverse complement strand
GGGCGCTGAGCTTGCGCATCCGGCAACGGGAAAGGCCACGACAGTGAGAGGCCCACATATCGCAAAAAAAAAAAAAAAAAAAAAAAAGCAAAACGGTAAATAAACTAAATGTCCCTATAGGGAAATGGTTGTATGAATTACAGAGCATCCAATACAGAACACTAGCCAGCCATTATCAGGAATATCAGATAAATCTATCAATACAGGCACTAACATGATACATGTCAGTGGGTATTTATGTTTTTAAGCAAAAATGACAAATTTCAGGAAAACAGGCTTTGATGACTCAATTTTTGTAAGTAAAACCACCTTTTATATGTGAAAAAAAATTCCCAGCACAGATACATATACAAAGATTACTAAATGCTTAGGGAAATGTCTAGAACAGAGCTATTCAATTGAAATATAATGGAAACAACAAATGAGAGTCACATATATAATTTAAAATTTTATAGTATCCGTATTGAAAATGTAAAGGTGAAGTGAATTTTAATCATTTATTCTATTTAACCCAATAAATTAAAAATGTTACCATTTCAATAGTGAAATTGGTACAAAAATTGAGATAGTTTGCTTATTTTTTTCTTACTAACTGTTCAAAAATTAGTGCATACATTACACTTAAAACACATCTCAATTTAGACTAGCCACATTTTAATGCTCAGCAGCCACATACAGTTAGTGAGGACTGTACTGGACAGAGGAGGCCTAGAAAGAGAAACATCAAACTATTAAATTTCATTTTGTTTTCTATATTTTTCTGCATTGTTTGAATTTTTTAAGCAACTGTTTAAATATAAAAATAATCAAGACATCAAAAACCTAAACATACAAGCCAGAATGATACGGGTTCCTTTAAAAAAGGAAAGGAGAAATTATCTCAACCTCAGGATAGGTAGACTTCTTAGGACACAAAAAGCACTAACCATAAAAGAAAAAATAAGAGATAAATTTGAACAAAATTTAAAATTTCTGCTCATCAAAACACACCATAAAAAGAAATACTCAATAATAGCATTTATATCTGACAAAGCACACATATCCAGAATATATAACGAACTCCTACAATTCAACAACAAACTGATGAACAACCAAATAAAAAATGAGACTGGAGGAGACATTTCATAAAAGAAGATACACAAATGGCCAATAAGCACACGGAAAGACGTCAGTATTATCAGTTTTTAGAGCAATGCAAATGAAAACTGAAGGAAATACCACTTCACACCCACTAAAATAAAGACTGACAAAACCAAACACGTACCAGGATATGTAGCAAATGGAACTCTTATACACTGCTGGCAGGAATATAAAATAATACAATCATTTTGGAGATCTGTTTGGCAGTCTGTTTTTACATTAAACACACATCTACCCTATGACCTAGAAATCCTATTCCTAGGTATTTATTTACCCAAGAGAAATAAAAACATATATCTTCAAAAAGATTTGGAAACAACCCATCAACAGGATGGATAACCTGGTATATTCTCATACAACGGAAGTAAAAAGGAATGAATATGACACAGCAGCTTGGGTGAGTCTAAAACACATTATGCTGAGTAAAAGAAGCCAAGCACAAAAGAGTTACACAACATATTTGATTTACATCAAGTTCTGGAGTAGGAAAACTAATCTATCATTAATAAAAATGAGTGGTTGCCTGGGGCAGAGGGTGCGAGGGGGCTGGGGAAGAGAACCAACTAGAAAAAGGCATGAGGAAGCTTTCTGGGGTGATGGAATCATACTACACCTTATTTCAGGTGGTGGCTACATGGATATATACAATCATTAAAACTCACTGAACTGACACTAAGGCTCCTGTGATAACTAACCTATTCCCTGTCAAAAAAGTCAAATGTTATGGGGAACCAAAAAGCACTCAATGGATGCTGTTTAATACATCTTCAGAATAGATGAAGACTGAGAAAATAATGAAGCTTGGAATATGGGGAATTATCACTAAAACGTTCTCTATAATTACTGATATGAGTCCACACGAATCTCTTCAACGTATTTTCTTCTAGTTTTATTATTTATAAATGAGATGAAGGGATGCTAACTACAACTAAAATGCTATCCTATCTCTCTGCAATCTTGCCTTATTTATATCTCACCCCTTTCTTGAATATTTTCAATGTATATCCATATAATAAGGCATCTAGCTGAAATAACAAAAAAAAAGAAAAGAAAAAAGATGGCAAAGAAGTGAAGAAACTAAATATGAGAAAAGATAGAGAAAGGACTTCCTGTGTTCAAGTACAATCTAGTCAATTTAGTTTGAAAGAAGGAAAAACATGAAGCCATTAAATATGCTCATAATTGAAAGTCAGGGAAATCTTTCAAAAAGTCTTTTCCCCACTGGCCATCCCCAGTTCATTCAGTTCTTTTTTTTTTTTTTTCTTGTAGTAAAAGCTGTAAGAAAATCCCTGAAAGCAACAAAGAGGTAGTCACCCCAAACTGTCTTAGCAATAAATTGGATATTGTGCCAAGTGGCAGAATGTTTAGCTCATGTCTCTATAACATCTCCTACATCTACTCCATTTACTGCAGCACACAGCAACTTCGCTGGCGGTCACCAGCCACAGCCTGAACACTTTAATAATGGTGTATATTATACAGCAAAATCCCTTAGGTACATTTTAACCCAGCACCTATACTAAATGGAGAAAACCACCAAACAGTTATCCAAAAGGAAACACAAAGTTAAGTGCAGGAAAGGCTGAGGGAATACCATGTACTTCCTGACTAGAAAACAAGGCTTTCAGGCACGTATCAGAGCTTTTGCTCACTCTGCAAAGATGTGCATTGTGTTGACTTCCCTGGTGGAGCAGTGGTTAAGAATCCGCCTGCTAATGCAGGGAACACGGGTTTGATCCCTGGTCTGGGAAGATCCTACATGCCGCGGAGGAACTAAGCCTGTGCGCCATGACTACCGAGCCTGTGCTCTAGAGCCCGTGAGCCACAACTAATGAGCGCACGTGCCACAACTACTGAAGCCTGCACGCCTAGAGCCCGTGCTCCACAACAAGAGAATCCACCACAATGAGAAGCCCGCACACCGCAGTGAAGAGTAGCCCCTGCTCGCCACATCTAGAGAAAGCCCACATACAGAAACAAAGACCCAACGCAGCCACAAAAAAAAAAAAAGTATATTCCCTTAAGATGTGCATTGTGAAATGTATTGCTGTGGAAACAACACTTCTACAACAAGAGGACAAGTCAACCTCAAATAAAGGAAATAGCAGGAGTGGTGAAATAAGTTTTGTGTAATGAGTAAGGAACTTCCCACATGTCTATACTTGAAGTATGGCATGATTAAGCTGAAATGAAATGTCATTCTAATCACATAATAGACATTACAGTCTGTTTCCGGGGTCAGTTACTTGCTGAACACAAGCTTGTGGAACCAAAAACACTCTGCTTTTAAGATTAAGACTGAGAGGAGAGGAGCTTCCCTGGTGGCGCAGTGGTTGAGAGTCCGCCTGCCAATGCAGGGGACACGGGTTAGTGCCCCGGTCCGGGAAGATCCCACATGCCACAGAGCGGCTGGGCCCACGAGCCATGGCCGCTGTGCTCCGCAACGGGGGGGGCCCCTGTACCGCCAAAAAAAAAAAAAAAAAAAAAAAAAAGACTGAGAGGAGAATACAAATAACCAAAAAGATAAGAATGAAATCTCCTTAGATCTGAGTTTACCTAAGGCTTTTTAAAAATGGTGATCATTAATAAAAGCTATTTATTTATTAATGCATCCAATAAATGCCTATAAATTATTTTCCATGTACCAGAGTGGACATAAAAAAAAAAGACACAAGGCCTATGCCTTCAAGCTCACAGTGTAGTGGTACACACCAACATGTAAACTGACAAAGTACAGTACAGCAAGTGCAGCAATAAAGGCTTTTAACAGATGCACTGAAAAGGGATATTAAAGTTTTTGGATGAAAGACACAGACACTGACTCTGGCTGATAATGACAGAAAATAAATTTATTTTTAAAATATTGGGGGAAAAGAAAAGATACGGGGGGCTTCCCTGGTGGTGCAGAATCCTCCTGCCAATGCAGGGGACACGGGTTCAAGCCCCGGTCTGCGAAGATCCCACATGCCAAGGAGCAACTAAGTCTGTGTGCCACAACTACTGAGCCCACGTGCCACAACTACTGAAGCCCACACACCTAGAGCCCATGTTCCTCAACCAAAGAAGACACCACAATGAGAAGCTCACGTACCACATCAAAGAGTAGCCCCAGCTCACCACAACCAGAGAAAGCCCATGCACAGCAACAAAGACTCAGTGCAGCCAAAAATAAATAAATTAAAAAAAAAAAAAGATACCGGGCTTTGCAAGTGTCCACAGGACACATACCAAGCTAGGCCATATCCAGGGCCATAAAACTAATGTCAACAAATTTAAAAGAGGTGAGGGGGACAGACTTCTCTGGCGGTCCAGTGGCTAAGACTCTGTGCTTCCACTGCAGGGGGCATGGGTTAGGTCCCTGGTCAGGGAGGTAAGATCCCACGTGCCACATGACACGGCCTAAATACATAGATATATAGATACATAGATAGATCAGAACAGCAATCAATCAATCAATAAATAAAAGAGGTGAAATCAAAAGGAGTGTGTTCCTTAACAATGCAATCAAATGAGAAATGAACAACAGAAAGACAACAGGAAAACCTCCAAACACATGGAAACAAAACAATACACTTCTAAATAATGCATGCGTCAAAGAGGAGGTCTCAAGGGAAATTTAAAAATATATTGAACTGAATGAAAATCAGAATACAGCATGACAAAATTCATGGGGTACAGCTAAAGCAGTGCAGGAGGGAAATTTGCAGTACTAAATACATACATTATGAAGAGGAAAAGTCTAAATCATCAATCTAAAGCTCTCACCTCAAAAATCTAGTAAAAGAAGAGTAATATAGGCACTTGCCTGGCGGTCCAGTGGTTAGGACTCTGCGCTCTCACTGCTGAGGGCCTGGGTTCAATCCCTGGTCGGGGAACTAAGATCCCACAAGGGGTGCAGCGTGGCCAAAATAAAAAGAGTAATATAAATGCAAAGCAAGAAGTAAGGAAATAATAACAAGCAGAAGTCAATGAAATTGAAGACAGAAAGACAACAGAAAAAAAAAATCAAGGAAGCAAAAAAAGAGCTACCTCTTTGAAAGGATCCATAAAATCAACAAACCTCTAGCAAGATTAACAAAAATAGAAGACACAAATTACAATACTGGGAATGAAATTGGTTATCACTACAAACCCCACATACATCAAAGGAATAATAACACAATGCCAAAAAGAACCCTACCCACATAAATTTAACAACTTAGACAAAATGGGCCAATTCCTCTAAAAACACAAACTACCACACTCACCCACTATGAAAGAGATAATTTGACAAGCCCTGTAAATATTAAGGAAATAGAACTTAAAAGAAAATCTCTAGGCCCAGATGGTTTCACTGGAGAATCTACCAAACATTTAAACAAGAATTAACATCAGTTTTACACAATCTCTTCCAGAAAACGGAAAAGAAGGGAACACTTCTCAAATTCATTTTATGATACCAAAACCAGACAAAGAGAGTAAAGAAGAGAAAACAAATACCAACATTCCCTCATAAATCCTTAACAAAATATTAGCCAATAGAATTCAATAATATATATATAAAGAATTATACACCATGACCAAGTGGGGTTTATTCCAGGGATAAAAGCTCAACATTTGAAAATTAATCAATGTATACTAGCATAAGGACAGAAATATACATCAACAGAACAGAACCCAGAGATAAACCTAATTAAGGTCAATTAATTTTAGACAAAAGTACCAATACAATTCAATGGGGAAATACCCTTTTTCAAAAATGGTGCTGAAACAACTAGATATCCACAGGCAAAAGAAGGAAGCTGGACTTCTACATCATACCATACACAAAAATTAACTCAAAATTATGCAAAACCTAAATGTAAGCACTAAAGCTATAAAACTTTTGGAAGAAAACATAAGCATTAATATTTGTGATCTTGGGTTAGGCAACAGTTTCTTAGCTAAGACACCAAAAGCACAAGTGACAAAAAAATAACAAAGATTAAGGATTTCATTAAAAAAACAAAACAAAACACAACTATGCTGCGAAGGACATGAAAGTGAAAAGATAACCCACAGAATGAGGGAAAGTATTTATAAATAATATATCTGATAAGAAGCCTGTATTTAGAATATATAAAGAACTCTTACAACTCAATAATAAAAAGACAACACAATTAAAAATGGGGAATGGGGCTTCCCTGGTGACACAGTGGTTAAGAATCCACCTGCCAATGCAGGGGAGGTGGGTTCGAGCCCTGGTCCGGGAAGATCCCACATGCCACATAGCAACTAAGCCTGTGCGCCACAACTACTGAGCCTGCGCTCTAGAACCCGCGAGCCACAACTATTGAAACCTGTGCACCTAGAGCCCATGCTCTGCAAAAAGAGAAGCCACCGCAATGAGAAGCCAGCACGCTGCAACAAAGAGTAGCCCCTGCTCACTGCAACTAGAGAAAGCTCGCGTGCAGCAACGAAGACCCAATGCAGCCCAAAATAAAATAAATAAAATAAATTTATTAGGGGATGCTCTGGTGGCACAGTGGTTAGGAGTCTGCCTGCCAATGCAGGGGACACGGGTTCAAGCCCTCATCCAGGAAGATCCCACATGCCGCAGCGCAACTAAGCCCATGCGCCACAACTACTGCACCTGTGCTGTACAGCCCGCGAGCCACAACTACTAAGCCCATGTGCCACAACTACTGAAGCCCGCGCGCCTAGAGCCCATGCTCCGCAACAAGAGAGGCCACCACCATGAGAAGCCTGCACACCACAATGAAGAGTAGCCCCCACTCGCTGCAACTAGAGAAAGCCCGTGCGCAGCAACAAAGACCCAACACAGCCAAAAATAAAATAAATGAATTTATTTAATAAATAAATTTATTTTTTTAAAAAATGGGGAACAGATTTGAATAGACTTCTCAAAAAAAGATATACAAATGGCTAATAAGCACATGAAGATGATCAATGTTACTAGCCACCTGGGAATTGCAAATCAAAATTACAATAAGACAGCACTTCACACCCCCAAAGATGGCTATGATCAAAAAGACAGTGCTGATGAGGATGTAGAAAATAGAACCTTGGTGGAAATGTAAAACAATGCAATTGCTTTGGAAGACAGTCTGGAAGCTCCTCAAATAGTTAAACACAGTTACCATATGATCCCACTCACTCCCACCCAAGAGAAATGAAAACACACATCCACAGAAAAACTTGTACACAAATGTTTATAGCATTATTCACAATTGCCAAAAAGTGGAAACTGACTTGAATGTCCATCAACTGATGAATGGATATCCATACAATGGACTATTATGTGGCAATAAAAAGAAATGAAATACTGAAATATGGTACAAAATGAATGAAACTTGAAAATATTATGCTAAGTGAAAAAGCCAGAAACAAAAGACCATGTATTATACATTCCACTTACATGAAATGTTCAGAATAGGCAAATCCATAGAGAAAGAAACAGACTGGTGGTTGCCTAAGCTGGAAGTGGAAGGAATGGCGGGGGTGGGGGGAGGAAATGGGAAGTGACAGCTAACGGGTACAGGATTTCTTTCTGGGGAGATGAAAATTATCTCACATTGGTCACAGTGATGTTTGCAAAACTCTGACTCTACTAAAAACCACTGATGTGTACACTTTAAATGGGTGAAGTGTATGGTATGTGAATTGCATGACAATAAGGCTCAATAAAAAAAATCAACAGTATCCATATTAACAAGCTAAAGGAAAACAAATCACTTGACTATATCAATATATACAGAAAAAGCAATTGACAAAATTTAACACCCACCCATGATAAAAACCCTGAAAAAAATCAGAAACAGAGGGGCACTTACTCAACTTGATTAAAAGCATCTACAAAAAGCCTACAGCTAACTTATACATTATAGTAAAAGACTGAATGTTTCTCCCTAAGACTGGGAACAAAACAAGGATGTCTGCTCTCCTTGCTCTTATTCAACACAGCACTATAAGTTTGAGCCAGAGTAATAAGGCAAGAAAAGGAAAAAGCATACAGAGAGAATAAAGGATAAAACTGTCCCTATTTGCAATAATGATTAACTACCTAAAAACCCCAAGGAGTCTATTTTTAAAAATCCTAGAACAGGTTGCAGGATATAAGATATAAGATAAACACACAAAAATCAATTATATTTCTATATACTAGCAATGAACATGTGGACACTGAAATTAAAAACACAATACCAGTGGACTTTCCTGGTGGTCCAGTGGTTAAGTATCCACCTTCTAATGCAGGGGACGCAGGTTCAATACCTGATAGGGGAACTAGGATCCCATATGCCACGGAGCACCTAAGCCTGCGCGCCACAATTACTGAGCCCGTGCACCACAACTACAGAGCCCATGCGTTCTGGAACCCGAGTGCCACAACTAGAGAGCCCCTGCACCACAACTACTGAGCCTGCATGCCACAACTAGAGAGAAGCCCACATGCCTCAACGAAGAGCCTGCATGCCGCAATGGAAGATCGCGTGTGCCGTAACTAAGACCCAATGCAGCCAGATATAAAAAAATAAATAAATATTAAAAAAAAAGAACTACCAGGGAATTCCCGGGGCAGTCCAGTGATTAAGACTCCATACTTGCACTACTGAGGGCACAGGTTCAATCCCTGGTTGGGGAACTAAGATCCTGCAAGCCGCACAGCACGGCCAAATTTTTAAAAATAATAAATAAAGTCAATTAAAAAGAGAGAGCTGGAGTGGCTATACTGTTATCAGACAACATAGACTGTAGAACAGAAAAATGTTACTGAAGATAAAAGACTGATTTAAAAACTACAATACCATTTATAATCAATCAAAAGAAAATGAAATATTAGGTACAAATCTAACAAAACAGGTACAGAACTTAAATGCTAAAAACTGCAAAATGCTGATAAAAAAACAAAGATCTAAATAAATGGAGATACATACAATGTTCACTGATTGGAAGACTCAGTATAGTAAAGATATCGATTCCCCTTGGATTGAGGTATAGGTTTGTATTAGTCTGCTTGGGCTGCCATAACAGAATACCATAGACAGGTGATTTAAAACAACAGAAAGGCATTTCCTCACAGTTATGGAGACTGCAAATCCAAGATCAAGGTAAGACCTCTCTTCCTGGCTGGCAAACAGGTACCTTCTTGCTGTGTCTTCACATGGCCTCTTCTCTGTGAATGTTTGGAAAGAGAGGTTTCTGGTGTCTCCTCTTTTTTTTTTTTTTTTTAAATATTTATTTATTTGACTGCACCAGGTCCTAGTTGCATGGCACACAGGATCTTAGTTGCAGCATGTGGGATCTAGCTCCCTGACCAGGGATTGAACCCAGGCCCCCTGCATTGGGAGCCGGAGTCTTAACCACTGGACCACCAGGGAAGTCCCTCTTCCTCTTCTTATAAGGAGACGGGTTCTACCGGATTAGGACCCACCCTTATGACCTCATCTAACCATAGTTACCTCCTTAATACCTTACCCCAAAATACAGTCACATTGGGGGTTAAGGCTTCAAAATATAAATTTTGGGGGGGAGGGGGACACAATTCAGTCCATAATAAGGTTTAATGCAATTCCTATCAAAATCCCAGAGTTTTTGTAGATACAGACAAAATTATTCTAAAATTCATAAGAAAAGGCAAAGGAACTAAAATTGTTTAAAAAAATACTTCTGAAAAGAAATAATAAAGTGGGAGGAATCAGCCTACCAGATTTCAAGATTTATTTTATAGGTCAGTAATCAAGATTGTGGGACACATGTCAATGGAACAGAGAACCCAGAAACAGAACCATAAGCCAAACTGATTTTTGACAAAAGGGCAAAAGCAATTCAAAGACAGCCTTTTCAACAAATGGTGCTAGAAATAGGACAGCATAGGAAAAAATAAATAAAATAAAATAAAATAATTAAAAATCATGCCTTTTACAAAAATTCTTAGACTTGACACTGGAAGTAAAATCCATAAAAGGAGAAACTGATAAATTGGACTTCATCATAATTAAAAATATATGCCCTGTGAAAGATCCTCTTAAAAGGTTAAGACAAGCTACACACTGGAAGAAAGGATTTGCAAACCACATATCTGATAAAGGACAAATATCTAGAATTTACAGACAACTCTTAAAACTCAAAAGTCCAAACAATCCGGTTAGAAAATGGGCAAAAGACATGAACAGTCATTTCACCAGAGGATATATATATGGCAGAAGAGCACATGAAAAGGTATTTAACACCTTAGGGAAATATATTTACATGCCATTAGGGAAATATAAATTAAAATCATAATGAAGTATCACTACACACCTACTGGAGTGGCTAAAATAAAAAATAATGACCATGCCAAATGTTGACAAGGATGCAGAGAAACTAAAATCCCTTACACACTGCTGCTGGAAATGTAAAATAGTACAGCCCCTTTGGAAAAGTTTGGCAGTTTCTTATAAAAACTATACATTCAATTACCACGTGACCCAGCAACTGACCCCTCTCAGAACATTTACCTCTGAGAAATGAAATTTTAATTGTGGTGAGCAGAATAGTGACTACCACCCCCCCAAAAAATATTTACTTCCTACCCTCCTGGAATCTATGAATTAGTTATCTCACATTACATGCAAAAAGGACTTTGCAGATGTGATTAAGGGTATGGACCTTGAGATAGGGGAGATTATCCTCGATTATCAATCTGGGCCCAATCTAATCAAAGGAGTCCTTAAAAGTGGAGACCCTTTCTCAGCTGGGTTAGAGATGAGATGAAGGAAGGAGTAGACCTTCACAGTTTGAGAGGGAATCAACCAGTTGCTGCTGGCTTTGAAAACAGTAGGGGGCCATGAGCCAAGGAATGTGGCTGATCTCTAGAAGCTGGGAAGGTCCATAGCTGAAAGAAAGAAAATGAGGACCTTAGTCCTACACTCACTAGGAACACAGACCTGCTTTGATTTTAGCATGGTGAGACCACAGTGTTGGACTTCCAGTCTGCAAAACTGTAAGACAATAAACTTGTGCTATGTAAGCAGCTACACTTGTAGTAATTTGTTACAGTAGCAATAGAAAACTTGTTCACACAAAAATGATACACTTATGGGAATTCCCTGGTGGTCCAGTGGTTAGGACTCAGTGCTTTCATTGCTGTGGATAGGGTTCAATCCCTGGTTGGGGAACTAAGATCCTGCAAGATGCGTGACGAGGCCCCCCCCCGCCCCCCCCAAAAAAAACCCACACAAACTCACACACTTACATTCACACAAAAACCTGTACATAAATATCTGTAAAACTTTATTTATGATACTGTAAGATGTTACCATAAGGGAAATCTGGGTCAAAGAGTCAAGAAAACTGTGTTATTTTATACAACTGCATGTGAATCTACAATCTCTCAAAATACAAAGTTTAATTAAAAAAAAAAAGGTATTGGGTTACTCATCAAAATCCAGGAGGATTCAAGAACCAAGTTCAGAGGCCAGAAACATGCCCCCAAATCACACTGCAAACGCAGACTGATGAGGATGCTGCTGTCATGGACACCATCCACATACTGCAGCTGGCATCCCTAGGTAGGCCCAAGTAGATTTTTGGAGTTCCCTGCCTCTGCCTCACTAGGCCTGGACTCAAAATGCTGGGCACATAGCTGATTCATGAAGCCAAGGTTCCTGACTGAAAACTAGCTACAAAGGGTGCTGGGAAATCAAGGGTTTTGAATATTCAGCTCCTTGCCTCCCATGAAGGGTGGCATTTATGAAATTTCTTGTAGATCTCTGAGGAGGTCAGACCAGACAGACAAAAAGAAGGTCCAGGGCCTTCCCTGGCGGTGCAATGGTTAAGAATCTGCCTGCCAATGCAGGGGACATGGGTTTGAGCCCTGGTCCGGGAAGATCCCACGTGCCGCGGAGCAACTAAGCCCATGCACCACAACTACTGAGCCTGCACTCTAGAGCCCGTGAGCCACAACTACTGAGCCCACGTGCTGCAACTACTAAAGCCCATGCACCTAGAGTCCATGCTCCACAACAAGAGAAGCCACCGCAATGAGAATCCCGCACACCGCAACAAAGAGTAGCCTCCACTCGCCATGACTAGAGAAAGCCCGCGTGCAGCAACAAAGACCCAACGCAGCCAAAAAAAAAACAGACGGAGCTGAAACAGGGAGTTACAAATAGACTGATATAGATATGAGGGAATTTCACATAAGAAAATTCATGGATGTTTTAGAAATTCTATCAAAAAATATTCCCAGATATGGGAACAATGTAGTAAATAGCTCAAAAGAGAAAAGAAAAGCATCAGATAATTTAAGATACAAAGTTGTTTTGTTTTGTTTTGTTTTCTCAGGTACATGGGCCTCTCACTGTTGTGGCCTCTCCCGTTGCGGAGCACAGGCTCTGGACGCGCAGGCTCAGCGGCCATGGCTCACGGGCCTAGCCGCTCCGCGGCATGTGAGATCATCCCGGACCGGGGCATGAACCCATGTCCCCTGCATCGGCAGGCGGACTCTCAACCACTGCACCACCAGGGAAGCCCCAAGATACAAAGTATTTTAATGGTGAAAATCAACAGGTTTTAGGAGAAGCATCAGTTCATATCTGATATGAAAGATAAGTCATCAAATGTATTTTTAAAGAGTATTGGGGTATTTCTTCCTATGCTCAGAGTGATCAGAAATATTTCCTTTGAGTTACTCAAATTCACCACTTGTAATGAACAACTTCGTACTAGTTGCAGGGAAACACTTTTAAAAGAGCAATACAGGGTATCTGCCCTTAAAGAACTCACTCCAGTTCAGGCAAGATGAATGTTTAATATAACCTAAACATTTTCCAGATAAAGACCTAGAAATGCTAGATTAAAATATACCAAAAGTTATTTTAAATGTATAGCTGAACCCACAAGAAAGAAAGGGAAACCCCCAGGGTGCCTGGATCAAAGAAGGAACTGAAAACCACAGTGGTAGCATGTAAGTTGATATCGTGGCTGCAAGGGGGTGAATGGGGTGGGGAAGAAGTTTCAATAACTTCCGCCCTGGGTTTTGTTATCCACATGATAACAGGACTGGTCTTGGACTTATAAAAGGTGGAACACTAGAACTAAAACCTCAAATAAAGTAGAAGCTACTTTATCCTCAGGGAAAGGATACACTAGGAAAAATTCACCTAACAGCCCATGGAGCAGACAAGAAAACGTCTCTCTGCTTGGACAGTAGGGAAAAGGGGGAAAAAAGTATCTCCTGAGAACTGGAACCCTGGGCCTGCAATCACATGGAGTTGGGGTTCACAGTTACTTTAATTATAATAGCTGAGTGCTCTAGAAACTTCAAAGCAAAAAAAAATTAACATAAATATTAGCCCAAGCCAGGGCATCTAGTAGAGAATTCATCTCCACTTTTGAGAAATACAGCTTCACTAGGCCATGAGATCACTCCAAGACAAAACCTTACTAAAGATGAGTAAAGAATACTAAACACAAAAGGAAATAATCCACTATAAGAGAGACAACAAATGAAATAAAGACAGCTTTAGAACTCCAAGAACTTCTGATAAAAGAACCATCAGACAGACACTATAAAGGAAGTATACTTAAAATGATCATGAATATAAAAGAAAACCTCAAAACCATATGAATGAGATACTATGAAAAAAATAACAGGCAGATTTGAAAACAAATCAAATAAAAATTCTAAAAATAAAAAACGTAGTCACTGAAATGAAACTCAATGAACAAGTTAAAATAGATTAGACACAGCTGAAGAAAAAGTAAAAAACTAGAACACAGGAAACAGCCAGAAGGCAACTCAGAGAAATAGTGAGATGAAAAATACCAAAGAAAAGTGAAGTGATACTGAGGACTAAATGAAAAGATCTGACATATAGGAGTTCTAAAAGGAGATAATAAAATGCAAACAGACAATATTCAAAGAGATAATGCCTGAGAAATTTTCAGAACTTTCAAAAGGCATGAAGCCTCAGATTTAAGAAACAAAACTAAATCCATACCATCCTACATTATATTGAAACTGCAGAAATCCAAAGTCAAAGAAAAGATCTTAAAAGAGCTTTATTCTTCTTAAGGCATGAATAAGAAAGAATAAAATAACTATACTTCATGGTCCAATATTTAAAGGGCCATTAGTGGAACAGCAGTAGAGAGAAAGGACCTGTAACAGGAAGGAGTGTGGGAGGGCAGAGCAGGGCTTGAAAAATGGGCAGGATTCTCATAGATGGGGAGAGATGAGGGCACCTGGGGGTGGGAGTGGGGAGTCTGAATAAGCTGAGGGAGGAAAATATGGGGCAAAGGGAAGGACTTCTTTCTGGCTGCCAAACAGAGTAACAGAAAAAAGTGTGGTTGGCTGGAACTAAAGTAGTATGTTGTTCACTAATATTAGGCTAAAGAATTTGAACTTAATAGTAGGTAACAAGGATCAAATTTTTGAGCAAGTGATAGGATCTAAACTGAATTTCTGCCAAAAATCTCTTATCCCAGCAGCGGCACTCCGGGTGCATATAGGAAGGACTGTTGCCTTTAAGTAAACTTAGGAAACAATTCTAAGAGTCTAAGCTTTTCAAAAGACTTCAGAAAATATTCCAATTACCACAGAGAGAATCTGCAGAAAGACCCAGAAAAAAGGCAAGGGGAATGAAGATGAAATATAAAGACAAGAGGGGGAGGAGAGGAAGGGAAAGAATATAAATGAATATTTATAGACATTTTGAAGGTGGAATTAAAAGGACTTCAAGGATTGGGCAGTGGGCCGAGGGGTGGGGCTGGGGTGGGCAGTGGGCAGGAAAAAGAAAGGGAAGAAGACAGCACTGAGGTTGAGACTGAGTGAGTCAGGAAATAGTGGTGGTATATTTTTTCTCCAGAGACAGGCAGTGTGACCCAGCAGAAAAGAACACTGGAATAGAAAGAAGCTTTAGTTTAGGTACTCTCTCTGACAAGCTACTTAACTACACAGACTCCATTTCTCCAGCACTGTAAAATGGAACAAGTTAAGAGAAAATGAATTAAATGTTGGACCACTGTGGTGTCAAGAGGATTCAGAATAAACTTTCAGCAAGCAGTGAGAAATATGCAGTGAGGGTCTGGAGCTCAGGAGAAAGGCAGATCTGAAAGGACAGAGAACCACCAACATAGAAGAGATGGTTAAAGCTGTTGGAGTAGATGAATGACATTATTTAAATGCATAAAGAGAAGAGGCCTGTGAGTCTTGAGAAAACTCTACAGAAATGCAGAAAAGGTGGCAGTGGATAAGCTTAGAGTCTTATTAGGAAGGGGTGTCCTGAGATAGTGTATCATATTTAGATGACATACCATACTGGGAGAATGAAGTTGTGTGCCATTTTCCATTGCTAATCAATTTCCCCAAGGATTGATAAAATGTAAGGAAAATACAAGCCTTTATCAACTTTCCCT
>NW_006789896.1:596880-607730 GCF_000442215.2 Lipotes vexillifer | reverse complement strand
GCGGCTGGGCCTGTGAGCCATGGCCGCTGGGCCTGCATGTCTGGAGCCTGTGTTCCGGCAACAGGAGAGGCCACAGCAGTGAGAGGTCTGCGTACCGCAAAAAAAAAAAAAAAAAAAAAAAATATATATATATATATATATATATATATAACTCCAGTTTTATAAAGACAGATACTTCATAATCTAAGACTTCATGCTGAAATTCTGCCTGGCTCATTCTTGTATGATACTATAAAACACAAAGCTAATCCACCAAGTTAGCCCAATAGGAAAGTTGGCTTCACCACAAGACGGAGAAATTGAGGTCCAAACAGGCCCAATGTAAGCTACATCAGAATGACTTTCTGAAAGGCTATCAAAAACTTGGATTTAGTTAACCCACAGCACATACAGAAACATGGCTGGGAAGCAGACATGACGCTTGTGGTTACTGTGCTCTAAAGGGAACTTCCTCAAATCTTTTCTTTGAAACTAGTTACACTAGACAAGAGCCCAAGATCAAGAATGTTTTGTACATGGGATCCCTTAGATCTTTCTAATTCTCACTTCTGGTCCAAATAAGTTATGTCACACTCTTCTCTTTTGGTTCCTGCCCCCTATAGTTCACCATTCTGCACGCAGCTGGGGCTAAATGATTTTTAAATCATTTAGTTTAAAGCAAAAGCCAATGCAAAGTGTCGGTTTTTCCTGCTCATTCTAAAATAAGCAGCTACTAATTGTAAATATTTCAAATTCAAGTAAAGTCTAACATTCAAAAGGTTGTGACTGCTTTTTATGGTCATAAGCATCCAGAATTACTATATCTAAAGATTAATGATTTTCAGAATCTTCCATTTTCTTAATGATACAGAAATATTAGCCTAGGTTACAAATTTTAAATTATTTCAGCTGAAATTTATCATAGGTTCCCTTGGATAACAGGGTTTTGGCAAGAATCCAGAGCTAATAACTGAATATAGTAAGTGTTGCACCTCACATCAGCCTGATTTTCAATCCCTGACCAAAATAATCAGAACACAGCTTCTCAGCCTCTCCCGTAAGAAAAATCCCCCAATCCAAATTAAATTATTTATCAAATATGTATCTTTCTATATAATCATAACCTTCCACCAAACAGCAGCAAGATGCCTGTATCAAAACGTGATCAGCTGCAGAAATACAAAAAATCATGAGGGATTACTACAAGCAACTCTATGCCAATAAAATGGACAATCTGGAAGAAATGGACAAATTCTTAGAAATGCACAAACTGCCAAGACTGAATCAGGAAGAAATAGAAAATATGAACAGACCAATCACAAGCACTGAAATTGAAACTGTGATTAAAAATCTTCCAACAAACAAAAGCCCAGGACCAGATGGCTTCACAGGCGAATTCTATCAAACATTTAGAGAAGAGCTAACACCTATCCTTCTCAAACTCTTCCAAAATATAGCAGAGGGAGGAACACTCCCAAACTCATTCTACGAGGCCACCATCACCTTGATACCAAAACCAGACAAGGATGTCACAAAGAAAGAAAACTACAGGCCAATATCACTGATGAACATAGATGCAAAAATCCTCAACAAAATACTAGCAAACAGAATCCAACAGCACATTAAAAGGATCATACACCATGATCAAGTGGGGTTTATTCCAGGAATGCAAGGATTCTTCAATATACGCAAATCTATCAATGTGATTAACCATATTAACAAATTGAAGGAGAAAAACCATATGATCATCTCAATAGATGCAGAGAAAGCTTTTGACAAAATTCAACACCCATTTATGATAAAAACCCTGCAGAAAGTAGGTGTAGAGGGAACTTTCCTCAATATAATAAAGGCCGTATATGACAAGCCCACAGCCAACATCATCCTCAATGGCGAAAAACTGAAAGCATTTCCACTAAGATCAGGAACAAGACAAGGTTGCCCACTCTCACCACTCTTATTCAACATAGTTTTGGAAGTTTTAGCCACAGCAATCAGAGAAGAAAAGGAAATAAAAGGAATCCAAATCGGAAAAGAAGAAGTAAAGCTGTCACTGTTTGCAGATGACATGATACTATACATAGAGAATCCTAAAGATGCTACCAGAAAACTACTAGAGCTAATCAATGAATTTGGTAAAGTAGCAGGATACAAAATTAATGCACAGAAATCTCTGGCATTCTTATACACTAATGATGAAAAATCTGAAAGTGAAATTAAGAAAACACTCCCATTTACCACTGCAACAAAAAGAATAAAATATCTAGGAATAAACCTACCTAAGGAGACAAAAGACCTGTATGCAGAAAATTTAAGACACTGATGAAAGAAATTAAAGATGATACAAATAGATGGAGAGATATACCATGTTCTTGCATTGGAAGAATCAACACTGTGAAAATGACTCTACTACCCAAAGCAATCTACAGATTCAATGCAATCCCTATCAAACTACCACTGGCATTCTTCACAGAACTAGAACAAAAAACTGCACAATTTGTATGGAAACACAAAAGACCCCGCATAGCCAAAGCAATCTTGAGAACGAAAAATGAGCTGTAGGAATCAGGCTCCCTGACTTCAGACTATACTACAAAGCTACAGTAATCAAGACAGTATGATACTGGCACAAAAACAGAAATATAGATCAATGGAACAGGATAGAAAGCTCAGAGATAAACCCACGAACATATGGTCACCTTATTTTTTATAAAGGAGGCAAGAATATACAGTGGAGAAAAGACAGCCTCTTCAATAAGTGGTGCTGGGAAAATTGGACAGGTACATGTAAAAGTATGAAATTAGAACACTCCCTAACACCATACGCAATAATGAACTTAAAATGGATTAAAGACCTAAATATAAGACCAGACACTATCAAACTCTTAGAGGAAAACATAGGCAGAATACTCTATGACATAAATCACAGCAAGATCCTTTTTGACCCACCCCCTAGGGAAATGGAAATAAAAACAAAAATAAACAAATGGGACCTAATGAAACTTCAAAGCTTTTGCACAGCAAAGGAAACCATAAACAAGACGAAAAGACAACCCTCAGAATGGGAGAAAATATTTGTAAATGAAGCAACTGACAAAGGATTAATCTCCAAAATTTACAAGCAGCTCATGCAGCTCAATAACAAAAAAACAAACAACCCAATCCAAAGATGGGCAGAAGATCTCAATAGACATTTCTCCAAAGAAGATATACAGATTGCCAACAAACACATGAAAGAATGCTCAACATCATTAATCATTAGAGAAATGCAAATCAAAACTACAATGAGGGCTACCCTGGTGGCGCAGTGGTTGAGAGTCCACCTGCCAATGCAGGGGACATGGATTTGTGCCCCAGTCCAGGAAGATCCCACATGCCGTGGAGCAGCTGCACCTGTGAACCACGGCCGCTGAGCCTGCGCATCCAGAGCCTGTGCTCCACAACGGGAGAGGCCACAACAGTGAGAGGCCCGCACACCGCAAAAAAAAAAAACAAACAGAAAAAAAAAAAACTACAATGAGATATCAACTCACACCAGTCAGAATGGCCATCATCAAAAAATCTAGAAACAATAAATGCTGGAGAGGGCGTGGAGAAACGGGAACCCTCCTGCACTGTTGGTGGGAATATAAATTGATCCAGCCACTATGGAGAACAGTATGGAGGTTCCTCAAAAAACTACAAATAGAACTACCATACAACCCAGCAATCCCACTACTGAGCATATACCCTGAGAAAACCATAATTCAAAGAGAGTCATGTACCAAAATGTTCACTGCAGCTCTACTTACAATAGCCAGGACATGGAAGCAACCTAAGCGTCCATCAACAGATGAATGGATAAAGAAGATGTGGCACACATATACAATGTAATATTACTCAGCCATAAAAAGAAACGAAATTGAGTTATTTGTAGTGAGGTGGATGGACCTAGAAGAGTGAAGTAAATCAGAAAGAGAAAAACAAATACCGTATACTAACACATATATATGGAATCTAAGAAGAAAAAAAAAGTCATGAAGAACCTAGGGGTAAGGCAGGAATAAAGACACAGACTACTAGAGCATGGACTTGAGGATATAGGGAGGGGGAAGGGTAAGCTGTGACAAAGTGAGTGAGAGAGTGGCATGGACATATATACACTACCAAACGTAAAATAGATAGCTATTGGGAGGCAGCCGCATAGCACAGGGAGATCAGCTAGGTGGTTTGTGACCACCTAGAGGGGTGGGATAGGGAGGGTGGGAGGGAGGGAGACGCAAGAGGGAAGAGATATGGGAAAACATGTATATGTATAACTGATTCACTTTGTTATAAAGCAGAAACTAACACAGCATTGTAAAGCAATTATACTCCAATAAAGATGTTAAAAAAAAAAAAAAAAAAGTGATCAAAACATAAGAATCACTGACTGCTATACTTAGGACAAATGACATGCTTCACTGACGTTAAAACATTTCAGATATGGGGATATATGTATAGCTGATTCACTTTGTTATAAGGCAGAAACTAACACACCATTGTAAAGCAGTTATACTCCAATCAAGATGTTTAAAAAATAGGGCTTCCCTGGTGGCACAGTGGTTGGGAGTCCGCCTGCCGATGCAGGAGACGCAAGTTCATGTCCCAGTCCGGGAGGATCCCACATGCCGCGGAGCAGCTGGGCCCATGAGCCATGGCCGCTGGGCCTGCGCGTCCGGAGCCTGTGCTCCGCGACGGGAGAGGGCACAGCAGTGAGAGGCCTGCGTACCTCGAAAAAAATAATAATAATAATAAAATAAAATTTAATTTAATTTAAAAATTGGGGGATATTAAGTTCCAACACTAAGGACATAAAGAGAGAAATAACACACAGCATTTTAAAGAATCTATAATACACAGTCTCTAAATTGGCTCATGATTGCTCTCAGTGTGTTTATAAAACTCAGATTTTTACCTGAACTCTTAAATGACTGAGAATTAATTAACTTTCATGATTTGATACAATATGGAGACTACCTATAGGTGATACCCAAACCTTAATTAATTCTTTAACATTTGCCAAATGCACAAAAATGTAGCACTAGATTAATTCTTGAAAAAAAAAATGTTTTTGGTAAAGGTTTTCAAAGGAGGGGAAATTTTAAGCCACAATGCAAACCAGCAGGTTATGAAGACTCAGTTAACATAATGATTGTGGAGAAACCCTGAATACTAGTAATGGCGTGCGGAAATGGGCCCTCCCTCTCATGTAACACTGGAGAGATTTCAAATTTTTCTTGTCTATTTGGCAGCATTTATTATGATTTAAGGTGAACACATGTCATGAGCCAGCAATCCCACTTCTAAGAATCTGTCCTCCAGAAATAAGAGCATGAGAACATAAAAAAGTATATGTGCAAGGATTATTACGGAACTATTCATAACTGTAAAATTTGGAAAACTAAATGTTCACCAATAAGGGAATGGTTATTCAAATTATAGAATATTCACACAACAGAATATCATGCAGGCATAAAAAAATGTAGATGTTTATACTGGACCTGGAAAGATGCCCAAGATAGACTGTTTAAGCAAAAATATACGTTGCAGATTAACGGAGAAGACTGAGTCCATTTTTGTTTTAATGTTGTATGATTACAATACACTAGCATAGTAAGGGAAGGACTGGAACATAACTGATAACCAGCTAAAATTATTAGCCTCTGAGGCTGGGAATGAAAGAACAGGCAGGTAGCAAGGAAATTTCACTTCCTTCTTTCTGAAAAAAATTTAAGTGGTAGGACTATAGGTCATTTTTTACTTTCTTATTTGTAATTCAAACAACAACGGTAAAAGCTTTTAGATCTCAAGGAAAAAAATGAGAGAAGAAAAATCATCCTCCACTTTCTAAGCACAATGGTAAAGTTTAAAACAAAACAAATTCTAATAAAAGAAAGATGTAGAAATTGTATAACACATAGAAATCTCATACCAAGAGAATAATCTAATTAGGGAAAAATGCATAGCACTTATATACCAAATCTTAGGGACGCTTCACGTTCCTGGGATCTTGCCAAAGACAAGCTATCTTTTCAGGGGGACTCTGCCCTCTAGTGTACACTAAAAGAAGTTAAAGCACTCAAAGTAAATCAATAAATTCGTGTTATAACCAAAATATTTCCACTTCATTTCTAGAGCATCACAATCGTCTCCTTAAATGAATGTCTCCATATCCTTATTTCCAAATCAATTTCCTATTATCGTACTGAGTAAACTTTATGAAAGTCATAGCTTCAGCTACCTATTCTTCCCATTCTTCCCTACACTACCAAGAAGCACCCAAAGCACTTTCCTGACACCTATTTCACACCAAGAAAAAGTTGGCACAACCAAGGGTATAGGAATATAGCAAAATAAAAGTTAAAAATTTTATAACACATACAGGCACCAGGCTCTTAAACTCATAGATTGTTGAAACTTGTTGGCACTTTAACTCAAGGGTAAGGGCAAAGGAAAAACGAAGCCTGCTCTGTGTAATAAAGTTCAACTCCTCATAGGATTTTCTAAAAAGACTAGAATTTGTTCAACTCTGGGCAACAATGAAAAACAAAAGGGACATTTCCTAGATAGATTCATAGTATTTGCTGTAGGTATTCAATCCTATCCTGGTGACTGGAAATGAAAAATGTTCTTACTTTGAAAGCTCTTCTATGTTTGGGATCTCATTTAGACACTTACATTGCTTGATCCAAATGTCAAAGAGTCTCCAAAAAAAGCGGAGAGGGGGGGCGGGGGCGGGGAATAATCACTAATCTCTCCATTCATAATTCTTTCACTTTCTAGCTCGGCCTGGAACAATCTCTTCAAATCAAGAATGTGAATGAGAGGCTTCCCTGGTGGCGCAGTGGTTGAGAGTCCACCTGCCAATGCAGGGGACGCGGGTTCGTGCCCCGGTCCGGGAAGATCCCACGTGCTGTGGAGCGGCTAGGCCCGTGAGCCATAACTACTGACCCTGTGCTCTAGAGCCCACGAGCCACAACTACTGAGCCCATGTGCCCCAACTACTGAAGCCCACGTGCCTAGAGCCTGTGCTCTGCAACAAGAGAAGCCACTGCAATGAGAAGCCTGAGCACCGCAACAAAGAGTAGCCCCCGCTGGCCGCAACTAGAGAAAGCCCGCACACAGCAACGAAGACCAACACGGCCAAAAGTAAAAAAATAAAAAGAATAAAAAGAGTAAGTTAAAACCAAATGAGGGGCTTCCCTGGTGGCACAGTGGTTGAGAGTCCGCCTGCCGATGCAGGGGACACGGGTTCGTGCCCCGATCTGGGAAGATCCCACATGCCGCGGAGCGGCTGGGCCCGTGAGCCATGGCCGCTGAGCCTGCGCGTCCGGAGCCTGTGCTCCGCAACGGGAGAGGCCACCGCAGTAAGAGGCCCGCGCACTGCAGCGAAGAGTGGCCCCCGCTCGCCGCAACTGGAGAAAGCCTGCACGCAGCAACGAGGACCCAATGCAGCCATAAATAAATAATTAAAAAAAAAAAAAAAAAAACCAAATGAGGCAGAGTATAAGCATCCATTGAAGAACATGAAGGTGAAAGTCAGTACAAGGTTCTCTTGCCCTAACACCCAGCATCATTCTGGAGCTGATATAAGTAAACTAACAGCAGTACCACTGAGGCTGCCAGAATCAATCATTTCCTCTTAAAAGCTATTTCTAGCTAGTCGTATTCTGGAACAAATGGCTGCTAGAAGAAATGACCTTAAAACAAGCTGGGCAAGGATATTTCCTACTTGAGTCCCCTGGCAACACCCTCACATAAGCTTTCTACAACGTAGAATTCAGACCTCAGTAAGAGTCCATTACCATACTCCAATAAAGATGTTTAAAAAAAAAAAAAAAGAGTCCATTACCAGATAGAAACGGTAACAGCCATTACTCCCCAGTATCACGTTGTCCACAGCTTCACTGTTGACTGCTGGCAGATTATCAAAGTACAAACACACCTTGAACTCATTTTTAAAATGTGCTATTTTTGGACTTTGCTACTTTTTTCACCTTCTTCACAAATCAACATTTATTTAAGGCTCTGTGTTAGTCATTCTGGGACAAGTTATTGAGTTTAAATCTCAGCCCCACTTTCTCACAGCTACATATACAGTTATTCTGGAAAAATGAAATACAATTTAGCCATTCAGCCTTAATTATCCAGACTGGTGGAGGGCAGGGCTACAGGGAGGATGCCAGTAATTTTACTCTGCTCTTAAGAGTCCCTGGGCTTCCCTGACTTGCTGCGGCAGACAGAAGTACCCAGGTTTGAGCTTGGAAGAGCTGCCCGTTGCTATCTGTTCCCTGATGGGCGCCAAAGGAGGATTCAGTTATGACCTTCACAAATGAGGAGGGAGCATCCTGGTGCTTCTGCTGTGCTTTCAATCAGAATGACAAGTGAGACGCGTCTATTCAGGTGCCACCCAGCTCGGTGGGAGTTCGCTCTCAGCACCTGGACAGGTGGGAGACGAGGTCCCCTTCCCCCAGCCCAAGGTCGGCAGGTGGCCCAGGAACCTAGTCCCAAGCTGCCAAGCGCCAGACAACCACCTCCCTCCCATGATCAGGAAACCAGAGGTCAGCTTCCCACAGAAACTTTATTTTTCACAAATCTCAAGTGCAAAACATAGACAACCATTTTTAAAAAGCAGAGTCAAATTTTTAACCACAGAATGTCTACAAGAATTATACCTTTTAAAAACACAACTAATTTTTATATTTCAAAAATATCTCAACTCGAATAAATTAATTTCTTAAAAAGTAAAAAAAATTTTTTAAATGTGCTAGCTCCTTCAATTTCATGAGATAAGGATGAGATTAAAATATAGTACAGGAGGACTTCCCTGGTGGCACAGTGGTTGAGAGTCCGCCTGCCGATGCGGGGGACACGGGTTCGTGCCCCAGTCCGGGAAGATCCCACATGCCGTGGAGCGGCTGGGCCCGTGAGCCATGGCCGCTGAGTCCGCACATCCAGAGCCTGTGCTCCGCAACCGGAGAGGCCACAGCAGTGAGAGGCCCGTGTACCGCAAAAAAAAAAAAAGAAAAAAAGAAAAAATATATATATAGTACAGGAAACCCAGACTAGCCATGGTTAATGAGGAAAAGGCTTACAAAGGAAATGGGAGTAAATAGTCATCTCACTTCCTTCAAAAATAACAAAACACAAAATAGCTTTCAAAGAGTCCTTCATAAGTTAGAAAGCTGAAGAGATACTTTTAACAAAAAAGGCCAATTAGGAGGGTAAGAAAGAGTGGTTGTAAGGCGCAGGGGCTGAGAGCCCAGACTTTGGTCTCAAATAGAACTGGACTGGAATCCAGGCTCCACCATCCATCAGCTATACAATTCTAACAAATTAAGGGCCCCTCCCTGAGCCTCAGTTTCCTGATCTGTGAAATGGGCACAAAGTTCGCACCTACCTCTTGAAATGTTTATGTGGAATAAATGAAATAATACATGTAAAACACTTAGCACTGTGCCTTAAATTTGGTAAACTGTCAATGAACAGAAACTATTCTTTTAAAACGGATAGAGAAACATTTAACCTACAGCATGAGAAGATAGTACATCATACTTAATCTAGAGAACAAACTGGTTCCAAAAAGAAATTAACCTGGTCATTAAAGGGAAACACGGCATTCTAGCATGTGAGAAACACCTGACTACAGGAAGCAAGCGGGTAGCATATATGAGGAGCAGGGACAGGAAAAGGCACAACCCATCTACTCTGCTCCAGCTCCTTACTGCTCTAAGGAAAGAGGGAGGGCAGCGGCACAACTTCTCATTGCTGAAGAAAAACCAGTAATCCAGAGTTTATGTCAACTCTCCTGATTTTTAAATACTGACCGAATAAAAACATCCAAGGACAGATCTGATCCATCAACTTCCAGTTTGTGAATGTCTAACCTGGAGCAGAGTCTCAAACTGGAAACTGAAGGACCCCAGCTCCCTTAAAACAGCATGTCACAAAGCTAGCATTCTGGAAAAGCAAATTCTCTGTACAAACTGCCCTAAGCACTGCAGGATATTTAGTATCCCTGAAACCCACCCACTAAGTACCAATGGTCTCAAGTCATGTGACACCAAAATATCTCACCGCACGTTTCTGAACACCTCCTACTGGCAGCACCACATTCGCTAAGGGTAACAAAGTTAAATTCAAAAGTTAATGAGGAGGACTTTCCCGGTGGCGCAGTGGTTAAGAATCTGCCTGCCAATGCAGGGAACATGGGTTCGAGCCCTGGTCCGGGAAGATCCCATATGCCGCAGAGCAACTAAGCCCGTGCGCCACAACTACTGAGCCAGCGCTCTAGAGCCCGTGAGCCACAACTACTGAGCCCGTGCACCTACAGCCTGTGCTCTGCAATGAAGAGTAGCCCCCGTTCGCCACAACTAGGGAAAAAAGCCCATGCGCAGCAATGAAGACCCAACCCAACGCAGCCAAAAAATAAATAAGTGTATCTCTTAAAAAAAAAAAAAAGTTAATGAGACTCATGAACATCTACTTACAAACAGTAACAAAATAAGGACAGGGCCAGCCCTAGGTCAACTAAACTAAAACCCCAAATTATCATCAAACAGGAAATCTCACTAAAGTAGAAAGCTTAGAGCTGGCTGTCGGAGCAAATCAAAAGGCTTGACTCCCTCTCCTTACTTCTAACATTAATTATGACAAAAGGAAACTGCCGTATCTTTTTTCTAGCCATTTCTTTTATACTGTTACTGGACATTACCATTTTCCACCAATCTCTTTTTTCCTACAGCAGGAGCTTACATATAGAACTATACATGCTTTAAAAGAAATCACAGTGGGGCTTCCCTGGTGGCGCAGTGGTTGAGAGTCCACCTGCCGATGCAGGGGACACGGGT